>NC_084829.1:32955295-33555295 GCF_033115175.1 Lepus europaeus
ATCTGAATAAGACCAAAGTCAGCGAACTCTAAAGGCTTCCATAGCCCTGGCAACTCATGACTAGAGCCTAGGGAGATTACTGACGCCATGAACAGGAGTGTCAAATTGTTAAGTCAGCAACAGGAGTCACTGTGTACTTACACCCCATGCGGGATCTGTCCCTAATGTGTCGTCTAAAGCCAAGTGATGCTATGACTGGTACTGAAACAGTATTTTTATACTTTGCGTTTCTGTGTGGGCGCAGACTGATGAGGTCTTTGCTAATTATGTACTGAAGTGATCTTCGGTATATAAAGAGAATTGGAAATGAAAAAAAAAAACAACCTGGTGTTAAAATGGAAATGGCATAGAAAATTAATTATTTTGAAAAAAAAAATTATGTAGGATCTCTGTCTTTAATGTGCTGTACATTGCTATTTAATGCTATAATTAGTAATCCAATGGTAGTTTTTTCACTTGATGTTGCTATATGGGCAAAATGTTGAAATCTTTACCTAATATATACTAAACTGATCTTCTGTATACAAAGAGAATTGAAAATGAATGTTTACATGAATGGAAGGGGAAAGGGAGCAGGAAAGGGGAGGGTTGCGGGCGGGAGGAAAGTTGTGGGAGGGGGGAACCCATTGTAACCCATAAGCTATACTTTGGAAATTTATATTCATTAAATAAAAGTTTAATAAAAAAAAAAAAGAAAAGATACTAGATCTGACTTCTGCTGTTTTAAATTTATTGAGACTTGTTTTGTGACTTCTAGAAGATGAAGAGCTACGCAGTTATTGGCCCTGCTCTCTAATAAGGTAGGGCACGTCATCATTTCAAACTTTTGAAAATGCATAATAATGGAATTAGGCACTCACCTCACACAAAATTTAATTAAAAAGGTGTTAAAAGGTTGAATGTAAAATGTGAAACTCTTGGGGCCAGTGCTGTGGTGCAGTAGGCTAAGCCATGGCCTGTAGTGTCAGGACCTCCATATGGGCATCAGTCATGTCCTGGTGCTCCTTTTCCAATCCAACTCCGTGATCTGGCCTGGGAAAGCAGTGGAAGTTGGCCAAAGTTTTTGCCCCTCGAGGCACCTTGAATAAGTTCCTGGCTCCTGGCTTTGGATCGGCCCAGTTCTCGCCATTGCAGTCATTTCTGGAGTGAAGCAGCAGATGGAAGATGGTTTTGTCTCTCCCTCTCTCTCTCTGTAACTCTGCCTTTCAAATAAATAGATGAATCTTTGAAAAAATGTGGTACTACAGAGAACTAGAAGAAAAATAGGGGAAAATCTCTGTGACATTCATGTATTTGTTATTCTTTTGAATCCTCCCTAAATGCTGCAGGGTTGTACCAATTTCTTCTTCTTATAAGGATACCAGTCACATTATATTAGGGATACTTCATTGTAATCGTATCTTAATTAATTATATCTGCAGTAATCCTATAGGGAAATAAAGGCACATTCTGAGATCCTAGAGGTTAGAAATTCACCATGTGATTCAATCATTAAAACAGAAAACACTGGAGAGAAATGTGAACAATGGAAAATGTATTACATATTCAGATAATTATTCTGAGAATTTTGATTACATAAGGCAAAGATGTGTACACAGGAGGATACAGAGTTCATGGAAAATTTTATTCTTGCAGTTTTAATATGAACAGTGTTTGAGATTTTTATATTCATTATAAGGACTAAGTAGGAAAGCTAGGTGAAATAACTGATAGTTCCCCATACAAGGTAGGTCAGTATAGGGTTGATGGAGAGATTAGATGTTGTTCCCTAAACAGGAAGAGGTTGTTTGTATTAATACACCCGAGAGGGAGGAGTAATGGAGACATCCTGATTTAGATATAATTGTTTTATTTGTTGTTAGAAAGATGAGATAGTTCTCTTATGATGGATTCTAATTATGATTACTTTGATTTTCTAAGTGGTAACACAGTACTTTATTGAGAATAAAACTGAACGAATTGAAAGTTTAAATAAATAGATTATTTTAAAGGCTGATGGATAAATCCAAGGAAATTCAGGTGGCTGGAAAAGCATGGGAAATAGTGTTGGCATCCAGGTTGTGAAAGGTACAAAAAGTATATAAGGTACCAGTATGTTCATTTGTTTGGATTTTTATAACATGTTAAGCTGTTGGTATGAGCAACCCCATATTTGGGGTCTTGATAAGATGATGTCACAGAAGGATAAGGAGGGCAGAGCTTTCATTTGCTAGTAAAGAAATACTTGAAGTTATCATCCATTCCTATTTTAAGTAGGAAAGGGTGGTAACTGAAGTCAGGAGAGACTGACAGGCCAGAAAAAAATGAGTCTGATGAAACTGAAGACTGGATGAGTAGAAAGAGCTATGTTTGCAGGTCAGTACATTAAGCCTCCTATTTCATCTGAGTATTCAACTGAAGGTGTCTGCTGCCATGCTGAAAAGGAGTATGTGTGAGGTAGGATTAGATGTCATCATAAAAAACACAAAGAATATACAAATGGCTTAAAGATATAAAGGTTTATTTTCCAAAGAAAATATATCTGGTGTTAAACAAGAGTAGTTACAATAAGTTGTCAGAAATTTAAACTAATAATGTCTTTTATGTTATCCATGTCTTATTACATGCTCAAAAATATTCATCAAGTTACATCTATCATGTCATATCTATCAAACAAAATAGTAAATAACAAAGACATATAATTTCCCTTTAAGTACACATCTCAGAAGTCAGACAGCACAATTCAACATATATTATACTGGCCGTCATCTAGTCACATACAGCAAAGAAGACTAGGAAACCTAATATTTAAACTAGACTATCATAGCTCAGGAAGTCTATTATTAAGGAAGAGGAAAATTAGTAGTAAAGAACAATCAGAAATCTGTGCCCCACAGCTTCATTTTGACAATGAATCAATAAGGAGAAAGAAAAATGCAATTTTGCAATAGTTAGCTGGAATTGCAATCAACATTAGGACTCAAAGTCATCATTTTGTGAAATGGGGTACACTTCTGAATTACAGCATCACTCTGCTCTCCTTCAGTGGACAATGGTCAAGGTGCCTGAGTCAGAGTTCCAAAGCCTGAAAAGAGGTCTTAAGACACCTTGGAATGTTTCCTGGGTAAAGCTGATAATATGGGATCCATCTTTCATGTTATAGAATGACACGTCTCCATCTTCATAATCCAGGAATATCCCTACCCTACTGGGGGACTCTCTCAGAGTGAGATGAGTTTCTGGGGAAGTGAGAGCCCAGTACTCTCCCTCATAAATCCTGATGGCCCAGAAACCATTTTGTGGGGATATTGTTACTCTCCCCTTCCTTGTTACATTGTCCCTACAGATTCCTAGATCACAGGAAACTGTGTCCCCAATATCTACCTCCCAGAAGTATCTCCCGGAGGTGATACTCAGCTGACCCAGCACACAGGGAAGGGAATCGAATCTCTGTGGGGAGGCAGGGAGATCTTGCTTCTCTTCTTGCCATGTTACACGTCTCTGTTCAGATAGGAAGAGGGCAGGATGGGCAGTGTCTGCATCCATGGTCATGTGTACTGCAAAGACAAGAGGACTGTCATCTCTCTAGGATAGATCTCAATATTCCTGGGCCAGAGAAACTATTCTGTGAGAGCTTCTCTGGCCCAAGGTGGATTCTGCTAACTTCTGCCCATCTTTGTGTGAGACTATGCACAAAGAACATGGTACCTTCTACACCATCATAGACTCACCTGCCTGGAACTCTTCTTTCCTCCAATCTGCAAGAAATATATCAACATGAGAAGCCACCATCTGAGAAAGACAGTTGCCTGGCCATTCAGAATACCAATTTCTGAGGATTAGTTAAATATAGCAGCAACTAAAGAAAACTCTCTTTTATATCCTTGTCTTTCATTTTATAGCCTCCCAAATCATGTTTGACTTGAAGACATGACCCATGCCAATGCTTACTCATTTAAGAAATTCTACAAGAGGGCTGGCGCCGTGGCTCACTTGGCTAATCCTCTGCCTGGGGCGCTGGCACCCGGGTTCTAGTCCTGATTGGGGCGCCAGGTACTAGTCCCAGTTGCTCCTCTTCCAGTCCAGCTCTCTGCTGTGGCCTGGGAGGGCAGTGGAGGATGGCCCAAATGCTTGGGTCCTTGCACCCGAATAGGAGACCGGGAGGAAGCCCCTGGCTCCTGGCTCAGATTGGCATAGCGCCGGCTGTAGCGGCCATTAGAGGAGTGAACCAATGGAAGGAAGACCTTTCTCTCTGTCTCTCACTGTCTATAACTCTACTTGTCAAATAAAAAAAATTCTACAAGATAACAGCCTTTCATCTATTTAGACGTTGGAGAGGAAATAGGGAATATGGTGAACTTGACTCAACAAATTGCATTTTGCTTTGTTTCTTTAAATTTTAGTATATAATTACCATTCTACCTTCCCTCAAAAAATAAGGTGATACACAGATTTACAAAGATTAAAATTTAATGTTTCAATAGCATATGTGTTAAAATTTTAAGTTTATTTGAACAGTAAAGTGATGGATGGTTGAGGAGAGAAACAGAGAATGAGAGCTTTCATCTACTGCAATGAGTAAGAATGGGCTAGCCTAAACCAGGAGCCCAGACCATTCATGTCTCCTTTGTGGTGGTAGAGAAACAAGCACTTGGGCCGTCATCTGCTCCCTTCCCAGGTGCATTAGTAGGAAGCTGGATTGGAAGCAGAGGAACTTGAACTCATCAGCACTCTAGTATCAGATGCAGGTATCCTGAGTAGTGGCTTAACTTCTGCTCAAAATACCCACCCCAATGTGTTAAAACTTTGTAGCAGTGTGTCATTTTAATGGGAGATATTATACATGAACATCTTCAATGTATAAAACACCATGAAGGAAAATAAATCCAAAGCATTATCTTCAATAATAGTTTATTATTAGAAACTGTTTCATTTACCAGCGTATAATGCTGCTTTCCTCCAGTCTGCAAGAGAAGAAAATAGGAAATCCTTTATTTTTTCCTTCTGTGTCTTCTCTCATTATGCTTCAAATATCATCCTGCATTTTTCTCACACTTCCTTCTCTACATCTTCTGTGCTTTCTTTTTCTCACCTCTATCCTTGTATTCCAAATTTCAAAGACATGATGATGAAAATGATCAAGGAGGAAATTTAGAAGAATGAAAGCAATAAAAGAGTAGAAATGTGAAGGTGGGAGCAAGAAATAAAGGAAAGAGGAAAGAGTAAATGGTGTAAAAATGGCATGATGAATCAGGAATAACAATGATTTTATGTCTTTTGGATATATACCCAGTAGCAGAGAATGTTGGATCATATGGCTGTTCTGAAGCAGTACACTCCTCTCTTACCAGTAAAATCACTGGCATGTTGTCAGAGATTAATAATTCAGAATTTCTTCATAGGCTTGAGTCTCTACAGTCTCTCTGTTGTAAAGGTGATGAAGCTCTAGCTGTACCACAAGGCCACTAAGCTAAAGAGGCTGCCCAGAAAACTGAACAGTGACACTGCTGTTCCAGTTGTTTATAATTGATCAGGAACCACTAAAAGAAACTCGTGCTTCACCAGAGAAAAATATCTAAACAATAAAACCTTAAATATTATGGGAAAAGCATTGCAAAATAGAATATAAATAAAAAAAGAAAGGAAATTTTAAACCCCACATACCAAAAAAATGCCAGGTCTAGCAAGCATAATGCTAGCCCTAGGTTACTTATTGATTTAAAGACAGCAGCAACAAAACAACAAAATATTGTAAAATATAAAGAAAATGAATGTTTTATATATTCTGGAAAAAAGTATTTCAGCAAGTACAAAATTTATAGCATTCTGTTTCTTTAATTCTTTTACCATATAATAGCACAGAATATAAGCTCTGTTTTACAGAATTTATGACTGAGAAAGAAAACAAAATGTTGATTATGAAAGTCTTACTTTAATAAAAATTTCTTAAACAGTGAAAAAAACCTTTATACTATTTTCCATAATGATTTTACTAATTTATATTCCCATCAACTGACTTGCTCTTTCCCATATCATTACTAATATTTATTTCTGTCTTTTTGATAATAGCTAATCTAACTGGGGGTATGTGATATCTCATTGTGGTTTTGAAGGCTAGTGATATTAAGCATTTGTTCATATGTTATTGACAATTTGTATTTAGTCTTTCGAGAACTGTTCTGTCAATTTCTCAACTGGATTTTTTGTTGTTGTTGAGTTTTGAGTTCCTGATATATTTTGGATATTAATCTTATGTCCAAAAGGAAATATTTGCTCCACTATATTTATTGTGTCACTATTCGCAATAACTGATAAGAAATCATCCAAGGTATCCATCATCAGATGTATGAATAAAGCATATGTATGTATGTATGTATGTATGTATGTATATATACGTATACACACACACGCATGCACACGCACAAATACAATGGAACATTATTCAACTACAAAAAGAATTAAATCCTATCATTTGCAGCAAAATAGATGGGACTGAAGTATATCATGTTAAGCAACATAAGCCAGACACAGAAGGACAATACTGCATGTTCTCTACCTTATATGGGGGCTAAAAGAAGAAAACAGAAACAACAAAAGCTTCAATATGGACACAGAATAGTGACCACTACAGGCTGCAAGGGTGGAGAGGATAGAGGGAGTTTGGTTAAAAAAATAGGATCAATTGGATGTGGTTCATTAATTGTCACAAATACTAATATGAGATGTTAGTAATAGTGAATTTGGGTGTGGTTTCTTAAGTGTGACAAATACACTAATATAAGATGGTAATAAGGGAAAGATGAGTGTGGAGTATATGGGAACTCTGTACTACATAATTTTTGTTTTGTAAATTTAAAATAATTCTGAAATTAAAAGGTTATTTTAAAATTTTTAAAAATAAGATCATAAAATTCTAATATAATATTCAACCCAATGTTGAAATACTTTTAGATTGTATTTAAGGGGGGGTTACTGAAATTCTTCTTTGTCAAAGAGGCACTGTTTGTTGCATCGTTGTATCCTAACTAATTACTATAGAGCTTAAGTTAGGGGTTGAATCCAAAAGAGACAGCAAAATGGAATTTTTGCGGGAGTATGATTACTTATTGAATTTGGGTTGAGCCTTCTTCTATCTGAGAGTAGCAATGTCAACATGCATCCTTTAATTGCTGTAGGACTCAGAAATGGACTGAACCCATGGGAGGTATAGGAATGGCGGTTTCCTAGAGATAATAATTACTTACCAGACTTATATTGAGCCTTCCTCCTATCTGAGAGAAAAATATACAAGACATCCCTTCATGAGATAGGTTTAGTTAACAGTATAAAGAATATACAGTTCAAACCATTTATCTGCCAGTGTTCATGCTTGCAATACTGGGCAGATCATGTTCATTTCACTAGCAGTAAAAGAAAACTAAAGTACATTCTAACTGAAAACTTCACTCCAATTAGAAGAAAACTATCTGAGGTAAAAAAAAAAAAGAAAAGAAGAAAAAAAAATAGTTAAATACAAGGTGCTTCAGAAATCTTGTGTGAAAAGAATTAAATGACAAGTTTTATTTTGGTACAAAAATTTTGACATCTATGAATAGTTTTTTCATTATTTACATTTTCCACAAAGTTTTTTCTTTTTCTTTTTTTTTTTTAATTTTTGACAGGCATAGTGGACAGTGAGAGAGAGGCAGAGAGAAAGGTCTTCCTTTTGCCGTTGGTTCACCCTCCAATGGCCGCCGCGGCTGGCGCACTGCGGCCGGCGCACCGCGCTGATCCGATGGCAGGAGCCAGGTGCTTCTCCTGGTCTCCCATGGGGTGCAGGGCCCAAGGACTTGGGCCATCCTCCACTGCACTCCCTGGCCACAGCAGAGAGCTGGCCTGGAAGAGGGTCAACCGGGACAGAATTCGGTGCCCCGACCGGGACTAGAACCCAGTGTGCCGGCGCCGCAAGGCAGAGGATTAGCCTAGTGAGCCGCGGCGCCGGCTCCACAAAGTTTTTAAAGACCCCTTTTAATTCTTATAAAGTGGCACTAAAATTTGTAGAAATATCTTAGGACAAGGCCCTAGATTTTAAAGATATGTTTTGAATGGAATTTATCTAACAATGCATGCTATGGTCATGAAAGGAGAAAAATTCATAACTGAGTAGACCAAAAAGAAGAGCGGTAGTAACTATAGTTGAAAGAGAAGATTATCAGATAAGATCATCAGAAAATACTTAATACCTAGAATTATTTAAAAACATAGTCGAGTAATACAGATTAGCAAGTCTCAAGACTACATTTGATGTTAGTATATATTGAATGTTTAAAAGGTTAATAAAAGGAGGAACTTATATCTTTCAGGAACTTTGGAGTCTGATATCCACAGTTAATAATTAAGATATTATCATGTGAAAAATAATGAGTGCTCTACTACAGATTTTGTGTTGTGGGACACAATTAAAGGAAGCTTTCTATTCAGTGGAAACAACTATATTCCTCTTGACCATATATCTTTCATCTCACAACCTTATATTGAAGACACAACAATTATCTGCAAGATGAAGAAACCAAAGAACATACAGTACAGGAATGAAAAAGGATGAAGAGAAGGAGGAGAGGATCAGAAGGAAACTTTAAGAGAAAAGTTCACAAAGTCACATAGAAGATAAATAATCTAATTTGAAATCCACAGGAAGGAAAAGCAGAGAGGAGTTGAGATGATGTGAAGGGTCAAAAGATGGCAAAAAATGTCTAAGAAATCTGTAAGTAAGAAAAATGTCAGAAAAATTACCAATGTCTTCCTGAAGTCCTTCTGAAAAATAAAATGGAAAATTCATATAAATGTAAAGAGACAACACATATATAGTTAGAGTACATTATGCTAAGTGTAGTAAGTAGATACAGAACGACAAATATTGTGTGTTTTCACATTTAAAATCTTAAAACAGCAATACCATAGAAACAGTGTAGAAAATTTATTACAGGAAGCTTAAGAGGCCTGATACTATAGGTATAGGATACATGCAACTTGTATACCTTAAATAAAACTAATAAAGAAAAAACTGAAGAGAGAAGGAGGGACAGAGAAAGGAAAGTGGTTGATCAAAATGTGCAGTTTCAGTTAAACTGGAGGAATAAGTTTTAGATTATATGGTGACCACAGTTCATAGCAATGTAAATTTCAAAGTCCATTTAATAAGCAGATTTTTAATACTCTTACCACAAAAATAATAAATTGATGCCAGATGTGTTAATTAACTTGATCAAGTTATTCTACAATGCATATATGAATCAAAACATCATATTATACTCCTCAAATATGCAAAATTAATTTGTCAAATAAAATAAAACTTCAAAATGTTAAGGAAAACCGTCAAAGAATATAAAAATGAGTTAAACTTCTGGTGTAAAGGATAAATTGGCAGAAATAATATAACTGGTAGGATAAATATAATTATAAAAATATCAACAAACTGATGAGCAAGCACATTTCTAGCTTAGAAAATTGAAAAGGTGGAATAAAGAAAAGCTAAAAATGGATGAAAGAATGTAAATAATTGGAAAGAAAGACTAACTAGGATTTATACCATACATATTTATTTTATAGATTAAATTATCAAAGTAATTCAATTAATCCAAAACACACACACACATGCACACACACACATGCACACACACACCCATGCATGAAAGAGCTTCAAAAAGTGGAAAATGGAATTACAAGATGATGACTTCTGCTTGTCTCTCTGCGTCTCTACCTTTCAAATAAATAGATAGACTTTTTAAAAAAAATGGGTTGGGCATTTGGAGCAGTAGTTAACCCACTGCTTGGAACGTCAGCTTCTCATTTCATAATGGTTCAAGTCCTCGCTCCACCTCTGAGACCAGCTTCCTGCTAATGCACACTCAAGGAAGCAACTGTGATTACTCAGTTATTAGGTCTTTGCTACCCACATAGGAGACCCAGATTGAGTTCTTGGCTCCTGGCTTTGACCTGGCCCAGGCTGACTTTTGTAGGCTTTAGGGAATAAACCAGAGAATTGGAAGTCTCCCTCTGTTTCTGTATGTTTGTCTCTTTCAGATTAAATGAATAAATAAAATTTAAAACTAGATCATGGGAATTTTCAATGAACTGTTTGAAGCCTCCTGTATGGGACTGTGCATTGCCTTTCTCTATAGGTAATTGTATTTTTTAACATATAACATCTTGGTATTAGTATGTTGAAACTGATATTTTAATTTTCCAAGATTTCTCTGAGTATTTCAGGTTAAACAAGATATCTTTAAGTAAACTATAATTTTTAGAATATTTTAGAATATTTAACATTATAGTATGATCAGGATTTTTTAGAAATTGTTTTTTTTAAAACTTTCATTTAATGAATATAAATTTCCAAAGTACAGCTTATGGATTACAGTGGCTTTCTCCCCCCCTCCCCCATAACTTCCCTCCCATCCGCAAACACCCTCCCCTTTCCCGCTCCCTCTCCCCTTCCATTCACATCAAGATTCATTTTTTTTTTCCGTTGCTTGCAATACTTTTCCTTGAGATTTTTCAGGGAGCATAATGCCTCCTTTGGTTACTGTTTCTGCAGCGCTCCTCTCCACCAAGACCCGGTCAAAGAGCAGAAGAAACTTCCTAAATGCCTGTCCTGCCATGGCCCCAGAGCCGCAGCTCCCGCTTCGCTCTCACACCGCTCCAAGGAGAGACCCACAGCCTGACCCTCGGGACACGTGAAAAGGCCAGGCACTTGGCACACCTGCTCTGCCTGCGCCCGCCACCCCCCCTCCCCCAGAGGGGCGGCCGCGGCAGCGTGCACCGGGATTCACCCAGAAGGCGCCGCACGGCCTGCTGACGCGAGGCCCAGAGAGCAGATTCTCTTTATATACAGAAGAGCAGTTTAGTATATATTAAGTAAAGATTTCAACAGTTTGCACCCACATAGCAACACAAAGTGAAAAATACTGTTGGAATACTAGTTATAGCATTAAATCACAATGTACAGCACATTAAGGACAGAGATCCTACATGATATTTTTTAAAAATTGATTTTCTATGCAATGTCCAATTTAAAACCAAGTTTTTTTTTTTCATTTTCAATTATCTTTATATACCGAAGATTGATTCAGTATATACTAAGTAAAGAATCACATGATCAAAATGTTTGAAGACTGTATTTTAAACTTTCTTACTCCATCTCTTTCCTAATACCTTTCATTAGGATTCAGTGATATTCTTTAAAATGCTTACATATATTTTTGGAAAGATGAGCTCATAATCTATAATTCACAGGTATTTTTAGATTGTTCCTTGGCAGTTTTTGCATTTTTTGACACTTCAATTTTTATATGTTTTTTGTCCCACATTTTTTTAGGAAATTCATTTTGTTGTGTTATTTCTTCCTGGTTCTTTTTCCATCTCTCCTGGGTTCTTCAGCACCTTCTCTATATGAACGAAGAGTATAGTTTTACAGAAATAAAATGGCTCTTGGTACAGTTTTTTTCATGGAAAAAATAAGATGCCGTTAGTTCATATCCATTCCAGGTAGGAAAATCACATAATCTCTTAACTAATTCACATGAAATGAAAATATATATGAAGTATAAATTCATCACAAACAAGTCTGAAAATTTTTATATTTGTTAAGGTTGGGGAAGTAAAATGTGCAAAGCAATGGACACTTATAGTTGGAATATCTGATAAAGGTCCTAAATCAAGAGAAGTTTTCCAGAAATTATATATATTGAATTGAAACTCTGTGTCTATTTGTTTAACCCCCATCATCTCACCAAAATCATAATGAAACTTCAGAGGAATACAGAAGAAACAACATTTATAGCAAAAGAATGACATGGAATGAAAAAACAAAAAAGGAATGAGATAGGAGTGGAAAGATAAGGAAAAAGAAATGGTGAGAACATAATATGAGAGGCCCATAACCAAACGATAAAATGAGGAGGGAAGAATAGATATCTGGAGAAGGGAGAGCTAAGGGATGGCATCTTGGAGAAAAGAGATTGAAAGTTAAAGACATCAAGAAAACATTTTAGATGATATGCAATAAAGGGTTGTCAGACAATATTTAGCATTATTTCTCTGAAGTTCATATGAAAATAAGATGGGATAATTAATATAAATATTGTTGTTATGGGAAGCAAGGTGAAGAAAATTCTAACTTAGGAAAAATGCAGCACAAAGTTAAAACTCAGAATACAGGCACACACACAGACACACACACAAAGTGCTGGAAAACTAATTTTGTCTAAGTAATATGCTATACAGAATTAAAGAAAACGAGGAAACCTTCACTGAGAAAAAACAGAATATTTCTCACTGCCTCACTGAGAAAAAACAGAAATATTAGTTCTGATGGTTACCATATAAAATATCTTTATGTTTTGTATGTTATTCTGGCTTTTATTATTAGGGTTCTTATCTTTGATACTGTTTTTGATTCCAGTAAATATATGATATTGATATTGATTCTTATTATCATGGTAGCAACGTTCTATTGAGTCACGATCAACCCTGAGTTAGCAACTCCTGGGCCATTGGACCTGGAAAAAAATTTGAGTTCAGATGCTTCTAAGTCTCTGGTCACCATGCTACTAAAACATCAATTTGTTTTATATGCTTGTGTGTGAAGAATCTGGGCACAGAATGAATAGATGTGTATAGTGAAGTAAAGTTATGGCTGAACAAAAAAGGAAGGGGAATGATGGAAAATGATGGGAAAAGAAAATGGAGAGAATTTACCTAAGGAAGAAATTCAGTAGTTAACATATGGGGGGCGAGTAGACATTCAGGTGAAGGGTGAATCAAGGGCTGAAATTAGGGTAGAAGGAAACGTATGTAAAAGACAACAAGACAGCAGTCATTTTAAAGTGGCATGGGAGTAAATGCTCTCAGGGAATATTTACCAAAATTTCTCTGAAGTTCTTCTGAAAAATAAAGTGGAAAAATAAAAATAAATAACAAAGAGAGCAGTCATTTTAACATGGAATGGAAGTAAATGCTGTCAGGGAATATTCACCAAAATTTCTCTGAAGTTCTTCTGAAAAATAAGATGGAAAAATAAAAATAAATACGCTTTCTATGGGAAGCAAAGTTTAAGAAAATGCAAACTTATTAAAAATGGTAAAAGTGATGGGGGAGTAAGGGCTTCCAAGGAACATTTACCATTGGTATACAGAAGATTTCCTAAAAGTAAAATGGAAAAAAAATCAATGTAAATATTATTGAGAACAAATTTAAAAGATAATTCAATTTATCATAAAATGCAAATTCAGGACTCTCAGGATATTCATACACAGTGGCGAATAGTTCATTTTTGTTTTAAATCATAATCTATACAATGAAATTGGGGAATGGAATATATTTATAAACATTCTAGAAATATGTTATGCTTATCTTATTAAATTGCTATTGACTCCTTTTTTATGTTATTTTGGATTTTATTACTTGTTCTTTGACTCACAGTAAATAGATAATGCTGATTCTCTCTACTGTAGTAGCAATGTTTTATTGAGTCACCACAGACACTGAATTCGAGAATCCTAAACCATTGTTCTTGCAGGAAATCCAGGGTTATATTCTTCTAAGCCTATGGTCACATTTACATCAATGGATCCATACAGAACTTTTTCTTTTCTGTTTGATTAGTTAATTTATATAAAGAGAACAAATTTCCTATATTTCATGTGTAGCTTTAAGAACATATACTTTCCACATACCCTCCTTTCTTTCTTCCCATCTTCCCTCTTTCCTTTCTTATTTTTTCTAAGTTTTGCTGTAACATACTTTCCATTTATATTATAATTACAAGCTGTATTTCTTGAAGAAAGAGCCAATGTTTATAAGGAATAAAGATGAGGAATCTGAAGAAAAAAGACAATGGATAAAAGATGAGACAGAAACATAAGGGACAGAAAGAAGGTAGAGAACTTAATATACAAGAAGTCTAGTAGTCAAAATATGAGAAGGAACAGTAGACATTCAGGAAAAATAAGGTCCATGCTAATGAAGAGGAAGAGCATATCAAAGGGAAGGCGCCATGGTGCAGATATAAGGGTTGTCAGAGAAACAAGTTTGTTTCTAAGGTGCCTCTGAAAAATAAAAAAAAAGTACTAAGTGATCTAGCCTTCAAGAAAAATTCTAGGTTCTAGAACTCAGAAGGAAGAGTAGTCATACAGTTCATATTTTTTAGTCTAAAATATAAATATAAAGGTAAAGTTATTGCTTTTGGAAAGAGCAAAATGTCATGCAAGAAGAGGTTAAATATATTTAGGAGTACTGGAATAATAGGATAAAAGGCAGAGTTACACTGAGCCTTGAGCAATGAAGAATGTTGGTGTGCACATTTTAAAAGACTCAAAGAAAGAGGATTCTTTTTTTTAACTTTTATTTAATGAATATAAATTTCCAAAGTATAGCTTATGGATTACAATGGCTTCCCTCCCCCATAACTTCCCTCCCACCTGCAACCCTCCCCTTTGCCGCTCCCTCTCCCCTTCCATTCACATCAAGATTCATTTTCAATTCTCTTTATATACAGAAGATCAGTTTAGTATATATTAAGTAAAGATTTCAACAGTTTACCCCCACATAGAAACACAAAGTGAAAAATACTGTTGGAGTACTAGTTATAGCATTAAATCACAATGTACAGCACATTAAGGGCAGAGATCCTGCATGATATTTTTTAAAAATTGATTAATTTTCTATGCAATTTCCAATTTAACACCAAGTTTTTTTTTCATTTTCAATTATCTTTATATACAGAAGATTGATTCAGTATATACTAAGTAAAGATTTCGTCAGTTTACACCCACACAGAAACACAAAGTGAAAAATACTTTATTAGTACTAGTTATAGCATCACTGCACATTAGACAACACATTAGGGACAGATCCCACATGGGATGTAAGTACACAGTGACTCCTGTTGTTGATTTAACAATTTGACACTCTTGTTTATAGCATCAGTAATCTCCCAAGGCTCTAGTCATGAGTTGCTAAGGCTATGGAAGCCTTTAGGGTTCGCCGACTTTGATCTTATTCCGACAGGGTCATAGTCAAAGTGGAAGTTCTCTGCTCCCTTCAGAGAAAGGTACCTCCTTCTTTGATGGCCCCGTTCTTTCCACTGGGATCTCACTCGCAGAGATTTTTCATTTAGGTCTTCTTCTTTTTTTTTTTTTTTGCCAGAGTGTCTTGGCTTTCCATGCCTACAATACTCTCATGGGCTCTTGAGCCAGATCCGAATGCCTTAAGGGCTCATTCTGAGGCCAGAGTGCTATTTAGGACATCTGCCATTCTATGAGTCTGCTGTGTATCCCGCTTCCCATGTTGGATATTTCTCTCCCTTTTTGATTCTATCAGTTAGTATTAGCAGACACTTGTCTTGTTTGTGTGATCCCTTTGATTCTTAGACCTATCAGAGCCATCAATGGTGAACTGAAATTGATCACTTGGACTAGTGAGATGGCATTGGTACATGCCACCTTGATGGGATTGTATTGGAATCCCCTGGCACGTTTCTAACTCCACCATTTGGGGCAAGTCCGATTGAGCATGTCCCAAATTGTACATCTCCTCCCTCTCTTTTTCCCACTCTTATATTTAACAGGGATCACTTTTCAGTTAAAATTTAAACACCTAAGAATAATTGTGTGTTAATTACAGAGTTCAACCACTAGTACTAGAACAAAAAATACTAAAATGGATAAAGTGTTACATTGTACATCAACAGTCAGAACAAGAGCTGATCAGATCACTGTTTCTTATAGTGTCCATTTCACTCCAACATGTTTCCCCTTTGGTGCTCAGTTAACTCAACCTCTTCAGTGTCTATTCTCTTCTATTTAAAGATTCGATTAGGATCATCTGCACAGAAATAGATGCATTAGATTCTCAGGGGACAGATAGAGAAAAAAAACACAGTGGAACATCCACAGAAGGAAGAGGAATGGCACGGATTGTTGTGGAAAGTGCAAATGCACATCAAGAGCACAGCCACAACACAGGACCCCAGCATCTGAGAGCTGGAGAAAGTGCCCACTTTGAAGAGTAAGGTGATATCAGACTGCAACAGCCAATGTCACTGGTGATATAGCTAGAGGGAGGGAATGGCCTGCAGCACTAAGGGGATTATGGTACTTGCTGACTCAGTGAAAAAAAGTGGCATGTTTCTCTCTCCCCATTCCTCCCACAACAGTGCCTGGTAACTGGCTGAGAGAGAACAGGTGCCATTTTGGGTATAAGCAGCTGCTGTGGAAGCTCTTGTGTGTGCACCCAGCAACTGGCTGAGATGAGATGCCAATATCAGTGGCTGCAGCTTGGGTGTAAGCTCCTGGCAACCAGAGCGGAGAAGATAACATTTGGCTGGCAACTCTTGTGCATGCGTGTGACCCAGAGATTCAGAGCGAAAAATCCATGTTACCCACTGATTTTGAGTCTAGTTGGGAGGATTAACGGGGACCTGGGGATCCATGTAGGACTGTAAGGTGCCCCCAGCCTCTTAATATATCACAGTTTCCTGGACTCAAACTGTATAGGCAGAGCAGCCATGCCCAGCTGGTTCAGGGAAAGTCTCTGCCTCTCTGTGGATGGGACAGGATAGTGGAAAGGAATGGATTATCTGCATGCATGACTGTGGGAGCCTTGTGTCTGAGACTGTGGGGATGCTGTGACTGAACGAAAAGGTATAGTCTGATCTCTGGGCAATCAATGTGAGTGGTTCCACATGCTTAGAGCTCCCTGATTACTGAGGGTGCATCATTACAATGACATCTGTGCTCACACTGAGGACTGCATGGATCATTTGTGTGGTTTATACAGCACTGCAGATGAATATTGGCACCCACTGTGGGATAACAGAGGGACTGACCACCTTGGAAGAGAGGAGGTGAGAGTATGATTACATGAACGGGAAGTGATCAGACTCACCTTTCTGCTAAAAAGAGATGTAGCATGCCCAACTTGGATATCACCCTATAATTACCCTCACCCAGGAGCACTAACTGGAGCCACCTGGCTACACCTCTGGGTATTCACTGAAAGAGAAGACACTCCACTAAGCCACAGAGGTATAGTTAAAGATAAAATCCATCAAGGAAAAGACCAACAATTATTTCCACAAATGCCCAAATATAAATGCAAAAATAAAAGAAACAAAAATGAGGAAGACAACATGAAACCCAAAAGGAACACAACACTTCAGTATTAGGATGTGAAGATGAAGAGATTGATTAAATAACTAAAACTGAATTAAAAGATTAATATAGGGTTACTCAGAAGCAAATTCACAAATTAAGAAAAAATACTTGACAGTCAAGACAGGGCTATTCAAGTCATTGCTTCTCATAGTGTCAATTTTACATCTACTGGTTTCCTTTTAGGTGCTGTTAGTTATCTCAGATCAAGGAGACCATATGGTATTTTTCCCTTTGGGATTGGCTTATTTCAGTAAATATGATATTTTCCAGATTCATCCATTTTGTTGCAAATGACAAGATTTCATTTTTTCCTGCTCTGTAATATTTCATAGAGTACATATCCCATATTTTCTTTATCCAGACTTCAGTTGATGGGCATTTAGGTTGATTACTTGTCTTAGCTTTTGTGATTTGAGCTGCAATAAACATCAAAGTCCAGATAACTTTTAGTTGTTGATTTTATTTCTATTAGGTAAATTCCCAGGAACGGGATGGCTGGGCCGTATGGTAGGACTATATTCAGATTTCTTAGCTATCTCCATAGTGTCTTCCATAGTGTTTTTACCAGTTTGCTTTCCCACCAACAGTGGATTAGGGTATATTTTTCCCTACACCCTCACCAGCATCTGTTGTTTGTTAATTTCTGTATGAAAAGCCATTCTTGGCTAAGGTGAAACCTCACTGTGGCTTTGATTTGCATTTCTCTGATGGCTGGTGATCCTGAGTATTTTTTCATGTGTCTGATGCCATTTGGATTTCCTCTTTTGAAAAATGTGTGTTTAAGTCCTTTGCCCATTTCTTAACTGCATTGTTTGTTTTGTTGCCATGAAGTTTCTTGATCTCTTTATATATTCTGGTTATTAATCCTTTATCCTTTATTTGTTGGCAAATAGTTTCTCCCAATCCGTCGGTTGCCTATTCACTTTCCTAAGTGTTTCTTTTGTAGTACAGAAGCATCTCAATTTGAAATAATCCCATTTGTGAATTCTGGCTTTGATTGCTGGTGTCTTTTCTAGGAACTCTTTGCCTGTGCCAATGTCTGGCACAGGATTTCCTTAATGTTCTCTAATAATTTGGTGGTATCAGGTCATAGATTAAGGTCTTTAATTCATTTTGAATAGATTTTTGTGTAAGGTGTAAGGTAGGGGTCCTGCTTCATACTCCTGCATGTGGAAATCTGGTTTTCACAGCATCATTTGTTGAAGAGATTGTCCTTGCTCCAGGGATTGCCTTTAGCCTCTTAGTCAAATATAAGTTGGTTGTAGATTCTTGGATTGATTTCTGGCATTTCTGTTCTATTCCATTGGTCTGTCTATCTGTTTTTGTACCAGTATCAGGCTGCTTTGATTATTATGTCTTGAATTCTGGCATTGTCATGTCTCCAGCTTTGTTTTTGTTGAATAAGATTGCTTTAGCTATTCAAGGTCTCCTGTTTTTCCATATGAATTTCTATATATGAGAAGAACGTCAGGTATTTTATTTGGATTTACATTGAATCTGTAAATTGCTTTCAGAAAAATGGACATTTTGATTATATTGATTCTTACAATCCATGAACATGGAAGTTTTTTTTTTTTCCATTTTTTTGTATCTTCTTCAAAATATTCCTTTAATATGTTGTAATTCTCATCATAGGGATTTTTTTTTGACAGGCAGAGTGGACAGTGAGAGAGAGAGAGAGACAGAGAGAAAGGTCTTCCTTTGGCCGGCGCCGTGGCTCACTAGGCTAATCCTCCGCCTTGCGGCGCCGGCACACCGGGTTCTAGTCCCGGTCGGGGCACCGATCCTGTCCCAGTTGCCCCTCTTCCAGGCCAGCTCTCTGCTGTGGCTAGGGAGTGCAGTGGAGGATGGCCCAAGTCCTTGGGTCCTGCACCCCATGGGAGACCAGGAGAAGCACCTGGCTCCTGCCATCAGAACAGCGCGGTGCGCCGGCCGCAGCACGCTACCGCGGCGGCCATTGGAGGGTGAACCAATGGCAAAAGGAAGACCTTTCTCTCTGTCTCTCTCTCTCACTGTCCACTCTGCCTGTCAAAAAATAAATAAATAAAAAAAAAAAGAAAGGTCTTCCTTTGCCGTTGGTTCACCCTCCAATGGCCGCTGCGGTAGGCGCACTGTGGCCGGCACACCGCGCTGATCTGATGGCAGGAGCCAGGTGTTTATCCTGTTCTCCCATGGGGTGCAGGGCCCAAGCACTTGGGCCATCCTCCACTGCACTCCCTGGCCACAGCAGAGAGCTGGCTTGGAAGAGGGTCAACCGGGACAGAATTCGGTGCCCCGACTGGGACTAGAACCCAGTGTGCTGGCGCCGCAAGGCAGAGGATTAGCCTGTTGAGCCACGGCGCCGGCCTATCATAGTGATCTTTTGACATCTTTGGTTAAATTATTCCAAGTTATTTTTTTTTGTAGCTATTGTGAATGAGATTGATCTTAGAAGTTCTTAGCCATGGCATTGTCTATGTATACAAAGGCTATTGAATTTTGGGTATTGATTTTATATCCTGCTATTTTATCAAAGTCTTTTATGAGTTCCCATAGTCTTTGTGGAGTCTTTTGGATCTGCTATATATATAGAATCATGTCATCTGCAATACAGATAGTATGACTTCCTCTTTCACAATTTGAATCCTTTTGATTTCTTTTTATTGCCTAATGCCTCTGGCTAAATCTTCAAGGACTATATTGAAACCAGTGGTGAGAGTGGGCATCCTTGTCTGGTTCCAGATCTCACTGGGAATGCATCCAACTTTTCCCCACTCAATAAGATGCTGGTTGTCAGTTTGTCATAAATTGCCTCAATTGTGTTGAGAGGAAGGTTCCTTTTAAACCCAATGTGCTTAGAATTTTCTTCATTAAAGTGTATTGTATTTTGGCTGGTGCCATGGTGCACTAGGCTAATCCTCTGCCTGCAGTGCCAGCATCCCGGGTTCTAGTCCCGGTTCAGGCACTGGTTCAGTCCTGGTTGCTCCTCCTCCAGTCCAGCTCTCTGCTGTGGCCTGGGAAGGCAGTGGAGGATGGCCCAAGTCCTCGGGCCCTGTACCCACATGGGAGACCAGGAAGAAGCACCTGGCTCCTGGCTTCGGATTGGCGCAGCGCGCTGGTTGTAGTGGCCATTTTGGGGGGGTGAACCAATGGAAGGAAGACCTTTCTTTCTGTATCTCTCTCTCTAACTCTGCCTGTCAAAAAAAGTGTATTGTATATTGTCAAATGCTTTTTCTGCATCTATTGAGATAATCATTTGGGTTTTGTTCTTCAGTTTGTTAATATGATGTATCACATTGATTGACTTTTCAAGTGTTGAACCATCCCTACATAGCAGGTATAAATCCCACTTGGTCCCAGTGAATGATCTTTCTGATGTCTTGCTGGATTTGATTGGCCGGAGTTTGTCATGGATTTTTGCATCTATGTTCATCAGGGAAATTGGTCTGTAGTTCTCTTTCTCTGCTGCCTCTTTTCCAGGTTAAGGAATTAAGGTGTTTCTGGCTTCATAGAAAGGATTTGGGAAGATTCCCTCCCTTTCAATTGTTTTGAATAACTTGAGAAGTATTGGAGTTAGTTCTTCTTTAAATGTCTGATAGAATTCAGCAGTAAAACTGTCCAGTCCTGGATTTTTCATTGTTGAAACGGTATTTATTAGTGATTCAATTTCTATCTTCATAATTAATCTGTTGAAGTTTTCTATGTCTTCATGGCTCAATTATGCAGGTTGTGTGTGCCCAGGAATCTCTCCATTTTTTCTAGATTGCCCAATTTGTTGGCATACAGCTATTTGTAGGAATTTCTGATGGTTCTTTTTTATTTCTGTGGTATCTGCTGTTAAATTTCCTTTTTCATCTCTAATTTTTTGTAGATTGATTTATTTATTTTGAATCCAGAGTTACACACAGAGAGAAGGAGAGGCAGAGAGAGAGAGAGAGAGAGAGAGAGAGGTCTTCCATCTGCTGGTTTACTCCTCAGTTGGCCACAATGGCCAGAGCTACGCCAATCTGAAGCTAGGAGCCAAGACCCAGGAGCTTGCTCCAGGCCTCTCAGATAGGTACAGGGGCCCAAGGACCTGGGCCATGCTCTACTGCTTTCCAAGGCCATAGCAGAAAACTGGATTGGAAGTGGAGCAGCTGGGACCTGAATTGATGCACATATGGCATGGCAGCACTGCAGGTAGCAGCTCTACCCGCTACACCACAGTCAGTGCCAGCCCCTCTAATGTTGTTGATTTGGGTCTTCTCGCTCCATTTTTTTTTTTTTTTGTTAGTTGGGCCAATGATGTGTCGATTTTTTTTTTTATTTTTTCAAATAACCAACTCTTTTTTTGGTTATCTTTTGTATTGGTTTTTTGGTTTCAATTTTGTTGATTTTTTTTCTCTGATTTTAATTATTTCTTGTCTCCTAGTTTGGGGTTTTGATTTCTGTTTTCTTTTTCTCTAGATCCTTGAGATGCATTTAAAGTTCATTTATTTGGTGCCTTTCCAATATCTTGATATAGGCACAAATTGCTATAAATTTTCCTCTTAACATTGCTTTTGCTGTACCCCATGAATTTTGGTATGTTGTATTGTCATCTGAATTCTTTTCCAGAAATTTTTTGATTTCTTTATTACCCACTGTTTATTCTAGAGTGTGTTGTTCAGTCTCCGTGTGTTTGCATATATTCTAGAGATTCCTGAATTGCTGATTTCCAGCTTCATTCTATTGTGGTCTGAGAAAATAGATGGTATGATTTTGATTTTTTTTTAAATTTGCTGAGATTTGTTTTATGGCCTTGCGTGTCGTCAATCCTAGAGAATGTTCCATGCAATTGTGAGAAAAATGGGCATTTTGTGACTATAGGGTAGAAGGCTCTGTAGATATCTATCAGCTCTATTTGGTCTGTAATGTTGATTAATTCTGTTGTTTCCTTATTGATTTTTGTGTTTGGTTGTTCTGTCCATTTCTTTTTTTTAAGATTTTATTTTTTATTTGACAGGTAGAGTTACAGACAGTGAGAGAGAGAGACAGAGACAGAGCGAAAGGTCCTGCTTCTACTGGTTCACTCCCCAAATAGCTGCAACAGCTGGAGCTGCGCCCATCTGAAGCCAAGGGCCAGGTGCTTCTTTCTGGTCTCCCATGTGGGTGCAGGGGCCCAAGCACTTGGGCCATCTTCTGCTTTCCCAGACCACAGCAGAGAGCTGGACTGGATAGGAGCAACTGGGACTCGAACCGGCACCCATATGGGATGCTGGTGCCATGGATGGAGGATTAACCAAGTGTACCATGGCACTGACCCCGATCTGTCCATTTCTGAAAGTGTGGTATTGAAGTCACCCGTTACCATTGTATTTGAGTCTATATCTCCCTTTAAACCACTTAACATTTCTTTTAAATAGCTAGCTGCCCTGTAATTAGGTGGAAATACATTTATAATAGTCACATCTTCCTGTTGAATTGATTCTTTAATCATTATATAGTGTCATTCATTGTCTTTATTAATAGTTTTTGTGTTAAAGTCTATTTTGTCTTTTATTAGGATGACCACATCAGCTCTTTTTTGGTTTTTGTTAGTATGAATTTTCTTTTTCAATCCTTTCACTTTCAGTCTGTGTGCATCTTTGTTGGTGAGATGTGTTTCTTGTAGGCAGCAAATAGATGGGTTTTCTTTTTTTAATCCATTCAGCCATTCTGTCTTTTAACTGAGGAGTTGAGGTAATTTACATTCAGGCTGACTATTGTTATGTACTGACTTTGCCTGGCCATGTTTCCATAAATAGTCCTGTTTGGATTTTGAATTTCCTTTATACTTTTGCTGGGTTATTTTCTGCATTCATCTACTTTCATAGTGATGTTCCTGTTTCTGTGTTTCTGTGTTTAGCACTTGTAGGGCTGGGTGAGTAGTTACAAATTCTTTCAATTTCTGTTTATTGTGGAAAATCCTTATTTCTCCTTCATTCATAAATGAGAACTTTACAGGTACAGTATTCTGGGTGGACTTTTTTTTTTTTCTCTTAGGCCTTGGAATATATCTCTCTATGCTCTTCTTGCCTATAGAGTTTCTGATGAGAAGTCTGCAGTGAGACTAATTGGATTTCCTCTGAATGTGATTTAGTGTTTCTCTCAACCACATTTGAAGATCTTTTCTTTATGTTTTACTGTGGAGAGTTTTACTACAATGTGTCATGGTGAAGATCTTTCTGGTTAGGATTATTGGGAGTTTTGTGCATTTTCTTTTTTTTTCTTTCTTTTTTTTTTTTTTTGACAGGCAGAGTGGATAGTGAGAGAGAGAAACAGAGAGAAAGCCAGGATAAGCCATGGTCTCCCATGCGAGTGCAGGGCCCAAGGACTTGGGCCATCCTCCACTGCACTCCCTGGCCACAGCAGAGAGCTGGCCTGGAAGAGGGGCAACGAGGACAGAATCCAGCGCCCCGACCGGGACTAGAACCCGGTGTGCCGGCGCCACAAGGCAGAGAATTAGCCTGTTGAGCCACGGTGCCGGCCCGGTGCATTTTCTGTACTTGAATGTCTCTTTCTCCAGAAGGGGAAGTTTTCTGCTATTATTTCATTAAGAAAGCCTTCTAATCCTTTCTCTCTTTCCATGCCTTCCACAATTCCTAGGGCCGGTATGTTGGGCCATTTGATAGAATCTTGTCAATCATCAATGGTGTTTTTCAGTTTTCTAATTTCTTCTTTTTTATTTGGTCTGACTGTAATATTTCCAGAAATTTGTCTTTTAGTTCTGATATTCTTTCTTCTGTCTTGCCTATTCTGTTGTTAAGGCTTTACACTGCATTTTTTATTTGATCTATTGAATTCCTCATTTCTAGTATTTCATTCTGACTTCTCTTTAACATCTCAATTTCTTGGGAATGCTTTTCATTTAGATCATAAATTTGATTCTGATTGCTTCTAAGTAATCTGACAATGAATTTTCTGAAATCTGTTTCTGGCATGTTCTCAATCTCTTCATCTTCAACTATTATTGAAGAGTTGTAGTGCTCCTTTGAGGGGCTCATAATGTCCTCCTTATTCTAATTTAGGGTTTTTTTCCTTTGTTTTTCAGCAGTTGTATATATATATATATATATATATATATATATATATATATATATAGTCTGGTTGCCTTTCTCTTTGTGTCTTGTGCTGGAGCTGAGGTTTCCCTCTGATGTGAGCTGCTATGTATCTGTGCGCTGCAAGTGGAAGCATGCAGTCCAGCTTCCTGGGGTCCAGCTTACTTCTCAGTTGTAATGGGGGTGGGTATGAGCTCTGGGGCATTTAGCTCTGCCTATTGGGGCCTGGCTCTCTTCTCACTGGTGCATGAAACAAGCTTGAGTTTTTGATATTCAGGACTTCACCTTTTTGTATGGCTTGTGTGGTGGGGAAGAAATTACTCTGAAAAGTTGTGGTTCTTGTTCCAAGGTGAGGGATGTGGTGAGATGGCCCCGGCAATTGATAGGCATGTGCAGGTGAGGCAAAGATGTTAGCCCCCTGGTTATGTCAAAAGTTTAAATAAACAATATGGCTTTTCCCAGCTGGTTGCAGGTCCTGTTGAGGGGAGGGGCAAAATTTGATGGAAAGGGGGGTGCCTGACCTCTCTGTTCCTCTATACCTTCTCTTTTTTTCCTGCATGGAACTTCAAATGCAGTTTACCAAGATTCCCCTCCCACTGCTATCTGCAGCTCCATGGATCCAACATTTCCCATTTAACCTGGTCTTCTGGGGCTGGTGCCAGCCTCCCCATTCTGCATCTCTGCCATGCCTCCACTGCTTCCCTTTCTTATTTGCTCTTTCAGCATAGACCTTCCCAGTCTCTGTTGGATTCCTGGTCTTCCCGGTGTGAATTTCCCATGGCTCTATATCCAGCGTGTATCCTTTCTCCTTTTTAACTATTTCACTCCGCATGACTCAGATCATCCTGTTGCTGTACCACCATCTTGCCCATCACCCAGTTACACTTTAATACAATTAAGGAATCTATTGTCAAAAATTGTTCATATATGTAAATCTATTTAAAGAACATTTTGTTACATTAATAACTGGTGAAGTTAAAACAAAAATGAAAAGAATTATATAAGCAATTTAGAAAGAGTAAGGAATAATAATGTAATTTTAAAAAATGCAATATCTGAGGAACATGTTTGTTTCAAGAACAGTGGAAAAACAAGGAACAAGGAACCACTTGGCCAAATAATAAAATGGCTGTATGTTTAGTGTGAAATGGAACTCACTGTTTTCTACTATGTCATCTGAAAAACAGAGAGTGATAGAGTTGCTATCAGTTCACTTTATTACTCAAACAGAATAATCTTAGTTGTTGTCTGTGAGGCTTAATGCCACATGCTCTGGAGAACCATAGACAAGACGTTAGTTCTCAACACATAGGCTAGGTTACTGAGATTCTAAATCCCTACATAGCTTTTCTAACCTTCTCTAAACTCTCTCCCTATTGTTTATTGCATTTATTGCTCAATCAGTTTCCTTAAATTTTACCTCTGACATAACTTGCTCTCTTATGAGTTTGTTCCTCCTCTTCCATACGAAAAACAGGGACTCAGTGCAAATCTCTTCAACATTCATTCTCTTGTAAAATTCCTCACTCTTATTCTTACCTTCTTTCTACCCTTTGCAGAATTTGGGCTTTTCATTTAGCAAACAAATTAGAAAACTATATTTTTATATATCTATTTGTTAATGTTTAGATCTTAGATTATTTTTTATTTGGAAGAAGGAATTGATCAATTAGGAAGAAGAGTTTTTCAATCTTCGGCACCTCAACTTCCAATTAACATAAGGCATGGACATGTTTTCAGCCACCATCCAAATGGGTTTATGCAACTCTAGGCAGTTAAGTAATTTATTTTGTATCTTAAAATTGCCACATAAATGTGATTCACCATAAAACCATTTAGTAAAATAAGAGTAAATTTTTAGCTTGTAATTAATTTTTTTCTGGATTTAGGTCTTGCCTCTTTATAGACAGAGTTTGGGTAGTGGGTATAAAATGAGAATCAGACTAAATGTATAACTTCCTACTGGTACATGGCATAGTGGGGAGACTATAGCTCACAACAAACCAGTACATATTGTATGAACAAATGGAAGAAAGAAACCCCAATCCTTTAATCATAAAGTTATGTCAAACAAGGGGAACTATGAATTACACTGTTGTGTAGTACTTATATATATATGTATTGAATTATCATGCTATATCTAATAAGATATATAATTATTAATAAAAATGTTTAATGCTTAATAAAGCATCTACTTGTCAATGTTCTTATCTCTAACTCATCCTAAAATAATTTGCTAGCTGTTAACACAGAAATTCCAAAATAATGAAAATAATTCTCTCTCTCTCTTCACACACACACACACACACACACCTCAATATATGAAGTACTCTCTCAGTTTCACAGATGTCTTAGGTTTTTGTCTTCTACTCTGATCTGGAAAAATGGCTTTCCAATTCTGGTGAGGTGTCACTTTCCTTTCCATTATTTTGGTGAAGTCTCTATATTTTCTGTCCCATATCTTCCTCTTCCTTATTTTGGTTCCTTGAAAGTTGGACCTGAAATAATTACTTAGGTGCCCATGTTTTACCTGGAGGTGATCTTAAAAAAAAACGAATGAAGTATTAAGAGAAGTCAGACAAGAAATGTGGTCAGCTTTAGGCTTGTGATACTGGCATCCCATATTTGAGTACTGGTTTGAGTCCCAGCTGCTCCATTTCTGATCCAGCTGCTTGATCGTGCAACTGGGAAGGCAATGGAAGATGACCCAAGTACTTGGGGCCCTGTGACCTATATTGGAGACCCAAATGAAGTTCTGGGCTCTTGGCTTCAGCCTGGCTCATCCCTGGTCATTATGGCCATTTGGGAAGTGAGCAAGCAGATGGAAGATCTCTCCGACTCTTCCTCTATCACTCTTTTATTAGAAAGGAAATGGAGAGGCCGGCGCCGTGGCTCACTAGGCTAATCCTCCGCTTTGCGGCACCGGCACACCGGGTTCTAGTCCCGGTCGGGGCACCGATCCTGTCCCGGTTGCCCCTCTTCCAGGCCAGCTCTCTGCTATGGCCAGGGAGTGCAGTGGAGGATGGCCCAAGTGCTTGGGCCCTGCACCCCATGGGATACCAGGATAACCACCTGGCTCCTGCCATCGGAACAGCGCGGTGCGCCAGCCGCAGCGCGCCTACTGCGGCGGCCATTGGAGGGTGAACCAATGGCAAAAAGGAAGACCTTTCTCTCTGTCTCCCTCTACTGTCCACTCTGCCTGTCCAAAAAAAAAAAAAAGGAAATGGAGAAAAGAAAATTGTCAATGTTAATGAAATCGGTTATTACTATTTTTAAAAAGATTTTTAAAAATGATTTATTTATTTATTTGAAAGTCAGATTTACACAGAGAAAGAAGGAGAGCCTGAGAGAGAGAGAGGTCTTCCATCCACTGGTTCACTCCCCAGTTGGCTGCAAAGGCTGGAGCTGCACTGATCTGAAACGAGAATCCAGGAGCTTCTTCCGGGTCTCCAATGAGGGTACTGGGGCCCAAGGACTTGGGCCATCTTGTACTGCATTCCCAGGCCATAGCAGAGTGCTCGATTTTAAGTGGAGCAGCCAAGACTGGAACCAGTGCCAATGTGGGATGCTGGCTCCGCAGGCAGTGTTCTTATCTGCCACGCCATAGCACCAGCCCTGGGTTATTACTTTTTTAAAAAGATCTATCTTCCTTCCTTCCTCCCTCCCCCCTTCCTCTCTCCCTCCCTCCCTTCCTCTCTTCCTTCCTTCCTTCCTTCCTTCCTTCCTTCCTTCCTTCCATTATCTATCTATCTATCTATCTATCTATCTATCTATCTAAAGGCAGGTACAAAGATGACTAAACCAGATGGCAGTAGAGATGGTAAATGGCTTTTACTCAGTCCCACTCTGTGCAGCCTCAGGAGCCTATGAATTTTCAGCTGGTGGCTCTACTGCGTTTGACTCTGCTACCTTGTGGTTTAGGGTTTTCTGGGCATCTACCTCAGTTTTTGAAGTTGAAGCTGTACCAGCATTGAGGTGGCTGCTGACATTGGGACTCATCTCCTTGATTCTCCTGATCCTCTTTAGTGAGGAAGATCTCTGCAGAATCGTCTACAACCCTGAATGATACATATTCTGTCTCACTGATCTACCTTCTCCTGCACCCTGGTTGTCAGCACCTTCCATCACTTTTTCCTGCATAGCAGGGTTGAAATATAGTGGTCGGGCCCCCCAGGATCTCTGCATACAGTGAGGTGGGAACCTTTGCCTGTGGTAGGGCCAGCATTGTTGGGCCTGGCTTTCAGAAACAGTCTCAGATCCTTCATTCTTTTTCCCCATTCTCACTATTCTGGTAATTCTGGTCATTGCGTGGAGGATCCTATGACATGGAGAACTTCTATAATCATTAAGGTCTGTTGCATGTTTACTGCCTTGTACTGGAGCTCCACAAAACCTCTAACATTTGCTGCCTCCCCCACTCCTTTCTCCAACAATATCAAACTCCACAATCTCTCCACCTCCTACACTGGGAAGGGACTTCCTTGGGTTATTCTTTATGGCAGCCTGGTATACAAATACTTCTCCCTTGCTGCCATTTCTGTTGATGAAACCACAGTATATCCATTTCTAATATGGAACCATTTTACTGTTCTCCAAACTTTCAGTGAGTTTTTTTTTTGTTGTTGTTGTTCTCACTGGTAGGTACTATGGATGTGAGCCCTCCCAGACCGCTGCTCCCTGTGCCTCCCGTGGCACCGGACTGGAACTTGCTACCCTGAGGGCAGGAACGGCAGGGGAAGTGGCAGGCACTATTATCTCTCTGCCTTGCTGCTCATGGTTATGATTATGGTGATTAGGGCTGGCTGCAGCAGCTGCAACTTCTCTTTGGGGTATAATGGTAACTAGGCCAGTGGTGGTCGCAATGGCAGTGGTGGTGACACAAGTGGAGGGTGAACCCCAAAGTGCCCAGATGATTGGGGTAGTAATATTGAAGGGGTTTTTTTTTTCATGCATTTGTGGGCCATTTGCATTTTTCCTTAGGATAAGTGTATTTTCAGATACTTTGAGCATTTTTAAATCATTATTATTATTATTAGAGAGAGAGAGACAAAGAGAGAGAGATCCAATCTGCTGTTTCACTCTCAATATGCTCCAATAGCTAGTGCTGGACAAGTTAGAACCTGGCTCCAGAAAACCAATCCAGAGCTCCCAAGGGAGCTATGAGTAGCAAGGACCCAACTTTCCTATTAGGGCTCACATTAGCAGATAACTGGATTGAGAATGGAACCAAGAATGGACCCCAAGCACTTAGATGTGGGGCATCGTCAACTTTACCAGCCTTTCAACTGCTAATCCAAATGCCCACCTCAAACCATATCTTAACTGTATTGTTTGTCTTTTAGTTGTTGAATTTTTTAAGCTCCTTATATATTCTGGATAGTAATTCTTTGTCAGATGAATAGTTCGAAAATATGTTATCCCTTTCCATCAGTTGATTTTTCATTCCTGTTTTACTTCAATTTTTTTTAAACTTTCAGCTTGTTTTTTTTATTAAACTCTTATTTAATGAATATAAATTTCCAACGTACAGCTTATGGATTACAATGTCTTCCCCCCTCCCATAACTTCCCTCCTGCCCGCAACCCTCCCCTTTCCCACTCCCTCTCCCCTTCCATTCACATCAAGATTCATTTTCAATTCTCTTTATATACAGAAGATCAGTTTAGTATATATTAGGTAAAGATTTCAACAGTTTGCCCCATATAGCAACACAAAGTGAAAAAAACTACCGTTGGAGTACTAGTTATAGCATTAAATAACAGTGTACAGCACATTAAAGACAGAGATCCTACATAATATTTTTTTCAAATTAATTAATTTTCTATACCATTTCCAATTTAACACCAGGTTGTTTTTTTTTCATTTCCAATTATCTTTATATACAGAAGATCAATTCAGTATATAATTAGTAAAGACCTCATCAGTTTGTACCCACACAGAAACACAAAGTATAAAAATACTATTTCAGTACTAGTTATAGCATCACTTCACATTGGACAACACATTAAGGACAGATCCCACATGGGGGGTAAGTACACAGTGACTCCTGTTGCTGACTTAACAATTTGACACTCCTGTTCATGGCGTCAGTAATTTCCCTAGGCTCTAGTCATGAGTTGTCAGGGCTATGGAAGCCTTTAGAGTTCGCTGACTTTGATCTTATTCCGATAGGGTCATAGTCAAAGTGGAAGTTCTCTCCTCCCTTCGGAGAATGATACCAATATCCCTGATGAACATAGATGCAAAAATCCTCAATAAAATTCTGGCCAATAGAATGCAACAACACATCAGAAAGATCATCCACCCAGACCAAGTGCGATTTATCCCTGGTATGCAGGGATGGTTCAACATTTGCAAAACAATCAACGTAATACACTACATTAACAGACTGCAGAAGAAAAACCATATGATTCTCTCAATAGATGCAGAGAAAGCATTTGATAAAATACAACACCCTTTCATGATGAAAACTCTAAGCAAGCTGGGTATGGAAGGAACATTCCTCAATACAATCAAAGCAATATATGAAAAACCCACGGCCAACATCCTATTGAATGGGGAAAAGTTGGAAGCATTTCCGCTGAGATCTGGTACCAGACAGGGATGCCCTCTCTCAACACTGCTATTCAATATAGTTCTGGAAGTTTAGGCCAGAGGTATTAGGCAAGAAAAAGAAATTAAAGGGATACAAATTGGGAAGGAAGAACTCAAACTATCCCTCTTTGCAGATGATATGATTCTTTATTTAGGGGACCCAAAGAACTTTACTTCAATTTTTAATTTAGAATATTTCAAATAGTAGAAAAGTATACAAAAAAGGCCAATTAGCACATGCAGATTTAATGTTTAACATTTTGACATATTTGCTTAAATATAAACGTGATATGCCTACATACTATTTTCTTGAACATTATATTAATATCACCTAATATGGAATTCATGCCAAGAATCATGAAGTGAGAAAATGAGTATGCATGGGGATATACTCCAGTGAAGAGAACACTGAATAAATATCTATTTACCAAATAGTGTAGCATCCATATATTTTATACACTAATCTATATTAGAGAAAACATGTGGTAACTGTCTGTGTATCTGGCTTATTTAATCAAATATCCAGGGGCCCATTCTTAGTATTCTCTGTCTTGATAATTAGACAGCTACCAGAACATTCTTTATAGATTTATATATGGTCTAACTCCAACCTCATCCATCTCTAAGCCTATAAAGTTAAAAAATCCTAAAAAGGTCAAATGAGATAGAAGGAAAATACTCAGGACAACTGGGTTTTATTCTAGGTTGCCCTGCTAATCCATAACATGCACTGTTACATTGTGCTATGGGTCATGGTTTCCTCAGTGGAATGTGAGGGTAACTGTCCCTTTCAAACAGAGTATCCTGGTTCTCTGTGTTAAATGTTTATGCATTGAATGCATGTGGTTTCCTCTTTTTGTGAAATATTTTCAGGTATAGATATCAAGGTTATATTAGCTCGATAATAAAAATTTGGAGGTTTTATTTTATTTGCTCTGATATAATTTGTATACAATTTGTGTACCATTGAGACTCTGATCCTTAAACATTTGGTAAATTTTTCCTCTGAAAGAATCAGTCTTGTATTCTGTGGGATCATTCCTTCTTTATTTTGTCTTGTCCTATGGGAATCAGTAGGTTTAAGCTTCCTATCTAACTGCAAAGTGTATATGTCTCAAAGCTGTCCTTACTCCTAGGTTTTTAAATTTATTTGCATAAGTATACAAAATTTGATTTCTAAAAGGTTTTTTCTTTGTGTCAATAGTCATTTTACCTTTGTCATCCCATATTTCGCAGATATGTAATTGCTCCATTGCTCCTTTTTAACTTACGTTAATTAACTAATGATCTATTTTGTATCTTTTTTGAAAAATCACAATTTACCTGATTAACTATTCTTACATCCATAATTTTTGCAGTTATATTTATAACTTACTTCTTAGTTTTTCTGTTGTTCTTTTTTTTTTTTTTTGGACAGGCAGAGTGGACAGTGAGAGAGAGAGAGACAGAGAGAAAGGTCTTCCTTTTTCCATTGGTTCACCCCCCATTGGCTGCTGCGGCCGGCGCACAGCGCTGATCCGAAGCTAGGAGCCAGGTGCTTCTCCTGGTCTCCCATGCGGGTGCAGGGCCCAAAGACTTGGGCCATCCTCCACTGCCTTCCTGGGCCACAGCAGAGAGCTGGACTGGAAAAGAGGCAACTGGGACAGAATCTGGTGCCCCGACCGGGACTAGAACCCAGGGTGCTGGCGCCGCAGGCAGAGGATTAGCCTAATGAGCCGAGGCGCCGACCTTTGCTGTTCTTTAAAAAGTTTTTCCTGTACAGTAGGTTTTACACTGGCATGCATGGTTCTGGAGAGGTGGAATGAAGGCAGGAGATCATGAGGTGACTGATAAGTTAATTAGTTTGATTAAAGCATGATACAGTGATACATATATCAGAACATCATGTTATATTCCATAAATGTGCATTTTGATATTTGTTAATTTAAATAAATAAATGAAAATCTTAATCTGAATAAAAATATTTTTTTTCAAAATCTTTACTCTAGTGGTTAAGATACCTATATCCCATATTTGATTACCTCAGTCCCTCCACACCCAGCTCCAGATCCTGACCCATTTCCTTCTAAGGTAACAATGATGGCTCAAGTAATTGTGCTCCACCACCCACAAAGGAACCCTATTTTGAGTTCCCAGGTCCTGGCTGTAGCCTGGCACAGTCCTGGCCATTTTAGGCATTTGGGGAGTAAATAAGAGTATGGGAGCACACACTCTCTATTTATCTCTCTGTCTTTGAGGGAGAAGGGAGGAAGGACAGATATATCATTATGTTCTTAGAATTCTATCTACAAGTCACATTGAATCTGTTAAAAACTAATTAAAATTTTAAAAACTAAAATAAATAAATATTAACCTTTATTCAACTACATATACAGATATCTTGTATCCTTTGCATTGCATGATGGGTAGTTGGACTACCTGCCTGGAATTTATTAACACTCATTAGCTCTGATCTTGTGTATCATGGCATGATGTAAACTGTAACAAAATAAACAGTATGTACATTAAAAAAATTAGAGGAATCTGTGAGAAGAGTATATAGGAACTCTCTGTACTATCTTTGCAACTATTATGTAAATAAGAAAAATCCAAACTAAAAGAAAAAGTTTTTCCTGAGTTGTTAATTGATTTTCATTTTCAAAATGTTTTAGGGGTGTGATTTTCTGACTATTCATTGCTTTAAATATATACATTGACTCTTATAGGTAGCATTTTCATTATCATTATTTTTTAGAAATCTTATAATCTGTGTTATCTCCTCACAAAAGAGCTTTAAGTAGAAATTATTTAATTTTTCAGATAGGTGGATATTTTGTTACTTGGATTTCTGTTTTAAATCATGTTTGTCACATTTTATGAAAATTTTAATTTAATAATTTAGTATATTTGGCCCTGATATCTTTTTGTAATGTTTATATTTTAAGGAATCTATTAATATTTTCTTTTGCCCTGATATATAAATAATTTTGTGAATGCTCTGTATGTGCTTAAGAAGAATGTATATATTCTTTGTTATATGAATATAGTATTCAATGTATTGCCATAAGAAGTACTTCATTGATTTTATTTTTTATTTATTTGTAACTTTTTTGTACCTTAGTCTTATTCTGAAGGTGCTGTACTAAAATCTATTATAGTATTTTTCTACTTATACCTACATCTGTAATTTTCATTTTATAATGTGAGTATTACATTATTTTGTACATAATAAACATATCTGCATATATTTATTATTGACTGGGTCTTAGCATTAGAAAGTATCCTTTTCTGTCTATTAAATGGTTTATTGCTTTGGAGTTTCCTTTGGTGTCAGGACATTCTGCACAGAACTAGAAAAAAAAGGCCACTATTGCCAAAGCAATATTAAACTATAAGAACAATGCTACATGTATAAAGTTAATTGGAAATAGATCTTAATAAAAAACTATGCATGAGGAGTGAACCAGCAGATGGAAGATTCTCTCTCTCTTTTTCTTTTCTTTCTGAAACTCTGACTTTCAAATAAATAAATAAATCTTTTAAAGAAAAAGAAGGGTGATTATTTAAAAATATTTAACAATTTTTAACATTTTGCTATATTTGTTCCAAGGGTACATTTTAAACACATATATACAGACTATTTTTTGAAAACAGGCATATTAATGACAGTATTGTAAACTGTATTATTTCTTAATTCAATTTCATAGAATTTTTTTTCCTGTAGAATATGAAAATAGAGTCACTTTTAAATAGTGATCTTGTATCCATCAACGTTCCTAAGACAAGAATTAACTCTAGTATTTTTCTGTGATTTTGGATTTTCCACATACACAGTTATGTCACTAGTAAATGATATGCTGTTTTTTTCTAACCTAGTCTGTATACTATTTAGCAGCTCCTCCTTATCCCTCTCTTCATCCCCCCTTCTTCTTTTCTTGTTTATTGGCTTAGACTAGGATCCCCCTTCCATTTTTCAAAAAAGGGTGAATAGTAAGTATATTCATGTGATATACGATTCCAACTTGTGAACTTTTGGTAATTCTACATTGCATGTGGCATTTGTCCTAATGCTTTTGTTTTTTAGTAAACACATTTGCTATTAAACAATCTTTTTATTGTTTTCTGGGAAAGTTTTCATGTCAAAACTACAAAACATTCTTTTTATTAATCAATTGATATGATGATATAAATTTCACCTATTTTCCTACTTTAGGTAACATTGATTAATTTGTCCATACTAACCCACTTTCGCATTCCTAAAATAATATTTCTAGCTGTTGTCATCAAAACATTTGTCCTGAAAACTAAACCATCCTGCACAAAGTACTGTTTTATTTGTTCATTTGTAATAGTGGAAACTTATGAGATACATAGAATTTCTGTGCCTATATCCTTATTTATTGATGAGTGTGAGCCATTTCACGAGCATATATTTGAAATTAATAGTTTTTCCCCAAATAGGCTTCTAATTTTATATTTATATTATTTATATTTATATTTATAAATGGATGAGTGTGTGGCATGTATGTGGTAAGTATATTTATTTTTATACTTATCTTTATATTTATATAAATGGGTGGGTAGGTGGCATGTGGGCAAATATTTGGGTCATCATCTGCTGCTTTCTCAGACACATTAGCAGGAGCTGGGTCAGAAGTTGAGCAGCCAGTACCTGAACTAGTGCTCATATGACATGCCAGAATCAAAGGTGGTGGTTTAAACCACTGTACTACAGGCCAGCCTCTGTATAGACATTGTAATGATGTTGACCCTTACAATCCATTAACAAGTAATATTTTTTTATATTTTTGTGTCCTTGATCATTTATTTCATCAATGTTTTCACAGTTTTCATTGTAGAAACCTTTCACCTCTTTGATTAAATTTATTCCTAAATATTTGATTTTTGATGGCTATTATGAATGGGATTTCTTCCTTGATTTATCTTTCAGTGAGTTCATCATTAGTGAATAGAAGAGGTACTGTTTTTTAGTATGCTGATTTCGTAATGTACAACTTTGCTGAGTTGGTTTATCAGTTCAAACAGCTTTTGTGGAGTGTTTATGTTTTTCCATGTACAACATCATGTCATCTGAGAACTTCATTTTGACTTCATACTTTCTAATTTTGATGCCCTTTGTTTCTTTCTCCTTCCTGATTACTCTTACTAATATTTTCAGTACTATATTGAATAATAGTGGTGAAAGTGGACATCCTTGTCTTGTTCCAGATATAAGAAATATTTTCCCCATTTGGTATGATATTGTATGTTGATTCATCATATGTAGCCTTTATAATTTTAAGATATGTTCCTTATATACCTAATTTATGGAGGATTTTTATCATGAAGGGTTATTGAATCTTATCAAATACTTTTTCCGCATCTATGGAGATGACCATGTGATTTTTGTACTTCATTCTGTTGATATGATTTATGACATTTACCTATTTGCAAATGTTGAACACTTATCCTTGCATCTCTTGATCATGATGTATGATGTTTTTGATATAGTTTTGAATTAGCTTTGCTAGTCTTTTTGTTTTATTTTTCGCTGGTGGATCCCACCCCACCCTCTCATGGGGTGAGAGGGCACCTGGGGCTCCCACTTATTCTGCACCTCTCATGTCTCTTTATCGTGACAGACTAGAGTCAAGCTCAACAGGTATTCTTTCCCCAGTGATTCTGCCATATCCATTCCCTTAGCTGTGTTTTCACTGGATAGTAGATAGGGACAGAGGGAATTTTGTTCATCCATTCATGAGCATCACTAGATGATGAAGCATTTGGCTACCTTAAAAAAAGTCATAATTACTGCCACCGTTAACCTGCCCACCATTGAATTTCTTCACTTTCACATTTGGAACACTGTACAGAAATCATATTGCGTCAACACCCACCACAAGCCTTCCTGAGATTTACAAGTGTTTTGTTGAGAATTTTTGCTTCTATGTTCATCAAGGACATATAGTCTGTAGCCTTCTTTTCATGTGGTGTCTTTGGTTTTCATATCATTATGTGTATATATTAACCTGACAAAGAATATCCATCAGAAATGAATAATAAAAATTTTTCTTACAAGGGTGATACTGGTCTCATAAGAAGAATTGGCATATTTTCATTCTGTTAATTATTTGGAATAGTTTGGAAAGTATTGGAGTTAATTCCTATTTTAATGTTTTGTAAAATCAGTAGTAAAGCCATCAGGTCCTGGAATTCACCTTGATGAAAGACTTGTAATTACTGCTTCAATATATTTGTTTATTATAGGCCTGTTTAGATTTTCTATATATTCTTGATTTAATCTTGGAAAGTTTTACATGTCCATGAATTTATCCATTTTAAGTTTTCTCATTTTTTATTGTATAGTTTGTCATAGTAGTTTCTTATGATCCTTTGTATTTCAGTGGTGTTGGTCATAAAGTCTCCTTTTATAATCCCTGATTTATTTGAGTTTTTCCTTTTTTCTTTGTTAGCCTGGCTAAGTTTGTCTATTTTGTTTTGTTTACCAAAAATGGCTTTTATGTTTTTTTATCTTTTGTGTTGTTATTTTAGTTTCAATTTATTTCTGTTCTGCTCCTTATTATTTCTCACCTCCTGCTGATTTGAGATTTGAATTCTCATTTTTCTAAGTCTTCAAGATGCATTATTAGATCATATAGCTGAGACATTTTTCTTTTATAAAATAATTGTTTTAAAATAATTTCATCTGGCCCGCGCCGCAGCTCACTAGGCTAATCCCCTGCCTGCGGCACTGGCACCCTGGGTTCTAGTCCCAGTTGGGGTGCCAGATTCTGTCCTGGTTGCTCCTCTTCCAGTCCAGCTCTCTGCTGTGGCCTGGGAGTGCAGTGGAGGATGGCCCAAGTGCTTGGGCCCTGCACCCATATGGGAGACCAGGAGAAGCACCTGGCTCCTGGCTTCGGATCAGGGCTGTGCACCGGCCGCAGCGGCCATTGGGGGGTGAACCAACGGAAAAGGAAGGCCTTTCTCCCTCTCTCTCTCTCTCTCACTGTCCACTCTGCCTGTCAAAAAAAATAATTTCTTCTTTTAAAAAATAATTGATGCTACAAGCTTCCCTCTTAATACTGCCTTTGTTGTATCTCACAGGTTCTGATATGTTGTGTATTCATTTTAATTTATTTCAATGAAATTTTTTTATTTCCTTTTTAATTTCTTCAATGACCCTTTTTCATTCAGTAGCATGTTGTTGAATTTCCATGTATTTGAGAGTGCTCAATTTTTTTTTCTTGTTCTTGATTTCTAGTTAATTCTTTTGTGGTCTGAGAAAATACATGTTATGATTTCAATCTTACTAAATTACTTAGACTTGATTTCTGGCCCAATATGTAGTCTGTCATAGAAAATGTTCTATGTACTAATGAGAAAAATGTGTACTTTGTTGCTGTTGGGTGAAATGTCTTGTAAATGTCTGTTAGTTTCATTTGCTCAATAGTATGCCTTAACTCTGATGTATCTTTGATGATTTTCTGTCTGAATTATCTACCCATTAATGAGAGTGGAATGGTTTAGTCACTTACCATTACTGTATTGAAATCTCTCTCTCCTTTTAGGTCTAATAGTATTTGCTATATGTATCTGGATTGTCTTGTGTTAGGTGTGTAATATAATAGTTTTATCTTCTTCTTGATTCATTCCTGTTATCAAAATGTAATGTCCTTCTTCGTCTCTTTTTACAGTTTTTGGTTAAAAGTCAGTTTTACCTGATAAGAGGATAGCTACTTCTGCTCATTTCTGTTTTCCATATACCTGGTACATCTTTTTTCAGCCCTTCAATTTCAGTCTATGTTTATCTTATTTTTGAAGTGAGTTTCTAAAACTTTTGTATAATGGGGTCTTGGTTTCTTATCCATTTAGCCAACATAAATGTTTAGACTAGAGGGTTTTTGAAATGCCTTCACACATTTCTACCTACTGAAAACCAGTATTCATTCAGCAGTAGACCACATTTATAGAAACATCAAATCCAAATGCAAATGCCATGGTGTTTCTGTCTCCAACAGGTATATGGAAATATTTCTTTCTTTTTAAAATTATTTCTACTGCTATAATCCAAAATCTAACCAGTTGATAGATATGATTGTGGTGGTTATTTATGAATAAAAGAGTTAGTACTGAGAGGGGTGAGAAGGAAGCATCATGGCAATATTAATTTTAAGTTTTATGGGGCCGGTGCTGTGGTGCAGCAGGTTAACGTCCTGGCTTGAAGTGCCGGCATCCCATATGGGCGCCGGTTCTCGTCCCGGTTGCACCTCTTCCAATCCAGCTCTCTGCTATGGCCTGGGAAAGCAGTAGAAGATGGCCCAAGTCCTTGGGCCCCTGCACCCATGGGGAGACCCGGAAGAAGCTCCTGGCTCCTGGCTTTGTATTGGCGCAGCTCAGGCTGTTGCAGCCATCTGGGGAGTGAACTAGTGAACTGATGACCTCTCTTTCTCTGCCTCTGCTCTCTTTGTGTAACTCTGACTTTCAAATAAATAAATAAATCTTTTTTAATTAAACATTTATTTAATGAATATAAATTTCCAAAGTACAGCTTATGGGTTTCAATGGCTTCCCCCTCCCATAACTTCCCTCCCACCCACAACCCTCCCCTTTCCCGCTCCCTCTCCCCTTCCAATCACATCAAGATTCATTTTCAATTCTCTTTATATACAGAAGATCAGTTTAGTATATATTAGGTAACGATTTCAACAGTTTGCCCCCATATAGCAACACAAAGTGAAAAAAAAATACTGTTGGAGTCCTAGTTATAGCAATAAATAAGAGTCTACAGCACATTAAAGACAGAGATCCTACATAATATTTTTTTAAAAAAATAATTAATTTTCTATGCCATTTCCAATTAACACCAGGTTTTTTTTCATTTCCAATTATCTTTATATACAGAAGATCGATTCAGTATATAATTAGTAAAGATTTCATCAGTTTGTACCCACGCAGAAACACAAAGTGTAAAAATACTGTTTCAGTACTAGTTATAGCATCACTTCACATTGGACAACACATTAAGGACAGATCCCACATGGGGTGTAAGTACACAGTGACTTCTGTTGCTGACTTAACAATTTGACACTCCTGTTCATGGCATCAGTAATCTCCCTAGGCTCACAGAGATCTTCTTTTTTCTTTTCCATGGTATCTTGGCTTTCCATGCCTACAATACTCTCATGGGCTCTTCAGCCTTCATTCATAATGAGACAGACACAGCCAGGTGCTTCCAGGCTGCACATCTGCTCTATGCTCCTCCCTCTTGATGGTTAGAGCTCAACCTGACAGTGTAGAAACCAGATCTTAATGCCTGGGAGCTGTAATCCTCACATTTTCATTTCTTCTACATTTTAGGGCCAAATAGATAGTTTTGCAATGTTTAGGTTACTATGAAGTGAACAATGGGAATAATGTAACAACAAAATCTGCTCACTGAGGTCAATAAATTACATCTAAATGCTACTATTATTAAAAAGGTAACTTTTAATAAAAATCCATAATTCAATTAAAGAGTAAAAAATTTAACATGGTTATAACTGTACATATATATTTACATATACAAGCATCACTTCCAATTGCTTTCTCTATTTGTACATTTTGCATTAAAGATGTTAGTGATCTACATCACAGATATACAATGTATAACAGAATAAAGGAGACTCCTGGAAATTCTATTACAGGCTCTATTTTAAAGTGTTATGATGATGAAATTATGAACAGGAGGAGGCGGCAAGATGGCGGAATAGGCAGGGACCACACTATTAGGCTGGAGAGAGAGACAGGTTAATATAAGTGGAGATACTGCAGGGTCAAGGAAGAGTAGGGGAAGAAACAGCAGAGAAAACTCTTCCGGAACTAGAGATTCACAGTGGACCTGCGTGGAGAGCGTGGGAGCCCAAGTTCGGGACACCAGCAGCAGACTCAACGCACCAGCGCTGGAACGCGAGGTGAGCCGAACCACAATAACCCGAGACACCAGCGGGCAAGCGGAAAGAGGAGGCTAGAGGGAACGAGGCTTGAAACTTCGTGGGGAAAAGTTCACCAGGCTAACTAGAAGAGAGAGAGGAAAAAAATTAAAAAAAGCGACCGATACGGACACAAGTTTCTCTCTCTCCGCTCACCTCTCAAAGGCGAGCAAGACAGAGCAGGCACCATTTTGGACATACGTCATAAGCAGGGCGACCTCAGGTCTGTGCCAGCCCTGAGCCTAGCAGAAAAACCTGACTCTGGGGGGAGGGGTGAAATAACAGGAGATTAGCATCTAACTTGGCAACCCAGTGGGAGATTGCAGGAGAATTGGAGCCCACACTGAGGGCAGCAGAGATTCCCTGTGTGGTCCGTGGGAAAGAGCTTCTGATCTCTGGCTCCTGAGGGTATATCATTTGCCTGCTAACTACCTCCAATTACATTCAGCTGTGCGGAATTACTTCCCTTTTAAATCAAAAAAGAAAGAGATTTACCACACCTAACCTGGGAGTCTCATCTTTGACACACCCTCAGCCCTGAGGCACCAAACACAGCTCTCAATCCACACCCATCTCAAGCCTCTAAGGCACCACTGAAAGCAGACAATCCACTTAATATAGAGCCATAGTGTAACAAGAAAAAACACCCCAGTGAAGAAACCAAATATCTCCAACATGCCAAACAACAAACGCAAAAACCGAGGTAACAAGAACAAGGAAGACACTATGACACCCCCAAATGAAAAAGACACCCCAATTCAAGATTATGAAGATGGGGAGATTGAAGAAATGCAAGAAGCAGATCTCAAAAAATTGATAAGAACATTAAGAAGTTCTCAAAAACAAATTCTTGAACTACAGAAATCCTTCATGGACAAGATAGAAAATCTCTCTTGTGAAAATGAAATATTAAGGAGGAATCAAAATGAATTGAAACAACTAGTGGAACAAGAAATGGTGATAGTGATGAGAAATCATAATGAAATGAAGAATTCAATAGATCAAATGACAAACACATTAGAGAGTCTTAAAAACAGAATGGACGAAGCAGAAGAGAGAATATCAGACTTAGAAGACAGAGAACAGGAAAGGAAACAGTCAAATCAAAGAAAAGAAGAAGAAATCAGATATCTAAAAAATACTGTCAGGAATCTACAGGATACTCTTAAAAAACCCAACATTCGGGTTCTAGGAGTACCTGAAGGCATGGAGAGAGAGAAAGGATTAGAAGGCCTTTTTAGTGAGATACTAGCAGAAAATTTCCCAGGTTTGGAGAAAGACAGAGACATCCTAATACAGGAAGCTCATAGAACCCCTAATAAACATGACCAAAAGAGATCCTCACCACGACACGTTGTAATCAAACTCACCACAGTGAAACACAAAGAAAATATCCTAAAATGTGCAAGAGAGAAACGCCAGATTACTCTCAGAGGATCTCCAATTAGACTCACAGCTGACTTCTCTTCAGAAACCCTGCAAGCTAGGAGAGAATGGCAAGACATAGCCCAGGTGCTAAGAGAGAAAAACTGCCAGCCCAGAATATTATATCCTGCAAAGCTCTCATTTATGAATGAAGGTGAAATAAAGACCTTTCACAGCAAACAGACATTGAAAGAATTTGTCACCACTCGTCCAGCCCTGCAAAAGATGCTTAAAGATGTGTTACATACAGAAACACAGAAACACGGTCACCAATATGAAAGAAGGTAAAGGTAGGAAACCTCACACCAAAAGATCACAGGAATCTCAAACCATATATTAGAAAGTATCTTTGGCTAATGGCAGGGCAAAGTTACTCCTTCTCAATAGTCACATTGAATGTTAATGGCTGGAACTGTCCAGTTAAAAGACACCGCTTGGCTGATTGGGTTAAGGAACAAAACCCATCCTTCTGCTGCTTACAAGAAACCCATCTATCCAACAATGATCCATACAAGCTGAGAGTGAAAGGCTGGAAAAAGATATACCACGCCAACAGAAATGAAAAGAGAGCGGGCGTAGCCATCTTAATATCGGACAACATAAACTTCACCACAAAAACTGTTAGGAGAGACAAAGAGGGGCACTATATAATGATTAAGGGATCCATTCAACAGGAAGATATAACGATTATCAACGTATATGCACCTAATTACAGGGCATCAGCTTATTTAAAAGACTTGTTAAGGGACTTAAAGGGAGACTTAGACCCCAATACAATAGTACTGGGGGACTTCAATACTCCACTCTCAGAGATAGACAGATCAACAGGACAGAAGATCAACAAGGAGACAGTAGATTTAAATGACACTATAGCCCAAATGGATCTAACAGATATCTACAGAACATTTCATCCTACATCTAAGGACTTTACATTCTTCTCAGCAGTACATGGAACCCTCTCTAGGATTGACCACATACTAGGCCATAAAGCAAGTCTCAGCAAATTCAAAAGAATTAGAATCATACCATGCAGCTTCTCAGACCACAAAGGAATGAAATTGGAAATTGGCAACTCAGGAATCCCTAGAGCATATGCAAACACATGGAGATTGAACAACATGCTCCTGAATGAACAATGGGTCATAGAAGAAATTAAAAGAGAAATCAAAAATTTTCTGGAAGTAAATGAGGATAACAGCACAACATACCAAAACCTATGGGATACAACAAAAGCAGTGTTAAGAGGAAAGTTTATATCAATAGGTGCCTACATCAAGAAATTGGAAAGGCACCAAATAGATGAGCTTTCAAGTCATCTCAAGGATCTAGAAAATCTGCAGCAAACCAAACCCAAACCCAGTAGGAGAAGAGAAATAATTAAAATCAGAGAAGAAATCAACAGGATTGAATCCAAAAAAACATTACAAAAAATCAGCCAAACGAGGAGCTGGTTTTTTGAAAAAATAAACAAAATTGACACCCCATTGGCCCAACTAACTAAAAAAAGAAGAGAAAAGACCCAAATCAATAGGATCAGAGATGAAATGGGAAACGTAACAACAGACGCCACAGAAATAAAAAGAATCATCAGAAATTACTACAAGGACTTGTATGCCAGCAAACAGGGAAATCTATCAGAAATGGACAGATTCTTGGACACATACAACCTCCCTAAATTGAGCCAGGAAGACATAGAAAACCTAAACAGACCAATAACTGACACAGAAATTGAAACAGTAATAAAGCCCCTCCCAACAAAGAAAAGCCCAGGGCCAGATGGATTCACTGCTGAGTTCTACCAGACATTTAGAGAAGAACTAACTCCAATTCTTCTCAAACTATTCAGAGCAATCGAAAAAGAGGGAATCCTCCCAAATTCTTTCTATGAAGCCACCATCACCTTAATTCCTAAGCCAGAAAGAGACGCAACATTGAAAGAGAATTACAGACCAATATCCCTGATGAACATAGATGCAAAAATCCTCAATAAAATTCTGGCCAATAGATTGCAACAACACATCAGAAAGATCATCCACCCAGACCAAGTGGGATTCATCCCCGGTATGCAGGGATGGTTCAACATTCGCAAAACAATCAACGTAATACACTACATTAACAGGCTGCAGAAGAAAAACCATATGATTCTCTCAATAGACGCAGAGAAAGCATTTGATAAAATACAACACCCTTTCATGATGAAAACTCTAAGCAAACTGGGTATGGAAGGAACATTCCTCAATACAATCAAAGCAATATATGAAAAACCCACGGCCAACATCCTATTGAATGGGGAAAAGTTGGAAGCATTTCCACTGAAATCTGGTACCAGACAGGGATGCCCTCTCTCAACACTGCTATTCAATATAGTTCTGGAAGTTTTGGCCAGAGCTATTAGGCAAGAAAAAGAAATTAAAGGGATACAAATCGGGAAGGAAGAACTCAAACTATCCCTCTTTGCAGATGATATGATTCTTTATTTAGGGGACCCAAAGAACTCTACTAAGAGACTGCTGGAACTCATCGAAGAGTTTGGCAAAGTAGCAGGATATAAAATCAATGCACAAAATCAACAGCCTTTGTATACACAGGCAATGCCACGGCTGAGGAAGAACTTCTAAAATCAATCCCATTCACAATAGCTACAAAAACAATCAAATACCTTGGAATAAACTTAACCAAAGACATTAAAGATCTCTACGATGAAAACTACAAAACCTTACAGAAAGAAATAGAAGAGGATACCAAAAAATGGAGAAATCTTCCATGCTCATGGATTGGAAGAATCAATATCATCAAAATGTCTATTCTCCCAAAAGCAATTTATACATTCAATGCAATACCCATCAAGATCCCGAAGACCTTCTTCTCAGATCTGGAAAAAATGATGCTGAAATTCATATGGAGACACAGAAGACCTCGAATAGCCAAAGCAATCCTGTACAACAAAAACAAAGCCGGAGGCATCACAATACCTGATTTTAGGACATACTACAGGGCAGTTGTTATCAAAACAGCATGGTACTGGTACAGAAACAGATGGATAGACCAATGGAACAGAATAGAAACACCAGAAATCAATCCAAACATCTACAGCCAACTTATATTTGACCAAAGATCCAAATCTAATCCCTGGAATAAGGACAGTCTATTCAATAAATGGTGCTGGGAAAATTGGATTTCCACATGCAGAAGCTTGAAGCAAGACCCATACCTATCACCTTACACAAAAATTCACTCAATATGGATTAAAGACTTAAATCTACGACCCGAAACCATCAAATTATTAGAGAGCATTGGAGAAACCCTGCAAGATATAGGCACAGGCAAAGACTTCCTGGAAAATACTCCAACAGCACAGGCAGTCAAAACCAAAATTAACATTTGGGATTGCATCAAATTGAGAAGTTTCTGTTCTTCAAAAGAAACAGTCAGGAAAGTGAAGAGGCAACCAACAGAATGGGAAAAAATATTCGCAAACTATACTACAGATAAAGGATTGATAACCAGAATCTACACAGAAATCAAGAAAATCCACAACAACAAAACAAACAACCCACTGAAGAGATGGGCCAAGGACCTCAATAGACATTTTTCGAAAGAGGAAATCCAAATGGCCAACAGACACATGAAAAAATGTTCAAGATCACTAGCAATCAGAGAAATGCAAATCAAAACCACAATGAGGTTCCATCTCACCCCGGTGAGAATGGCTCACATTCAGAAATCTACCAACAACAGATGCTGGAGAGGATGTGGGGAAAAAGGGACACTAACCCACTGTTGGTGGGAATGCAAACTGGTTAAGCCACTATGGAAGTCTGTCTGGAGATTCCTCAGAAACCTGAACATAACCCTACCATACAACCCAGCCATCCCACTCCTTGGAATTTACCCAAAGGAAATTAATTTGGCAAATAAAAAAGCCATCTGCACATTAATGTTTATTGCAGCTCAATTCACAATAGCTAAGACCTGGAACCAACCGAAATGCCCATCAACAGTAGACTGGATAAAGAAATTATGGGACATGTACTCCATAGAATACTATACAGCAGTAAGAAACAACGAAACCCAGTCATTTGCAACTAGATGGAGGAATCTGGAAAACATCATGCTGAGTGAATTAAGCCAGTCCCAAAGAGACAAATATCATTTGTTTTCCCTGATCGGTGACAACTGAGCGCCAAAGGGGAAACCTGTTAAGTGAAATGGACACTATAAGCAACAATGAACTGATCAGCTCCTGTCCTGACTTTAGATGTACAATGTAATACTTTATCCTTTTTAGTATTTGTTGTTGTTGTTGTTGTTCTAGTACTATTGGTTGAACTCTGTAATTAACACACTATTATTCTTAGGTGTTTAAATTTTAACTGAAAAGTGATCCCTGTTAAATCTAAGAGTGGAAAAAGAGAGGGAGGAGATGAACAATTTGGAACATGCTCAATCGGACTGGCCGCAAATGGTGGAGTTAGAAATGTGCCAGGGGATTCCAACACAATCCCATTAAGATGGCATGTACCAATGCCATCGCACTAGTCCAAGTGATCAATTTCAGCTCACAATTGATATCTCTGATAGGTCTAAGAGTCAAAAGATCACACAAACAAGACAAGTATCTGCTAATACTAACTGATAGAATCAAAAAGGGAGAGAAAGATCCAACATGGGAAGTGGGATACACAGCAGACTCATAGGATGGCAGATGTCCTAAACAACACTCTGGCCTCAGAATCAGCCCTCAAGGCATTCGGATCTGGCTGAAGAGCCCATGAGAGTATAGCAGGCATGGAAAGCCAAGATATCATGGAAAAAAAAAAAAGACCTAAATGAAAGATCTCTGTGAGTGAGATCCCAGTGGAAAGAACGGGGCCATCAAAGAAGGAGGTACCCTTCTCCGAAGGGAGGAGAGAACTTCCACTTTGACTATGACCCTATCGGAATAAGATCAAAGTCAGCCAACTCTAAAGGCTTCCATAGCCCTGGCAACTCATGACTAGAGCCTAGGGAGATTACTGACGCCATGAACAGGAGTGTCAAATTGTTAAATCAGCAACAGGAGTCACTGTGTACTTACACCCCATGTGGCATCTGTCCCTAATGTGTAGTCTAAAGCCAAGTGATGCTATAACTAGTACTGAAACAGTATTTTTATACTTTGCGTTTCTGTGTGGGCACAAACTGATGAGGTCTCTACTAATTATATACTGAAGTGATCTTCTGTATATAAAGAGAATTGGAAATGAAAAAAAAAACAACCTGGTGTTAATTGGAAATGGCATAGAAAATTAATTAATTTGAAAAAAAAATTATGTAGGATCTCTGTCTTTAATGTGCTGTACATTGCTATTTAATGCTATAATTAGTAATCCAATGGTAGTTTTTTCACTTTATGTTGCTATATGGGCAAAATGTTGAAATCTTTACCTAATATATACTAAACTGATCTTCTGTATACAAAGAGAATTGAAAATGAATCTTTACATGAATGGAAGGGGAAAGGGAGCGGGAAAGGGGAGGGTTGCGGGCGGGAGGGAAGTTATGGGAGGGGGGAAGCCATTGTAACCCATAAGCTATACTTTGGAAATTTATATTCATTAAATAAAAGTTTAATAAAAAAAAAGAAATTATGAACAGTATATAAAGCTTGTGAAACAGACTATAGTCTTAGGCCATTACTACTATTTCATTCCAATTTGAATTTTAATATAGCCAAATTACAGTTCTAAAATAAAAGCATTGCTTAATGGTTCCAGATGCATTTGGTTTTTAATGTCTCAAGGCATCTTGCAAATAATAGATTGCAGCTATAAGAAAGAGACCTGATATTAACACTGCTCACATGGACAACAGGGGGAACAGTGACTACAAATACTACTATTGACAGTTCTATGAATTAAAAGTCATAAAATTTCTAGATTTGTTAAGAATTCTTCATCGGGACCAGCACCATGGTGCAGTGGGTTAATCCTCAGCCTGCTGTGCTGGCATCTCATATGGGCACCGGTTCTAGTCCTGGTTGCTCCACTTCCAATCCAGCTCTCTGTTATGGCCTGGGAAAGCACTGGGAGATGGCCTAAGTCCTTGGGCCCCTGCACCCACATGGGAGACCAGGAGGAAGTGCCTTGCTCCTGGTTTCGGATCAGCGCAACTACGACTGTTGTGGCCATTTGGGGAGTGAACCAATGGATGTAAGACCTTTCTCTCTGTCTCTCCCTCTCACTGTCTGTAACTCTAACTCTCAAATAAAATAAATAAAATCTTTTAAAAAAAGAATTCTGCATCAACATTTACTGAAGATGTTTGCAATAATATTGCTTGTATGTTCCTTTGTTTTTTTCTGGTAACAAAACAATGTAGGTTTTTAATAAATAATGTGGCAGCCCCATCCTTTTTAATCTTTTGAACAGTTTAAGAGCAAATGGAGTTAGTTCCTCTTTAAATATTTATGTGGAACCCAACTTAAAGCCATCAGGTCCTGGGATTTTCTTTGATGAGAGACTTTTAGCTTTTCAGTCTTCTTTCTGATACTTGGTTGGTTTCAATTTTCTGCATTTCTTTGATTTAATCTGGTTAAATTGTACATATCCAGGGATTATTATGTATTTTTTCAAATCGTTAGTATGTGGTGATTCCTATAAGTTTCTTTTGATTCCTTGTGTTTCAGTAGTATTGGTTGCAATGTCTCCTTTTTCAGATCTGGTTTTGTTTTTACTCTTTTTGACTTTGTAAGCTTTTTTCAAAAATTACAATAGTTCAATTTTGTTTATCTTTTATGCTATTTTTAATCTGTTCCATTTATTTCTGCTCTGAGCTATATTATTTCTTGCTTCTACTAATTTCAGAATGTTTATTGTTTTCTAAGTCATTGAGGTGCATAATCAATTGTTAGTGATGCAGTTACTGACTTATACTTCACACTGTCTAAATATCTGATTTTGATGACTTGTGTTTTCATTTACATTTTATTTCAAAAATTTTATTTGATTTTCATTTCCTCAGTGATCTATTGGTCATTTTTATCTTTTATTTAATAATATTAATTTCCAAAGTACAGTTTATGAATTACAATGGCTTCCCCCCATATCTTCCCTCCAACCTGCAACGCTCCCATCCTCCACTCCCTCTCCCATTCCATTCACAGCAAGATTCATTTTCAATTATCTTTATATACAGAAGATCAATTTAGTATAAATTAAGTAAAGATTTCAACAGTTTGCACCCACATAGAAACACAAAGTGAAAAATACTGTTTGAGTACTAGTTATAGCATTAATTCACATTGTACAACACATTAAGTACAGAGATCCTACATGAAGAGTAAGTGAACAGTGACTCCTGTTGTTGACCCAACAAATTGACACTCTTGTTTATGGCATTATTAATCACCCTAGGCTCTTGTCGTGAGTTGCCAAGGCCATAGAAGCATTTTGAGTTTGCTGACTCCAATCTTATTAAGACAAGGTCATAGTCAAAGTCTAAGTTCTCTCCTCCCTTTAATGAGCATGTTTTTCATTTCAGAGTATTGTAAATTTCCCTTTGTTCATTTTATCATTGATTTTTTATTCCATTGTGGTCTGAAAAGATACAGGGTTTAGATGTTTTAAATTTATGACCTAATACATGGTCTTTCCTGGAAATTATTATGCACGTATGAGAAGAATGTATATTCTGCAGCTGTTAAGTGCAATGTTCTACAAAGGCTTACTAGATTCATTTTCTGTACAGTATGATTCTACTCAGATGTGTCCTTGTAGATTTTATGTCCAGATGATCTCTCCATTAATGACAGTGGGGTGCTGAAAGCCCCATACTATTATGTAACAGAATCTAGCTCTTTCTTTATATCTAATTATGTTTGCTTTATATTTTAGTGTTCTAGTGTTGTATCTTACTGATGAATCAATCCTTTCAGTAATAAATAAGGCCCTTCTTTGTCTCTATTTACAGTTTTTTTAATTTGTTTTATTAAATATAACTATCACTACTCCTGCTCAATTTTGATTTCCATTTGCATAAAATATCTTCCTCTAATCCTTCACATTCAGTTTATATGTATCTTAACTGTGAAGTGAATTTCCTGTAGGCAGCATATAGTTGGGTCTTGCATATTTATCCTTTTGGAAAACTCATATCCTACTCAGGGATGTAACCCATTTATTTTCTAGGCTAACATTGATAGGTAGGAACACCTATCACATTGTTAATTGCTTACTGATTGTTTTATATATTATTTAAATCTTTTATTAACAATAAATGCACAATTCTTGGGTTACAGTGTAGTATTTCAATACTTGTATACAACATGTAATTATCAAAACAGGATAATCAACATTTGCTCTTCCTTATACTACTTTATAATTGGAGGTCAGAAGCTTCTTTCTTCTATTTGTTTATCCAAAAAGTCACATTATTATGACCTGTAGTCTCCCCACTACGCTGTGTAACACTAGGGGTTTATTCCTTTCATCTGTTCTAATTTGGTGTTCTATATTGCAAACTTGCTCTACCCACTTCAACATAGTCTCTAGTATACACCATTCTATGTTCAGATAGAGGTTTTTGTTTTTTAAGCTCCCACATATGAGGGAGAAGATGTGGTAATTGTCTTTCTGTGCCTGGCTTATTTTAGTTGACTGTCCTCCAGTACTTTCCATTTTACTACAAATGACAGGATTTCATCCTTTTTTTTAAAAAAAAATTATTAATTATTTGAAAGGCATATTAGAAAGACAGAGAGAGGGAGAGAGAGGGAGAGGGAGAGGGAGAGGGAGAGAGAGAGAGAGAGAGAGAGAGAGAGAGAGAGAGATATCTCCCATTGTGGGTTCACTCCCCAAATGGCCACAACGGCCAGAGCTGGGCCTGTCCGAAGCCACAAGCCAGACGCTTCTTCTGGGTCTCCCACATGGATGCAAAGGCCCAAGGACTTGAACCATCTGTTACTCTCTCAGGCTCAGCAGAAGTGGAGCAACCATGATTTTAACTGGCACCCAATGGGATGCAGGCGATGGCTTTACCAGCTATGCCACAGATCCAGGCCCCAATATTTTGTTCATATTCATAACTGAATAGTATCCCTTGTGTGTATATTTTCTTTATTCATTCTTTGGAAGATGGAAATATGGTTGATTCTATATCTTGGCTAAGGTGAACAGGGCTGCGATAAACATGGTGGAGCAGGTATCTCTTTGATATAATAATGATTTCATGTCTTTAGGATATATACTTAATGGTGGGTTCAATGAGTCATATGAAGGTTCTATTTCTACATTTTTTTTTTTAGACAGGCAGAGTGGACAGTGAGAGAGAGAGACAGAGAGAAAGGTCTTCCTTTTTGCCGTTGGTTCACCCTCCAATGGCCACTGCTGCCGGCACACCGCGCTGATCCAATGGCAGGAGCCAGGTGCTTCTCCTGGTCTCCCATGTGGGTGCGGGGCCCGAGGACTTGGGCCATCCTCCACTGCCTTCCTGGGCCACAGCAGAGAGCTGGCCTGGAAGAGGGGCAACCGGGACAGAATCCGGCGCCCCGACCGGGACTAGAACCCGGTGTGCCGGCGCCGCAAGGCGGAGGATTAGCCTAGTGAGCCGCAGCGCCGGCTCCATTTCTTTTTTTAATAAGTGCAACAAGTATATTTGAGTTCTTGATGTTTTCTGGATATTAATCCTTTGTCAGGTAGTTTGCAAGTGTTTTCTCCCATTCTGTTGGATGTCTCCTCACTCTTTTGTTTCCTTTGCTGGGCAGAAGCTCCTGAGTTTCATATAATTTCATTTGTCTAGTTTTCTTTGTGTTGCCTGTGCTTTTGGGATCTTATGCAAAAAGTTGTTGCATACACGAATGTCTTGAAGTGTTTTCTCTGTGTTTTTTTCTAGAAATTTCATTGCTTCGGGTTTAAATTTAGGTCTTTGATTCACCATGGGATGATTTTTATATGATGAGAGGTGGGATCTAAAGTCATTCACCTATACATGTATTTCCAATTTTGATGGCACTATTTAATGAAGAGATTATTCTTTCTCTGGTGTATGCTATTGGCGCTTTGTCAAAAATTAGTTGGCCATTTGTAAATGGAATAATTTCTGGGTTCTCCATTCTGTTCCATGAATTTTTGTGTCAGTTTTTATGTCAGCATCGTGCTATTTAATTGCTGTAGATTCATAGAAGGCTTTGAAATCAAGTATATTGATGCCTAAAGCTTGATTTTTGTTCAGGACTGCTTTAGTTATCTTGGATCTTTTGAGGTTCCATGTGAATTTTAGGGTTTTTCTTAATTCTCTAAGATGTGTCATTGGTATTTTGAAAGGCATTGCATTGAATCTGTGGATTTCTTTAGAAGTATAGACATTTAAAAATATTAATTCTTCCATTCCAACAAGCAATATCTTGATGTCTGGTTAGCAGCTTAGAATATTATTTTGGAAAATGACTTGTGTGAACTCAAAAATAATGTTGTTCTGTTGTTAGGTAACGTGTTCTGTAATTGCATAATTATATTACAGTGTTCATTGTTAGTGTTATGTCCTCTGTGTATTTAGTAATTCTCTTTAAGTTTTTAAAATAAATTATTATGAAGAGAATATTGAAATCACCAAATGAAATTGGGGATTTGTCTATTTTTGCTTGCCTAAATATCAGTTTTAATTCATAAACCCAAGTGATATTACTTATACATCTCACATATCATAAAAAATTTGTCAAATTTTACTTCCATTTCTTCTTCCTGACCTTGGTGTTATTATCATCATTTACTTACATACATTTCACACCTTAAAATATCATACTAATATTTTTGTTTAAAAAGCCAGTCTTTTTTAAATAAAACTAATATTATGCAAGTTTTAACACCTAATTTTAAAATCGTCTAAATATGTAAATTTAACTCATAAACAGACATTCAGCTTATGTTTTCCATTAAACGCTGTTTACAATACTCTGCCTAATAGTAAATGCATGCCAACATCAATTTATAATGTAACATTTATCACTACAGCATGCAGAGATTAACAGAAACCAAACACCTACTAAAACCTAAGGAAATAGCCTTACAGTCAATGGGGAAAAAATTCAGACCTTATTTCCTTGAAGAAATTATTGGCTCATTCTGTTTTATGCACACTACCTCATAATTTTAAGGGAAATACAATAAATACTCTTTTTTCTACTAAAATAGTATTTAACACATTTGGGAAATAGGAGTATTCTGTTTACTACTTTTTTATTTTTAACAATACACAACTTTCCTCAAACTAATTCAAACTTTATCAAAGCTCAGTTTGATTTGCTGCATTCAGAAAATCCAAAGATGCATTTGGGCACAAAACTGCAATTGTAAGTCCTCAAAAATCTGGAATATAGAATTTTAATTGCTTAAAATGTATTTGTTCATTCTAAGTCTATGGTAAAAATATCCTCCAGAAACTACATTGAAAAATGTGGATTTAGGATTACATTGTTTCTAGAATATATATGCAATAACATACACACAGAAAAAAAACTCCATAACACTCTACTAAAAATAGAACCTTGAAATTTATAAATAATGAGTAAGGAATTTCTATCTTGAATTCTTAAATGATAAATTACTTAGGACTTTTTGTTACTAGAAAAAATATCACCTTAACTGAAGAGCCAGTGTTTAGTTGTGAACTGTAACAGATTGATGGAAAATCATTAGGTTTACACCTCTTTGTCGCTGTTTGGCTGCTTCTGCCTTCTTTTAATTTGCTAATTAAAAAAAATAAAGGCTACTCTAGTTAATAATGCAAAGAAGACTGCTCTAAAATGGTTAAGTTTCTAGAACTCTCCATTATTTGTGGATGGACTGAATTACTGATATCATTTCTTACAAAATTCTTTTGAACTAGATTTTCCTTAAGTTGAGAAATAAAATTTGTATTTTTATCTTTTAACTCCATTTTCCTTGAACTTTTTGAAGCCCCTTCCCAGTATTTCAAGTCACATTCCATTCTCTATACAATTTTTTTCCTCTTAGCTTTATGAGTATTATTTTTTTATTTTTTCACATTTTATATCTGTAATTTTCTCTCTATTTTTGATCTAGTTAAATTATTAATTTCGGTGTATTTCATTGATTAGCTCTAGGATTCAATTATTAAAGCAGATAATAAATATGTAAGGTGTTCCCAGACATTATTTACATCCTTTAAAAATCTAATTATGTTTGGTTTCTTCTTGTCATTTTATTATCAATAAGGATGTTTCAGAGACTATAAAATCTCATAAAGGTTAAAAAAGAAATGATGATCAGATGTTTGTATTTAATTCCTAAAGTTTATCACTGAACTATTCTTATTATATTTTACAGGAAATATTTTCAAAATATATGATTTCAAGGGGAAAATGCTTTCAGCTTATAGACATCATAAGTAAACAAGTATTTTTTAAACAAAGATTTGACATAGCAAATTTATACATGCATGTCATGTATTTTCTGATTAATTTGAAGAGTACTGAGTGATGCACATGTTGATACAGATTATCAGAACATAATATTTAAGAAATAAATTTAAGAAATGTTCTGTGCTCTTTTATTCTGAGCAAGAAGAAGAGTAGTCACTTAATATTTCATATTCCTCAGTTACATTGAGTTGAGGTTTTCCTGTAGAAAGCATAGTTGGGTTTGCATTTATATACTGCCTGACATTCCCTGCCTTTTCACTGATGGGTTGGTTTAAGAATAACTGCTTTTTATTCATTTGTAGGTATCAATAAATGAAAAACCTATCATTTTTGAAACTCCACTGTGAAATACAGGTTACCATAAAATGCATTTTGTGGGTTAATAGTACAGTGTATGATTTTAACAAATAGAAAAAACTAATTAAATGTAAAACCGCTCACTTCACTGAAGTTTCAAATTATCAATTTAAAGAATACAGGTAGAAGAAATTTTTCATAGTGGAATTTTAAATCATTTAAAATTCTTCAATAGGATGTATACAGTGATATGACGAAGTTTCGCGGTTAGTGTTTTTATCCTCGTTCTCCAGATAGTAGCAAAAGGTCAGACAGAGTCTCTGTCTGAGACTCTTTTATCCAATTCCCCCCAAAATTAGAAGGCCACATCCTGCTTTGCTGGCCCACCATTTCACTGAAATCTAGCTTCCATCAAATATTAAAAAGAAACCACACACTTGACCCGGATCCTAGAGACCAGAACAGAGCTGCAGTGCTCTCAGGAAGTGTCTGTGGACAGGTGATGAGATGATGATTGAGTACATCTCCAACAGTGCTGTCCACAACTTTCTTGTTAGAGATGCCACCTGCCTTTACCTGGCCAGCTCTCCTCCCAGGCCAGCCAAGTAATGAAAGTCAACAGAGTGCCTTCCCCTAGGAGGTTCACACCTCCCTTAGGATATACCCCATGTGAAGAGATAGATAGGTCCAGGCCTCTTAATTTACAAGGGCTAAAGCCCAACAGATTATCAAGCCGCCCAACAGATTATCAAGGTTCTATTTGCCTCCCAATCAGAAAACTTAATTGTAGCTTAGACAGCACCTTTCTTAGCTCCTCCAATAATGACTCTGTCCTTTGTTCTAGACCCTGTCTAGCGCACTTGGGCCTCATTCCTTCGTAATCATAACCTCTACCACCAATGGCTCTACTCCCAACCTGTGTGTACTGATGGTCCTCTTCCCCACTTAATGCTGTATAATTGTTCAGACCTGGTTAATGCCACTCTTAGGATCATTGGTTACTATCCTCACCCTGTCTTTTATGACCTTGTCTAAATATGATCAGAGTCGGCGCACTTGGAAGGCTTCCATAGCCTTGGCAACTCATGACGACAGCCTAGGGTGGTTACTGGCGCCATAAACTAGAGTGTCAATTTGTTGGGTCAACAACAGGAGTCAATGTGCACTTGCTCCTCATGTTCCCACATCTCTGTCCTTAATATGCTGTACATTGTGATTTAATGCTATAACTAGTACTCCAACAGTATGTTTCACTTTGTGTTTCTATGTGGGTGCAAACTGTTGAAATCTTTACTTAATATATACTAAATTGATCTTCTGAATAAAAAAATGGGAAAAAAGTGGAAGTTCTCTCTTCCCTTTAGAGAAAGGTACCTCCTTCTTTGATGGCCCCCTTCTTTCTACTGGGATGTCACTCACAGAGATCTATCATTAAGGTTTTTTTTTTTTTTTGCCTGAGTGTCTTGGCATTCCATAAAATACTCTCATGGGCTCTTCAGCCAGATCCAAATGCCTAAAGGCTGATTCTGAGGCCAGAGTGCTGTTTATGACATCTGCCATTCTATGAGTCTACTGTGTATCCCACTTCCCAAGTTGTTTCGTTCTCTCCCTTTTTGATTCTATCAGTTAGTATTAGCAGAAACTAGTCTTGTTTGTGTGATCCCTTTAACTCTTAGACCTATGAGTGTGATCAATTGTGAACTGAAATTGATCACTTGGACTAGTGAGATGGTATTGGTACATGCAACCTTGAAGCGATTGTATTGGAATCCCCTGGCACATTTCTAACTCCACCATTTGGGGCAAGTCTGACTGAACATGTCTCAAATTGTACATCTCCTCCCTCTCTTATTCCCACTCTTATATTTAACAGGGATCACTTTTCAGTTAAATTTAAACAGCTAAGAATAAATGCATGTTAATTACAGAGTTCAACCAATAGTATTAATAGAACATTTTTTGAAAATATGTTAAATTTAAACATATTAATACCCCAAGCAAGAGATAGAGATATGATCATCATCCAAGTATATGTAGTTTGCAAGAAATAAAATTTATATTCAAAAGCAAGATTGGATAAAAACAAAACAAGAAAATAATTATTATTCAAGCATAAAAATAAAAAATAACAATTTCAGGGAAAGTAGAATCTAACACACAAAAAGCTATTGCAGAAAAAAGAAATATTTTATAATGGTAAGTTATTGATACAGAAGCAAGATCTAACAGGTATAACCACCTTCACTCCTAAACACAGAATTCTTAGTATATAAAGCAATTGCCTAAAATTAATGGTATGAGAAATGATTTCAAAGTAACTGTCAAGTCTTTCAATAACTCACAATGACTGATTAAACAACTACATTGAAAATGAAAATGATGTGAAAATTTATGCATTATTAGTAACATGATCTCACTAACAACCGCAGAGCACTACACCCAGCAACAACACAACACACATTATTTTCAAGCTTAAGTAATGCATTTCCCATTATAGACAATATTCTAGGCAAGAAAACAAATTTATAAAAATTTAAAAGGGCATTATTTACTCAAAATGGAATTAAATTTAAAATCAAAGTGGAAGCAAAATTTGAACTTAATTAAAAATATATATTTTTTTAATTTTTGACAGGCAGAGTGGATAGTGAGAGAGAGAGAAAGGTCTTCCTTTTTGCCATTGGTTCACCCTCCAATGGCCGCTGCAGCCGGCGCACTGCGCTGATCCGAAGCCAGGAGCCAGGTGCTTCTCCTGGTCTCCCATGCGGGTGCAGGCCCCAAGGACTTGGGCCATCCTCCACTGCCTTCCTGGGCCATAGCAGAGAGCTGGCCTGGAAGAGGGGCAACCGGGATAGAATCCGGTGCCCCAGTGGGACTAGAACCTGGTGTGCCAGCGCCGCAAGGTGGAGGATTAGCCTGTTGAGCCACGGCGCCAGCCCGAACTTAATTAAAATTTGGACATTAAACAAAACAACTAAGCCATGGACCAAAGAAAAAATCAAAAGTGAATTTAAAAATATTTTGTATTGAATGATAATGAAAATTGTACAAACCAAAATGTATAATATGTAATTAATGCAGTGCCTGGAAGGAGGTTTGGAACTTTGTATGTAAGAGCACAAAAAGTAGAACCATCCTAAATCAATAACCTAAACTTTTCCCTTTAAAAATGAGAAAGAGGAGCATTGGAGGCAGCAGCAGTTTGGTTGCATGCAAACGGCAACAGGTGGGGAGAAGGAGCCATTGTGAAATGGCCATCGTCCACAGATTTTACCAGAGGAAAAATCCAAGTTCCCCACTGACTGAATCTGGTTGGGGTGATTTACAGGGGCCGTGCACCCACTTGGACTGTGTAGAGTCCACAACCTCTCAAGATATCGTAGGCTCTGGGGTTCAAATCCCCTAGGCAGGGCACCCACAGACAGCTCAGCTGTCTCTGGGAACAGCTCTGCATCTCTGTAGACAGGAAAGGCCAGCAGAACAGAGCAGGTCCTCTGCACCCAAGGACTGTGGGAGCCCTCTGTGCGGAGACTGTGGGAAATCAGTGACTGCAAGAGAGGGTGCAGGGTATAGGTGGTTCTCTGGACAATCACGGGGTGTGGCTCCACAGGCTTAGAGCTCCCAGGTGTGGGTCACTGCAGCAGAATCCATGCTAACACTAAGGACTGCACAGATCCTTTTTACAGTTCATCAGGCTAACACCTAGGTACTGATCACCTTGGAAGGGAAGAGCTGAGAGTATGATTACCCCAAGATAGGTGATCATAGCCTCCTTCCTGCTAAGGAGATCCACAATCTAACATAGGTGTCACGCTGGATACTCACCCAATCCTGAAGCACTGACCAGAGCTCACTAGAGACCCAGCACATGCCTCTGTGGATTCATTGAAAGAGCAGACAATCCACTTAGTCACAGCAACATAGTTCAAAGAGAAAATCCATCATAGGAAAAAATCAACAAGTATTTCCCAAAAGGCCTTAGAATAAATCTAGAAATTCAAAAAACACGAATAAGGAAGACAACATAACCCCCAATGAACACAACACTTCAATATTAGATGTGCAGATGAAGAGAGTGATGAAACACCTGAAACAGAATTCAAGAGATTAATCACAGTCTTTCTCAGAAGGGAAGAAAAATCATGAATTAAAGAAATCCATACATGACCCAGTACAGTCACTGTGCACAAACACACAAATGACCTGGGTCCCTGCTGCAGGTTTCTGTTTCCCCAACTATCTGTGTCTTCAGGCTCCCTTACAACTATGTGCATACAGATGGCTCCTAAAGCAGGCTACTGCTGCTGGAAATGTGAATGCTGCCAGCTGAAGCTCCTTTACCTGGTACCAGCATCTGTTATCAGATCCCGTCATCACGTTTGTGTCCACAGCTGGCCACAAAGCTGCACATGTGCCCGTTGTTAACATTTAATGTTGTAGCTGTGTGTATACAGAGAGCCAGATCCCACTGCTGTGATTATTCACACAGTCTGCATTGGCCCCAGCTCCTGGCTTTACTAAAGTAAGCATTCCTGAAGCCAGGCTCTGTTGCCACGTATGTACTTATAGCAAGCCTCTGTAGCTCAGTCATGAGTATGTCTGGTCTCAATCCCCACAGCTGCCTGGATTGATTCCCTGATACTAAAAACAAAAGTGCCACTGAGGTCATCATTAACCCTTGCATCCAGAGATCCCCTGCATTTCTTACTTCCAAGATCATGCAATTGTAATGCCATGGACACTAACTGTCTTAGCCAACATGACACTGTGACCATGTCCACCCCAGGGCAGAAACACTTTGGCACCCAATGTTGCTCGACTGCTCTTGTGACCAGCCATGTTCCTGAATGTCTATCTAAGTAACAGCTCAAGTTTTTTCTTCACCAATGTCAATCCATAGTGTTTGGAAAAGATGGCTACTACTTCAAATGTGTGAATACCTACACGAAGCTGTAATAATCCCTAAGAATCAAAGAAACAACACCACCACCAAAAGAACACAATAAACTTCGAGTAATTGACTCTAAAGCAATAAAAATAGTTCCTAAAAGAAATCTAAAAATTGTCACAGAATTAAAAATAATTGTTCTAAGGAAGTTCATGACCTACAAGAGAACACAGATATAGACCTCAAAAATGAAAACAGTATAAGGAGAAAATGAGAAGTTCAGTTAAGTGAAATTTTAAAAAAAAGAACCCAGGAGAAGTGCTAATATTGAATATTACAATGAATGAAGTTAGAAATACACTAAACAGATTTGAGCAAATGGAAGAATCTGTGTGACAGAAGATAAATGTTCTGAAAGTAGACAGTAGTGGAGGAAAAAAAATGAAAGGAATAAAAAAAACTATAGGATTTGCAGACAACACCAAGCAAGTCAAGTTGTATTATGAGAATATCATAAAGAAGAGTGAGATAGAAAGAGAGGAGGAGAGAAAGAGAGAGGAGTATAAATGTGTATTTAAAGACAATGTTGATGTAATAAATCATCAAGGACACCAAAATGGAAAAATATTCCTTGCTTATGGATTAGAAAAATCAATATCACTGAAATGTCTATACTACCCAAAGCAATCTACAGATTCAATGCACTCTCTATCAAAATACAAATGACATTCTATACAAAATTAGAAAAAGCAATCCTAAAATTCATAGGAATCATAAAAGAACCAGAATACTCAAAGTGATCCTGAGGGGCTGGCATCATGGCGCAGTAAGTTAATCCTTCATCTGCAGTGCCGGCATCCCATATGGGCTCCGGTTGTAGTCCTGGCTGCTCCTCTTCCAATCCAGCTCTCTGCTATGGTCTGGGAAAGCAGTAGAAGATGGTCCAAGTCCTTGGGCCCCTGCACCCACGTGAGAGACTCAGAAGAAGCTCCTGGCTCTTGGCTTCGGATCGGCAAAGTGATCCTGAACAACAAAAATCAAGCTAGAGGGATCACAATACCTGAATTTAAAGCATCTTAAAAAGCTATAATAATTAAAACAGCATGGCACTGATGTGAAAACTGATACATAGATAAATGAAACAGAATGTAGAGCCCAGAAATGAATCCACATACATACAGCCAACTTATTTTTGACAAAATTACTTAGACCATACAGTGGAGTAAGGATAATTTCTTCAACAAATGATTTTGGCAAAATAAAATGTACATATGTAGAAGAATGAAATTAGATCCATACTTCTCACCATATACAAAATCAACTCAAGATGGATCACAGACCTAAATTTAAGTCCTGAAACAATGAAATTGCTGGAAGAAAAAATACCGGGAATATTCCAAGATATTTGTGTTGGGCTAACTTACTGAATAAGACCCTCAAAGCACAGTCAATTAAGAAAAATTAAACAACTGGGGTTATTTTAAATTCAGAAGCTTTGCACAACAAAGGAAACAATCAACAGAGTCAAGAGCCTTCCAATAGAATGGGATAATATTTGCAAACCACCTATTGGACAAAGGATTAATATCCCAAATATATCAGTAACTAAATAATCTCAACAACATAAAAACAACCAATCCTGTTGAGAAATGGGCAAAAGTCTTCAATAGACAGTTCTCAACAGAAGAGATACAAATGGCCAACAAATATATGAAAAAATGCTCAACATCACTAGTCATCAGGGAATAGCAAATCTAAACCACAATGAGATATCACCTCACCTCTGTCAGAATGGCTAAAATCCAAAACACACAGTAACAAATGCTGACAGGGATATGGAGAAATGAGAACACTTATATAGTGTTGTTGGGAATGTAAGTTAGCACAGCCACTGTGGAAAATAGTGTGGAGATTTCTCTAAAAACTAGAAATAAACTTGCCATATAATCCAGGATTCCCATTCTCACTATTAGGTATATAGCCAAAAGACTTGAACAGTGGGCTGGCATTGTGGCATAGAGGGGTAAGCTGCAGCAGCGGCATCACATGAGGGTGCCAGTTCAAGTCACGGCTGCTCTACTACTAATCTAGCTCCCTGCTAAAATGCCTGAGAAAACAGCAGAGGGTGGCGCAAGTGCTTGGACCCTGAACCCAAGTGGGAGACCTGGAGGGGGCTCCTGGATCCTGGCTTTAGCCTGGCCGAGCTACAGCCATTGTGACCATTTGGGGTATGAATCAGTGGATGGAAGATCTCTCTATCAGTAACTCTATCTTTCAGATAAATAAAATCTGAAATTTGGAGAAAAGTTTCATAAAATTTGTCTTGAAAATTAGTTTTTGACACAACCACAAAAGGCATAACAATGAGAACAAAAATGAGTGAGAAATCATTAAAGTTTTTATACATCAAAGAAAACAATCAAATAAAAAGCAAACCTGTATTATGGGGGAAACGTTTGCAAACCATGTATACAATGCAAATGAATAACATACAAAATATACAAAGCATCCATACAGCTCAATAGCAAGAAAACAATGAACTGGTTTAAAAATGGGCAAATGATTCAAATGGACATTTTTCAAAGAAGATTTGCAAATGAGCACCTAATATATGAAAAAGTGCTCAATAACAGTAATCATCATGAAAATGTAAATCTATACCACAATGAAATATGAGCTCACACCAATTAGTGTATTCAAAAAGTAAAAAAAAAAAATAAATTTTGAGGCTGTGAAGAAAAGGGAACTCTTGTGTAACATTACCGGGGATGTAACTTCATGTAGCCATTATAGAAAACAGTATTATGGCTCTTCCAAAAATTAAAAAGGGAACTAGCATATGAGCCAGCAGTGCACTTGTAGGTATACATCCAGTGGGAATAACATCACTATCTCGAAGAGATGAGTGCATTCTTGTGTTAATTGCATCATTATTCACTACAGTTGAGATATGTGACTATCTTAAATTTCCACTGACACGTAACTGGATGTAGTGTATGTAAACTATAGAATACTACTCAGCCATCAAAAAAGAATGAAATTCTCTCTTTTGCAACAAAATGGATGCAACAAGAGATTATCGTGCTTAGTGAAATACACCAGTACCCAAAAGATAAATATCATATATTTTCTCTGATATGTGGTAGCTAATATAGAACACAAAAAATATAGGAATAAAATAGATATCTTGTGATTTGATTGTTATTTTTACCCCTCTTTTATACTCATGTGGAACCGTGGTCTTTCTATTTTTTGGTAGTTGAATATTATCGTTAGTGTTGCATTCACCCAGTGATTATAGAAATTTTGTTTTTGCAAAAATTAATGAAAAAAATGGAGGGGAGAGTGGGAGGGAAAGAAAAAGGGTTGGGAATATGTTTACCTTATAATCATATAAATCTGTAGAATAAATGAAATTTGTTCTATTCATATTAATAAAGAACTTTTAAAAGAAAAATTGGCATGTGATGGTCTTCCAAAAGATCACAGAAAGTGTATGTTGTTAAAAAGCTGTATATGAGGGGCCGGTGCTGTGGTGCAGCAAGGTTAATGCCCTGGCCTGAAGCACCGGCATCCCATATGGGTGCCAGTTCAAGAGCAGGCTGCTCCACTTCTGATCCAGCTTTCTGCTATGGTCTGGGAAAGCAGTAGAAGATGGCCCAAGCCCTTGGGTCCCTGAACCCACATGGGAGACCCAGTAGAAGCCCCTGGCTCCTGGCTTCAGATAGGCATAGCTCCAGCGTTGTGGTTAGTTGGGGAGTGAACCATCAGATGAAGACATACCTCTCTCTCTCTCTCTGCCTCTCCTCTCTCTGTGTAACTCTGACTTTCAAATAAATAAACCTTAAAAAAATAAGGCTGAATATGAATTTCAATTTTTTCCCAAAATAAACATCTTTTAATTCCACTTGACTGAGATACTTTTAAGAGTATTCTTGTAAAATGAAATATAATTCAGCATTAAGAAAGAGATCCTGCTGTTTGGAACAGTATACGTGGACCTAAAAGATGTAATGAGAAGTAAAATTAGCCAAAAATGATAACTACACGAGGTAGTTGATAGGTTAATTACATGGATTGTGTTGATCATTTCGCAATGTGTGTATATGTACATAAAATTTCAAGACGCATGTGTGCTTTAAATATATACCATTTGTGCTATTTATATTTATCAATCATAAGTAAATTAAGCTTAAAAAATGAAAGAAAGTATAGTATTTTGTTATCAGTCCCAGAGGAGAGTACAAGACATGCTTTAGGAAGGCAACATGAGTAAGCACTTTGCATGGTCATGAGTCAGAGGGAAGGGAGACATAGACTAGAGCCCAAGAGAATGAATTAGCAAGGTAAATAGGCAGGTTTTTACTTGTTTCAAAAATTTCAGCAAATTTTGGGCATAGCTATTATTTGTACTTATTTGTTTTTTGGTCTGTGGTGACTGGAGCAGGTGAAGGCTCCATTAAAGATGTGGTTTTAGATTGATGGTTTTTATTTGGAAAGCACATTTTATGGCCAATTGTTTACTATGTCTAGTAACTGTTTAACCCTGGGAAGGCCAAACCCTCTATGGTCAGAATAGCCCAATTGGTCATTGTATCAGAATATAGAAAATAAGAGACATGGTTAACACATGGAGTGGAATAATTGCCTCTGATTCTGCTGGAGGTTAATGACAATTGCTATACATAATTTACACATTTTCAAGCAGTGAATAGTTCGGTTAAATATACTTTCTAAAACTCTCCAGGCACTGCCTTCCAAGATTTTGCTTAGATGTTGATTTAATTAATCATAAACGGTTTCTCTGTCAGTCTGGGCTGTGCCCATTGCTACGTAACAAACTATTGTATAATTCGGCAGCTGAAGATGACAAACATCACAAAACATCTCTGATAATTAATCTAAGGTGGTTTAGCTGATGTTTCTGGCTTAAAGTTTCACAGAACTGCAGTTAAGGTCAGCTCTGGTGTCAGACACCTGAAGGATTGATGAAGGATGAAGGATGTGCTTCCAAGATGTGCTACTCATGTCGTCTTAAGAGGCCCAAGTTCCTTGCCATGGTGGCTTCCTCCAAGGGCTGCGCCTGAAAGGTGGCTTGCTTTCTGCAGTGAGTGATCCAAGAAAGAGATTGAGAAGATGACAAAGAGGCTTTGAGAAACCGGTGGTGGGGTATGTGTGCTTTTTCTCTTCCTACTCTCAACACTTCTAAAACCAGATGTATGAGGATTGTTTCCCCACATTTCAAGCAATTCTCCATGAGACACCAACTGGGTGCCTATTCTGGTACTGTCTACCTAATGACTGTGTCATAGTCCACAGTGGCCGGGTCAGATCCATAGATGGGCCTCTATTTCAGATGCCAGTCACAGGTAGTCAGTTGTTAACATTTCTGATCCAACAGCTAAAAATATAAGGTCCCCATAATTACTTCCTTGGGTATGACTAATATAAGAGAGTGGGTCACAAAATTTAATATATTTGCTCATTTATTATAAAGGTTATTTCAGAAGGTACAGATGAATAGACAGATGGCAGAGATACATAGGGTAAAGAATGTGAGGGGGTGTAGAGTTTGCATATGCTTTCTGGTAGTGCCACTATCCAGAAACTTCCACCTCTCCAGCTGTTTGGAACTCTCAATATATAGTCCTTGTGGTGAAAAACTCAATCATCAGCCCTTCCCCCTTCCATGGAGGTTGGGAGATGTGATTCAACATCGCAAAGCTCTAAGTATGCCTTGGTTTTTCAGATGATCTGCCCCCATTCCAAAACTATCTAGGATCCCTTAGGCTCCAGTTATCTCATTAATGCACTGAAGACATTCTCATCATTCCAGGGAGTTCAAGGATTTTGGAAACCATGTTCCAGGAAATTAGATGCAAAGACCAAATGTATATTTCACAGTATCACAGAGCTCAATGTCTTTTATTACTCAATCGTGGAAGTCTCAGAGCAACCTTGGCATAATATGAAAGGATAGAGTCCACACTCATCTCAAGCCTCTAAGGCACCACTGAAAGCAGACAGTACACTTAATATAGAGCCATAGTGTAACAAGAAAAAACACCACAGTGAAGAAACCAAATATCTCCAACATGCCAAACAACAAACGCAAATACCGAGGTAACAAGAACAAGGAAGACACTATGACACCCCCAAATGAAAAAGACACCCCAATTCAAGATTATGAAGATGAGGAGATTGAAGAAATGCAAGAAGCAGATCTCAAAAAATTGATAAGAACATTAAGAAGTTCTCAAAAACAAATTCTTGAACTACAGAAATCCTTAATGGACAAGATAGAAAATCTCTCTCGTGAAAATGAAATATTAAGGAGGAATCAAAATGAATTGAAACAACTAGTGGAACAAGAAATGGTGATAGTGATGAGAAATCATAATGAAATGAAGAATTCAATAGATCAAATGACAAACACATTAGAGAGTCTTAAAAACAGAATGGACGAAGCAGAAGAGAGAATATCAGACTTAGAAGACAGAGAACAGGAAAGGAAACAATCAAATCAAAGAAAAGAAGAAGAAATCAGAAATATAAAAAATACTGTCAGGAATCTACAGGATACTCTTAAAAAACCCAACATTCGGGTTCTAGGAGTACCTGAAGGCATGGAGAGAGAGAAAGGATTAGAAGGCCTTTTTAGTGAGATACTAGCAGAAAATTTCCCAGGTTTGGAGAAAGACAGAGACATCCTAATACAGGAAGCTCATAGACCCCCTAATAAACATGACCAAAAGAGATCCTCACCACGACACGTCGTAATCAAACTCACCACAGTGAAACACAAAGAAAAGATCCTAAAATGTGCAAGAGAGAAACGCCAGATTACTCTCAGAGGATCTCCAATTAGACTCACAGCTGACTTCTCTTCAGAAACCCTGCAAGCTAGGAGAGAATGGCGAGACATAGCCCAGGTGCTAAGAGAGAAAAACTGCCAGCCCAGAATATTATATCCTGCAAAGCTCTCATTTATGAATGAAGGTGAAATAAAGACCTTTCACAGCAAACAGACATTGAAAGAATTTGTCGCCACTCGTCCAGCCCTGCAAAAGATGCTTAAAGATGTGTTACATACAGAAACACAGAAACACGGTCACCAATATGAAAGAAGGTAAAGGTAGGAAACCTCACACCAAAAGATCACAGGAATCTCAAACCATATATTAGAAAGTATCTTTGGCTAATGGCAGGGCAAAGTTACTCCTTCTCAATAGTCACATTGAATGTTAATGGCTGGAACTGTCCAGTTAAAAGACACCGCTTGGCTGATTGGGTTAAGGAACAAAACCCATCCTTTTGCTGCTTACAAGAAACCCATCTATCCAACAATGATCCATACAAGCTGAGAGTGAAAGGCAGGAAAAAGATATACCACGCCAACAGAAATGAAAAGAGAGCGGGCGTTGCCATCTTAATATCGGACAACATAAACTTTACCACAAAAACTGTTAGGAGAGACAAAGAGGGGCACTATATAATGATTAAGGGATCCATTCAACAGGAAGATATAACGATTATCAATGTATGTGCACCTAATCACAGGGCACCAGCTTATTTAAAAGACTTGTTAAGGGACTTAAAGGGAGACTTAGACCCCAACACAATAGTACTGGGGGACTTCAATACTCCACTCTCAGAGATAGACAGATCAACAGGACAGAAGATCAACAAGGAGACAGTAGATTTAAATGACACTATAGCCCAAATGGATCTAACAGATATCTACAGAACATTTCATCCTACATCTAAGGACTTTACATTCTTCTCAGCAGTACATGGAACCCTCTCTAGGATTGACCACATACTAGGCCATAAAGCAAGTCTCAGCAAATTCAAAAGAATTAGAATCATACCATGCAGCTTCTCAGACCACAAAGGAATGAAATTGGAACTTGGCAACTCAGGAATCCCTAGAGCACGTGCAAACACATGGAGATTGAACAACATGCTCCTGAATGAACAATGGGTCATAGAAGAAATTAAAAGAGAAATCAAAAATTTTCTGGAAGTAAATGAGGATAACAGCACAACATACCAAAACCTATGGGATACAACAAAAGCAGTGTTAAGAGGAAAGTTTATATCAATAGGTGCCTACATCAAGAAATTGGAAAGGCACCAAATAGATGAGCTTTCAAGTCATCTCAAGGATCTAGAAAATCTGCAGCAAACCAAACCCAAACCCAGTAGGAGAAGAGAAATAATTAAAATCAGAGAAGAAATCAACAGGATTGAATCCAAAAAAACATTACAAAAAATCAGCCAAACGAGGAGCTGGTTTTTTGAAAAAATAAACAAAATTGACACCCCATTGGCCCAACTAACTAAAAAAAGAAGAGAAAAGACCCAAATCAATAGGATCAGAGATGAAATGGGAAACGTAACAACAGACGCCACAGAAATAAAAAGAATCATCAGAAATTACTACAAGGACTTGTATGCCAGCAAACAGGGAAATCTATCAGAAATGGACAGATTCTTGGACACATACAACCTCCCTAAATTGAGCCAGGAAGACATAGAAAACCTAAACAGACCAATAACTGACACAGAAATTGAAACAGTAATAAAGGCCCTCCCAACAAAGAAAAGCCCAGGGCCAGATGGATTCACTGCTGAGTTCTACCAGACATTTAGATAAGAACTGACTCCAATTCTACTCAAACTATTCAGAGCAATCGAAAAAGAGGGAATCCTCCCAAATTCTTTCTATGAAGCCACCATCACCTTAATTCCTAAGCCCGAAAGAGACGCAACATTGAAAGAGAATTACAGACCAATATCCCTGATGAACATAGATGCAAAAATACTCAATAAAATTCTGGCCAATAGAATGCAACAACACATCAGAAAGATCATCCACCCAGACCAAGTGGGATTCATCCCCGGTATGCAGGGATGGTTCAACATTCGCAAAACAATCAACGCAATACACTACATTAACAGACTGCAGAAGAAAAACCATATGATTATCTCAATAGACGCAGAGAAAGCATTTGATAAAATACAACACCCTTTCATGATGAAAACTCTAAGCAAACTGGGTATGGAAGGAACATTCCTTAATACAATCAAAGCAATATATGAAAAACCCACGGCCAACATCCTATTGAATGGGGAAAAGTTGGAAGCATTTCCACTGAAATCTGGTACCAGACAGGGATGCCCTCTCTCAACACTGCTATTCAATATAGTTCTGGAAGTTTTGGCCAGAGCTATTAGGCAAGAAAAAGAAATTAAAGTGATACAAATTGGGAAGGAAGAACTCAAACTATCCCTCTTTGCAGATGATATGATTCTTTATTTAGGGGACCCAAAGAACTCTACTAAGAGACTGCTGGAACTCATCGAAGAGTTTGGCAAAGTAGCAGGATATAAAATCAATGCACAAAAATCAACAGCCTTTGTATACACAGGCAATGCCACGGCTGAGGAAGAACTTCTAAAATCAATCCCATTCACAATAGCTACAAAAACAATCAAATACCTTGGAATAAACTTAACCAAAGACATTAAAGATCTCTACGATGAAAACTACAAAACCTTACAGAAAGAAATAGAAGAGGATACCAAAAAATGGAGAAATCTTCCATGCTCATGGATTGGAAGAATCAATATCATCAAAATGTCTATTCTCCCAAAAGCAATTTATACATTCAATGCAATACCCATCAAGATCCCGAAGACCTTCTTCTCAGATCTGGAAAAAATGATGCTGAAATTCATATGGAGACACAGAAGACCTCGAATAGCCAAAGCAATCCTGTACAACAAAAACAAAGCCGGAGGCATCACAATACCTGATTTTAGGACATACTACAGGGCAGTTGTTATCAAAACAGCATGGTACTGGTACAGAAACAGATGGATAGACCAATGGAACAGAATAGAAACACCAGAAATCAATCCAAACATCTACAGCCAACTTATATTTGACCAAAGATCCAAATCTAATCCCTGGAATAAGGACAGTCTATTCAATAAATGGTGCTGGGAAAATTGGATTTCCACATGCAGAAGCTTGAAGCAAGACCCATACCTATCACCTTACACAAAAATTCACTCAACATGGATTAAAGACTTAAATCTACGACCCGAAACCATCAAATTATTAGAGAGCATTGGAGAAACCCTGCAAGATATAGGCACAGGCAAAGACTTCCTGGAAAATACTCCAACAGCACAGGCAGTCAAAACCAAAATTAACATTTGGGATTGCATCAAATTGAGAAGTTTCTGTACTTCGAAAGAAACAGTCAGGAAAGTGAAGAGGCAACCAACAGAATGGGAAAAAATATTCGCAAACTATACTACAGATAAAGGATTGATAACCAGAATCTACACAGAAATCAAGAAAATCCACAACAACAAAACAAACAACCCACTGAAGAGATGGGCCAAGGACCTCAATAGACATTTTTCGAAAGAGGAAATCCAAATGGCCAACAGACACATGAAAAAATGTACAAGATCACTAGCAATCAGAGAAATGCAAATCAAAACCACAATGAGGTTCCATCTCACCCCGGTGAGAATGGCTCACATTCAGAAATCTACCAACAACAGATGCTGGAGAGGATGTGGGGAAAAAGGGACACTAACCCACTGTTGGTGGGAATGCAAACTGGTTAAGCCACTATGGAAGTCTGTCTGGAGATTCCTCAGAAACCTGAACATAACCCTACCATACAACCCAGCCATCCCACTCCTTGGAATTTACCCAAAGGAAATTAATTTGGCAAATAAAAAAGCCATCTGCACATTAATGTTTATTGCAGCTCAATTCACAATAGCTAAGACCTGGAACCAACCCAAATGCCCATCAACAGTAGACTGGATAAAGAAATCATGGGACATGTACTCCATAGAATACTATACAGCAGTAAGAAACAACGAAACCCAGTCATTTGCAACAAGATGGAGCAATCTGGAAAACATCATGCTGAGTGAATTAAGCCAGTCCCAAAGAGACAAATATCATTTGTTTTCCCTGATCGGTGACAACTGAGCGCCAAAGGGGAAACCTGTTAAGTGAAATGGACACTATAAGCAACAATGAACTGATCAGCTCCTGTCCTGACTTTAGATGTACAATGTAATACTTTATCCTTTTTAGTATTTGTTGTTGTTGTTGTTGTTCTAGTACTAGTGGTTGAACTCTGTAATTAACACACAATTATTCTTAGGTGTTTAAATTTTAACTGAAAAGTGATCCCTGTTAAATCTAAGAGTGGAAAAAGAGAGGGAGGAGATGAACAATTTGGAACATGCTCAATCAGACTGGCCGCAAATGGTGGAGTTAGAAATGTGCCAGGGGATTCCAACACAATCCCATTAAGATGGCATGTACCAATGCCATCGCACTAGTCCAAGTGATCAATTTCAGCTCACAATTGATAGCTCTGATAGGTCTAAGAGTCAAAAGATCACACAAACAAGACAAGTATCTGCTAATACTAACTGATAGAATCAAAAAGGGAGAGAAAGATCCAACATGGGAAGTGGGATACACAGCAGACTCATAGGATGGCAGATGTCCTAAACAACACTCTGGCCTCAGAATCAGCCTTTAAGGCATTCAGATCTGGCTGAAGAGCCCATGAGAGTATAGCAGGCATGGAAAGCCAAGATATCATGGAAAAAAAAAAGACCTAAATGAATGATCTCTGGGAGTGAGATCCCAGTGGAAAGAACGGGGTCATCAAAGAAGGAGGTACCCTTCTCCGAAGGGAGGAGAGAACTTCCACTTTGACTATGACCCTATCGGAATAAGATCAAAGTCATCGAACTCTAAAGGCTTCCATAGCCCTGGCAACTCATGACTAGAGCCTAGGGAGATTACTGACGCCATGAACAGGAGTGTCAAATTGTTAAGTCAGCAACAGGAGTCACTGTGTACTTACACCCCATGTGGGATCTGTCCCTAATGTGTCCTCTAAAGCCAAGTGATGCTATAACTAGTATTGAAACAGTATTTTACACTCTGTGTTTCTGTGTGGGCACAAACTGATGAGGTCTTTACTAATTATATACTGAAGTGATCTTCTGTATATAAAGAGAATTGGAAATGAAAAAAAAAACAACCTGGTGTTAATTGGAAATGGCATAGAAAATTAATTAATTTGAAAAAAAAATTATGTAGGATCTCTGTCTTTAATGTGCTGTACATTGCTATTTAATGCTATAATTAGTAATCCAATGGTAGTTTTTTCACTTTATGTTGCTATATGGGCAATATGTTTAAATCTTTACCTAATATATACTAAACTGATCTTCTGTATACAAAGAGAATTGAAAATGAATCTTTACATGAATGTAAGGGGAAAGGGAGCGGGAAAGGGGAGGGGTGCGGGCGGGAGGGAAGTTATGGGAGGGGGGAAGCCATTGTAACCCATAAGCTATACTTTGGAAATTTATATTCATTAAATAAAAATTAAAAAAAATAATATGAAAGGATAGCATACATGTCCAAATTCTTCTATTTAGGGAATATTAGGACCATTTTAGGTGTTGCATACTGAAATTATTACTTGTGCTTATCTTCATCCCATGCTTGTTTAATTTTATGTTAACCTTGAAAATGAGAGCTACAGTGTTGAAACTGGGCACAGTTTATCACAGATGCCAACTGTAATTCCTTCAGCTCAGTACTTGTGCAGTCAATATGGCAGAGCATACTCAAACCAAACATTGTTTTTGTCTCATGCACACTTTTCTTTTGAACACAATGGAGAATTGTTTGAAGACCATGGTGGCCCATGGACCTGCAAATGTGGTGTCTTGATATTTACCATGTGCAGCATTCAAGCCTTGCATGTAATGATGTGACTATTTAATAAGGGCTTAGCTGTATATATGTTTAAAATATAGAATCTAGTACATGCAAGTTCACAGTTCCTGATTTCATCCTATGCTTCATTTTTTAAGAGTAGCAGGATATAAAAGAAACTTTGCTGAGAAACATGCCGTATGAAAGTTGTGACCTGCCATACGTCACCTAGTGTTGTTGTGAGCTGGGCATGGCCTAAATCTCTATTCCAGACTCTTGTCTTTTACATAGAGAAGAATTGTGTAAGCACAGGCAGAAACACAGCATGCAGTGTGGTAATGATTATTTATAGAGTGAGAAGAATACACAGGCACATGAGGTCTTATTTAGGGAGAGTGGGCCAGGAAAAGTAAAGATCTACTTATTTTTACTGGGTCCATGAGAGCAGAGAGAGAGAGAGAGAGAGGAGGAGAGTGGGAAAGAGTGATCCCCTTCCCTTTACCAGGCTTCCTATGAACTTAGAGAAGGGGAGTGGTTACATAGTACTGTCCCCATGTCCCAGGTGAGGGGAGGTACATCCGGGGGAGGAGTCATCTGATTGTCAGATGGGTTGTTAAGCTAACACAGAGCAGGGAAGGAATGACAAGCAGCTCATGAACTTAAAAGCATGAATCTGTCTCAGCTCTGCTCCACTCTCTTATTCGAGTCTTACTACCAAAGAGCAGGACAGTGAAATTATCCAAGACTCTGTAGTGCTTTGTGTAATCCAAAGTTACTTTTTTCTCCATAAAAAAATTTGAGATAATGTTTTAAGTTTACATTATTGTCAAACACTTACTACTCCACTAAGATCAACAAGTAAAAATGAAATGACCCTGATGGTTACTGATGTTGAGCACTTTGATCTATCTGTTGGTCTCTTTTATGTCTTCTTCTGATGAATGTGTTTAAATCTGTTGTGCATTTTTAATTGGATTGGATGCTTTCTTCTTGTGTTATTTAAGTTTTTTTTTACATATTCTGTAAAGATGTATAGATCACAAATATTTTCTGAATTCTGTAGTTTGCATCAAGGTATTGTTTTCTTTGTTTGGCTGAAGCTCTTTAGTTTGACTAAATTACATTTGTTTATTGGGTTTTTATTTTCTGTGCAATTAGCAGTCTGATATATAAAATCCTCGCCAATTCCAATATTGTGAGGTGTTTTCTCTAGGTTTTCTTTTAATAGCTTCAGTTTCATGTCTCATGGTAGAGATTCGTCCTCTATTTGGTTAAATTTATTCACAGGAATTTCACTTTTTGTATTTATTGGGAATGGGATTGCTTTCCTTTTCTTAATTTTATTTTTATGATATTAATATAAAGAGAACAGATTTAATATTGTTCAAGATGGAATTCTAAGAATATAATGTCTTTTTTCCTCCCTCCTCTTCCCTCTTTCTTTCCCTCTCTCCCTCCCTTGCTTCTTTTCTCTCTCCCCCCCCCTTTTTTAAAATTTTTGAGATAACCTTTTAAAATGACATTATAGTCAAAGGCTTAATGCTCTGCTAATTAAAAAGTTGAGCAATTAAAAAGTCCTATAGGGATAACCTTCTTTTCCAGATAGTTCACTATTTGTATCTAACAACACTACTTTTTTTTTTACATTGACTATCTTCTGCAACTTTGCTTAATTTGTTTTATTTGTTTTAACAGCTTTTCAGTGGAGTTTAGGGATTTCCTATAATATAAGATTATGCAACGGCAACAGTTTGACTTAGTCCTTTGCAGTTTGATACTTTTTGATACTTTTTTTTCCCCTCTCTTGTTTAATGGTTTAGCTGGGCCACCTGGGCTATGTTTAATAAAAGTGATGAAGGTGGACACCCCTGTATAGTGCAAGATCTTAGAAAACTTCAGATTTTCCCCATTCAATATGATGTTATTTATTGACGTGTTATATATGGGTTTAATATGTTGACATATGTTTCCTGTATAGTAAATTTGGTGAGAGTTTTTACCATTAAGGATGTGGATTTTATTAAATGCCTAATCTGCATTTCTTAAGATGGTCATATTGGTTTTGTCCTTCATTCTATTGTTGGGGTATCATGTCTATTGATTTACATATTTTGAGCTATCCTTGCATCTCTGGTATGAACCCTACTTAATCATGCTGGAAGATATTTTAGTGGGCTGTTCAATTCTATTTGCTAGTATTTTGCTGGGGGCTTTCGCACTCATATTCATTAAGGAGATTGGCCCCAAATGTTCTTTTTTTGTTGTGGCCTTTTCTGGTTTTGGTATGAATGTAATGTTGAGTGAATAATGTAAATTTGGAAGAATTCCCTCCTCTTCCATTTCTTTAAATTTTTTAAGAAGATTTTTGTTAATTCTTGTTTAAATCTTTTGTGTAATTCAGCAGTGAAGCCAGTTGGTCTTGGGCTTTACTTTGAAGGGAAATTTTTTGTTATTAGCTGAATATTTATACTATTTATTGATCTCCTCAGGCACCCTAATCATGATTTCATATTGCTGATTTATACATATTTAAGAATTTGGCATTTTTAACTTTATTTTTTATTTAATAAATGTAAATTTACAAAGTACAACTTTTGCATTTTTGTGGCTTTTCCCCCCATAAACTCCCCCCTACCCAAAACCATCCTGTCTCCCACTCCCTCTCCCATCACACTCTTCATCAAGATTCATTTGCAATTATCTTTATATACAGAAGATCAACTTAGTATATACTAAGTAAAGATTTCAATAGACTGCACCCACACAACCACACAAGACACAGAGTACTGTTCTACTGGTAGTTTTACTGTTAATTCTCATAGTACAACACGTTAAGGACAGAGATCCTACATAGGGAGCAGGTGCAGAGTGACTCCTGTTGTTGACTTAATAATTGACACTCTTATTTATGATGTCAGTAATCACCCGAGGCTCTTGCCATGAGCTGTCAAGGCTATGGAAGCCTCCTGCATTCACGAACTCTGATTTTATTTAGACAAGGCTATATCACAGTGGAGGTTCCTTCCTCCTTTCAGAGAAAGGTGCCTCCTTCTTTGATGGCCCATTCTACTGCTAGGATCTCATTCACCGAGATCTTTCATTCAGGTCGTTTTTGCCACAGTGTCTTGGCTTTCCATGTCTGCGAGACTCTTATGAACCTTTTAGCCAGATCCAAATGCCCCAAGAGTTGATTCTGAGGCCAGAGTGCTGTTTAGGGTATTTGCCACTCTATGAGTTTGCTGTGTATCCTGCTTCCACTGTAGGATCATTCTCTCCCTATTAATTCTATCCTTCATTATTTGCAGACACTGGTCTTATTTGTGAAATCTCTTTGGCACTTAACCTATCTTTTTGACCAATTATGCACTTAAGCTGAACACTTTAACAAGTGAGATGGCATTAGTACATGTCACCTTGATTTGATTGAATTGGAATCCCCTGGCACATTTCTAGCTCTACCATTAGGGATAAGTCCCATTGAGCATGTGCTGAACTGTATATCTCCTCCCTCTCTTATCCCCACTCTTATATTTAACAAAGATCACTTTTTAGTTAATTTTAAACACCTAAGAATAACTGTGTATTAATTACAGAGTTCAACCAATGGTATTAAGTGGGACAAAAAATACTAAAAGGAATAAAATAGTAAGTTTTCCTCAACAGTCAAGACAAGGGCTGATCTGGTCATTGTTTCTCATAGTGTATCAAATTTGTTGTCATACAATTGTTAATGGTAATCTCCTACAATTTTATATATATTTTTTTAATTTTTGACAGGCAGAGTGGACAGTGAGAGAGAGACAGAGAGAAAGGTCTTCCTTTTGCCGTTGGTTCACCCTCCAATGGCCGCCGCGGTAGCGCGCTGCGGCCGGCGCACCGCGCTGTTCCGATGGCAGGAGCCAGGTGCTTCTCCTGGTCTCCCATGGGGTGCAGAGCCCAAACACTTGGGCCATCCTCCACTGCACTCCCTGGCCACAGCAGAGAGCTGGCCTGGAAGAGGGGCAACCGGGACAGGATCGGTGCCCCGACCGGGACTAGAACCCGGTGTGCCGGCGCCGCAAGGCGGAGGATTAGCCTGTTGAGCCACGGCGCCGGCCACAATTTTATATTTTTGATGTCAATCATATTGTCTCCATTTTCATTTCTGATTGTATGTGTCTGAATCCATTGATTGTTCAGGAGTAAGCTGTCTAATGTCTGTGTACTTATATGTTTCCCAATACTTATCTAGTAATTTTTTTCTGGTTTTATTGCAGTGTGTTCAGAAAAGACATTGATCTGATTTCTGCTATTTTAAATTTGTCGAGACTTATTTTGTGACCTCTGGAAGATGGTGGCTGTGCAGTTATTAGCTCTACTTTCTAGAAAGGTATGGTACTCCTTCATTTCAAACTGCTGTAGATGTATAGGCATACAATTAGGCCATCACCTCATAAAAATTTAATTAAAAAGTGTTAAAAAGATGAATGTGAAATGTGAAGCTGAAAAGCTACTAGACAAAAATAAGAGAAAATCTCTATGACATTCATGTAGATGTTATGCTTTTGGATTCTCCCTATGTGCTGGAAAGTTGTATCAATTTCACGTTTTCATAAGGATACCAGTCATATTGTATTAAAGACACACCCTCATTCAGTGTAATGTCATCTTACGTAATTGCATCTGCAATAATCCTATAGCCAAATAGAGTCACATTATTGGATACTAGAGATTAGAAGTTCACATGTGAGACTGAGGGTAGGACACAATTCAATCATTAGAACAGAGAACATTTAAGAGAAATATGAAGATTGGAAAACATTATGTAGTTAGATAACTATTTTGAGGATTTTGATTATATAAGGAAAAAGAAGAATATATAGGAGGATATAGAGTTCATGGAAAATTTACTCTTACACTTTTGATTGGGCAGAATTTGAGTTTTTTAAGATTCATGAGAAGGAGTAAGTAGAAAAAGTAAGAGAAATAACTGATTGTTCCCCAAACCAGGCAGGTCAGTATAGGACTGATGGAGAGAATAGCTGTTGTTCCTTATATAGGAAGAAGTTGTTTGTATTAATGTAACTGAGAGGGAGGAGTGGTAGTTCTGGGATCCGCAAGGAGGAAGGCCTATACTTCCGGGAATGGAGAAGTCCCTACCTGTACCTGTGGGGAAGAAAAGTCCTTGTCAAAGTCCCTGTGGATGCCTAAAGGTCAACCAATAAGGATCAGACCCGTTTCAACCTTTAACTCCCATGCCCTGAATCTATAAAAGGAGCACTCCCAATCTCTGACACGCAACTTCCCCGGCCCCTGCTCTGTTGCTCTGTTGGGGCCGTGGAACCTCACCCGGGAGCGGAACCCCAATAAACGCTTGTGAATTAATTGATTTGTCTGCCTCAGAAGATTTGTTATACGCCAGACACCTTGCAGATGGTGCCGAAACACCTTGGTCCCATATGTCCAGGCTTTCTGTAACCTCTGCTCCTGTCCTACTCCCTTCTCTCCTACTTTCCTCTCTGCCTGCTCCACAGCCCAGGTCTTGCTGGCCAAGATCGGGCCCCCACCTCCTAAGGATGCCTCTTCTGTGTTACTGCCAAACTCTCCACCCTCCACCTTTTCAGACCCTCCTGAGTTCCTGGGGACGCCACAGCTAGCCAGGAACCTTCCGCCCCCATATTCGCATTCTTCCGCCCTGCCCCACCCCATGTCCTGCCTCTCCCTGCTGCCATTGCTGGAAGCCAGGTGGCCACGTGGCCCAACCACCAGTGTCAAGCTCCTCACCCCAATCCTAATGGGATTCGCTGCTCCTGCTTCCCTGGCTGCCCTCTGGCAAAGTTTTAAAAGGACCTGTTCCTGCACACGTGGCTCTCTAGCCTCCTCCTCTGGTTTCTTTTCTTTGAATTTAGGAAGATCACTACCTTTGAAAATGTTGCTTTGTAACTTGCTGAGTTAATTTTTGCAATTTATTTTAAAGGGTTCTGGGTAATCAGTACTCAATGAAACAGCAATGGGTAATTAGTACTTGTTTTAGATGGATGCAATTTTAATTTTAATTGAATTCAAGTAGAGATATATCATATCAGCATCTTAAGTTATTTAGGTGTAACTGCTAATTTATTGTAAACTCTTGTATACTCAGCATGTTAGATTTGTGTTAAAAATATTATAGAAATGTGCATTTGGTAAGGAAGGTTAAAGGGAAAGAGTTATTTTGAATAAAGCAAGGACAAAGTTTGTAAGATTGACTTTATCCTGATGGCTAGTTTACTCTAGACAGGAATGGAAATGATGGAATGTTCCAAGTAAGTTTAAGAGGGTGTGTGGATGTCACAGTAGGTTACAGAAGAAATCTTGGATCTTAATGAGAAAGCCACAGAGGCCTAAAGAGTTAAATGTTCTATAAAATCCTACAGGTGTTTTCAAAAATGCTATGAGAAGTAAGCAAGTGCCTCTTGTTGAGTTTATAATAAGTTTATAATTTTAAACGTGGCAACTGAAAGTGTTTTGTCATCCATAGTTTTATATATCAGATTCACTGCTCATAAAACTAAAGCATTGTTGGTTCTGTGTTTAGCTGTCCTCCTATGGGTTCTGATGGACTTTTTCCAGCCACATCTATTGTATTCAGTACTTTGGGATGGTGTTGCAAACAGATGAAGCCAATAATGTACTATAGGTTCCAATTGAGAGAAAGTATGGTTAACTGAGGTTACTAAGAGCAGAAATTCGAATCAATTGGTAAATTAAAAAACAGTTAAAGAGTTTAAAAAGTTAATATTGACAGTGCTATATTTGTTATCTAATGATTGAAGCTGCTATCTAAATTTTCATTTGACATTACTATTGTCAGTAAGTGATCTGGGACTTGAGCACCCCCTTGACTTGCATCCTCTGGTCTGCTTTAACAAAAAACAAGAGGAAAAGAAAGCTAGCCATCAGAAACATAAAGATAGGTGGCAGCCTATTGATAGCTGTTCTGTACAGTGATCTGCCCTCAAGGAGACCCAATAGGCCAGTCCACTGCGGTGGCTTTCAGTGTGGTAAGCCTGGGCTTCAGCAGAAGTCAGCTTGTGAAGAGCCCTGGCGGCTCTGCCAGCCAGGAGTTGAATCACTGGAAATGGACCTGCCCTGGAGTCAAAGGAATTCAGGTCAGAGCCACAGATCTTATTGGCTATAAGCTTGGCTACCAGCTTCCAAGGTGACCACCACAGCTGAGGGGACGGCCAAGTAGGGTCAACCACACTGCAGGCAGAACTGTAAATTTCCTGTTAGAGATGCCACCTGCCTTTACCTGGCCAGCTCTCCTCCCAGGCCAGCTAAGTAATGAAAGTCAACAGAGTGCCTTCCCCAAGGAGGTTCACACCTCCCTTAGGATATACCCCATGTGAAGAGATAGATAGGTCTGGGCCTCTTAACTTACAAGGCCTAAAGCCAAATAGATTATTATCAAGCCCTTTCTGTCAGGTTCTATTTGCCTCTCAATCAGAAAACTTAATTGTAGCTTAGACACACCTTTCTTAGCTCCTCTAATAATGACTCTGTCCTTTGTTCTAGACCCTGTCTAGCCCACTTGGGTCTCATTCCTTTGTAATCATAGCCTCTACTATAACATCAATGGCTCTATTCCCAACCTGTGTGTATTGATGGTCCTCTCCTCCACTTAATGTTATATGATTATTCAGAATTTCTCTACAGACAAACCCCTCTACCTGCAAAAGCTGAGTGGCCTTTCTCACAGTCTTGGCTGGGATCAGATTTAAACCACATCCATCAAACAATCCTCACAAGGGTCCAGAGACCCTCCCTCATTTTCTCTCCTCTATGAAATCCTTTCATTACCTGGTTAATGCCACTCTTAGGATCATTGGTTGCTATTCTCACCCTGACTTGTATACTGCAGTGTCTGTTTAAGTGTTTACGGCAGGTGATAATGGAATGAACCGAGGCCTTCAGCAACCAGGCAGTCAACGAGGTGCTTCTCCATCCATACATGCCTGTCCCTGTGGAGCTCCAAGATACCCACAGTGGGCCCCTGTAGACAATGTCCCCAGTCAGCAGGAAGTAGCCAGAGAGACTCATCATCACCCCCTTTCCTATCATCAAAAGGTCGGGATGGTAGCTTTGAGATCTGCAAGGAGGAAGGCCTATATTTCTGGGAATGGAGAAGTCCCTACCTGTACCTGTGGGGAAGAAAAGTCCTTGTCAAGGTCCCTGCAGGTGCCTAAATGTTAACCAATGAGGATCAGACCTGCCTCAACCTTTAACTCCCATGCCCTGAATCTATAAAAGGAGCTCTCCCAATCTCTGACACGCGACTTCCCCGGCCCCTGCTCTGTTGCTCTGTTGGGGCCCTGGAACCTCACCCGGGAGCGGAACCCCAACAAATGCTTGTGAATTAATTGATTTGTCTGCCTCGGAAGATTTGTTATACGCCGGACACTGCAAGGAGTAATGGAGATTCCCAGATAGATAGCATTGTTTTATTTGTTGTTATAAAGGTGAGACAGTTCCCTTCTAATGGATTATAATAATTGTTACTTTGATTTTCTAAGTGGGAACAGAGTACTTTATTGAGAACAAGGGAGGGTAGAATAGAAACTTCAAATAAGTGAACTATTTTAAAAGTTGATTGGACAAATATAAGGAAATGTAGATGGCTGGAAAAGCATGGGGGGTAGTGTTGTCATCTAGGTTGTGAAAGATACAACAAATATACAAGGTACCAGTCTGCTCAGACCTATGAAGTTTTAAAGCCCATTATCTGCTAGTGTCACAAAGGATAGAAACATCCATATTTGGGATTTTGCTAAGAAAATGTCACAGAAGGACAAAGAGCGCAAGTTTTCACTTACTAGTAAGGAAATGTTTGAAGTTATTGTTCATTCCTATTTAAGTAGAAAAGGGTGGGAATTGAAGTCAGAAGAGACTGAAGCAGTGGATAGGTACAAAAGATAAGTGTGCAGTTCAGGATGCTAAACCTCCTGTTTCACATGTGGAAGTCTGCTGCCATCCTGAAGAGGAGTGCACATCAGTTAGAATTAGATCTCCTAATAAGACACACAAAAATACACTAATGGCTTAAAGATATAAAGGTTTATTTTCCAAAGAAGTCTTGTGTTAAACAAGAATATTTAGAATAAGTTGTCAAAAATTTAAAATCACAATGTCTATGTGTTTTCCATTTCTTATTTCACTCTCAAAAATATGCTTCAAGTAATTATGTATCATTTCATATCTAGCCAGTAGAAAAAGTAAACAGCAAAGAAAGACATATAATTTCCCTTTAAAGGAAAATATCAGAAGTCAGACTACACAATTTAACATACATTATACTGGCCAACATCTAGTCACATGCAGCAGAGGAGGCTAGGAAATCTAATATTAAACTAGAGTATAATAGGTCGGGAAATCTATTACTAAGGAAGAGGAAAATTAGTGGTAAAGAACAATCAGAAATCTGTGCCCACAGCTCCATTTAGACAATGAACCAATCAGGAGAAAGAAAAAAAAATGCAATTTCTCAATAGTTGCCATTGCAATCAACGTTGGGACTCAACGTCATTATTTTGTGAAATAGGGTGCACTTATAAATTACAACATCACTCTGTTCTCCTTCAGTGGACAATGATCAAGGTGCCTGAGTCAGAGTTCCAAAGCCTGAAAAGAGGTCTTAAGGCACCTTGGAACAAAATCCGGGTAAAGGTGTAAATATGGGATCCATCTGTCATGTTATAGAACGACACATCTCCATCTTCATAATCCAGGAATATCCCCACCCTACGTGGGGACTCTCTCATAGTTAGATGAGTTTCCGGGGAAGTGAGAGCCCAGAAATCCCCCTCATAAATCCTGATGGCCCAGAAACCATTTTGTGGGGATATTGTTACTCTCCCATTCCTTGTTACATTGTCTCTACAGATTCCCAGATCACAGGAAACTGTGTCCCCAATATCTACCTCCCAGTAGTATCTCCCCGAGGTGATACTCAGCTGACCCAGCACACAGGGAAGGGAATCGAATCTCTGTGGGGAGGCAGGGAGATCTTTCTTCTCTTCTTGCCATGTTACACGTCTCTGTTCAGACAGGAAGAGGGCAGGATGGGCAGTGTCTGCATCCAGGGTCACGTTTACTACAAAGACAAGAGAATCATCATCATCTAACTAGGGAAAGTCTCAGAAGTCTGGGGCTAGAGAAACTATTCTGTGAGAGCTGCTCTGGCCCTAGGTGGATTCTGCTAACCTCTACCCATCTTTGTGTGAGACTATGCACAAAGAACAGGATCCCTGTACACCATCATAGACTCACCAGCCTGGAACTCTTCTTTCCTCCAATCTGCAAGAAATATATCAACATGAGAACCACCATATGAGAAAGAAAGCTACCTGACCATTTACAGTATGAATTCCCCAGGTTTAGTTTAAAATAATAGCAACTAAAGAAAATTCTCTTACATAGCCTTGCCCTTCAGTTTATAGCTTGCTAAATTATGTCTGACTTGAAGACTTGACCCATGCCAATACTTTCCCCATTTAAAAAATTCTACAAGATAGCAGTCCTTTATCTTTTTAGAGGTTGGGGAGGAAATAGGGAATATGGTGACTTTGACTCAATAACTTATTTTGCTTTGTTCAAATTTTAGTACATAATTACCATTCTACTTTCCCTCAAAGTGTAAGATGATACAAAGATTTACAAAGATTAAAATATAATGTTCCAATCCAATATGTGTTAAAATTTTAGGTTTATTTGAATAGTAAAGTGATGGAGGGTTGAGAAGAGAAACAGAACAAGAGCTGTTTCATCTACAGCAATGAGTAAGAATGGGCTAGCCTAAAGCCAGGAGCCCAGAACTCCATCCAAGTCTCCTTGCAGTGGTAGAGAACCAAGTACTTGGACCATCATCTGCTCTCTTCCCAGGTGCATGAGTAGGAAGCTGGATTGGAAGTAGAGGAACTTGAACTCATCAGCACTCCAGTATTGAATGCAGGTGTCCTGAGCAGGAGCTTAACTTCTGTGTCAAAATACTCATCCCAGTGTCTTAAATTTTGTAGCATTATGTCATTTTTATGGGAGATATGCTTTGGATTTCTTTTCCTTCATGATGTTTTGTACATTGAAGATGCTCATGTATAATATCTTAAATAATAGGTTATTATTTGAAACCGTGTCACTTACCAGGATATAATGCTGCTTTCCTCCAGTCTGCAAGAGAAGAAAATTGATAATCCTTTATTTTTTTTCCTTCTGTGTCTTTTTATCATTGCACTTCTCGATATCATCCAGCATTTTTCTCACATTTCCTTCTCTACATCTTCAGTGCTTTCTTTTTCTCACCTCTATTCTGGTATTCCAGATTTCAAAGACATGATGATGAAAATGATCAAGTGGAGGAAATGTAGAAAAATTAAAGCAATAAAAGGTAGGCATGTGAAGTTGGGAGCAAGAAATAAAGGAAAGTGGAAAGAGAAAAGGTGTAGAAAGGGCATGAAGAATGCAGAATCACAATGATTTTATGTATTCTGGATATATATCTAGCAGAGATTGCTGGATCATATGGCTGTTCTGAAACAGTACATTCACACTCTACTCTTGCTTGTAAAACCTCTGGCATGTTGTTGTAGATTAATAATTCTGAACTTTTTCATATGCTTGAGCCTGCATAGTCTTTGTGTTGTAAAGTTGATGAAGTTCTAGCTGTACTACCTGAAAAGGCTGCCCAGAAAACAGGGAACAGTGACACTGCTGTTGCAGCTGTTGGGACCACTAAAAGAAACTCGTGCCTCACCAGAGATAAAATATATAATCAACAAAGCCTTAAACATTATGGGTAAAACATTGCAAAATATAAAATAAGTAAAAAAGGAATGGAAATGTAAAACCGTATGTACTGAGCTAATGCCAGGCCTAGCAAGCATAATGGTAGTCCTATCTTACTTATTGATTTAAAAACAGCAGCAACAAAGTAAAATAAGAAGACAAAATAATGTATTATAGATCCTGGAAAAAAGAATTTTTAGCAAGTACAAAATGTAATAACATTCCGTGCTTTAATTTTGTAATTTTTTTAACGTGAACTAGCACAGAATGTTAGTTCTGTTAAAGGAAATGATGACTGAGGAAGAAAACATAATTTGGATTATAAAATTCTTACTTTAATGAAAATTATTTAAACAGTGAAAAAAGGAAGTCTTCATACTATTTCCCATAGTGTTTTACTAGTTTTTATTCGCATCAACTGAGTTGCTCTTTCCCATATCTTCACTAATATTTATTTCTATTTATTTATTTTTTGATAATAGCTCTTCTAACTGGAGTGAGGTGATATCTCATTGAAGTTTTGAAGGCTAGTGAAACTAAGCATTTGTTCATATATTATTGACATTTTGTTTTTAGTCTTTTGAGAACTGTCTATTCTTGTCTTCTGTTGATTTCTCAACTGGATTTTTTTTGACAGGCAGAGTGGACAGTGAGAGAGAGAGAGAGAGACAGAGAGTAAGGTCTTCCTTTTCCATTGGTTCATCCCCAAATGGACACTGCGGCCAGCACGCTGTGGCCAACACACCGCGCTGATCTGAAGCCAGGAGCCAGATGCTTCTCCTGGTCTCCCATGCAGGTGCAGGGCCCAAGGACTTGGGCCATCCTCCATTGCACTCCCAGGCCACAGCAGAAAGCTGGACTGGAAGAGGAGCAACCGGGACAGAATCCGACACCCCAACTGGGACTAGAACCTGGTGTGCCAGCGCCGCAGGTGGAGGATTAGCTTGTTGGGTCACGGCGCCAGCCTCAACTGGATTTGTTGTTGTTGTTGTTGAGTTTTTGAGTTCCTGAGATATTTTTTTAAAATAATTTTATTATTATTATTTTTTTTACTTTTTGACAGGCAGAGTGGCTAGTGAGAGAGAGACAGAGATAAAGGTCTTCCTTTTGCCGTTGGTTCACCCTCCAATGGCCACCGTGGCTGGTGCGCTGCGGCCGGCGCACTGCGCTGATCCGATGGCAGGAGCCAGGTGCTTATCCTGGTCTCCCATGGGGTGCAGGACCCAAGCACTTGGGCCATCCTCCACTGCACTCCTGGGCCACAGCAGAGAGCTGGTCTGGAAGAGGGGCAACCGGGACAGAATCCGGTGCCCCGACCGGGACTAGAACCTGGTGTGCCGGCGCCACTAGGTGGAGGATTAGCCTGTTGAGCCAAGGCGCCGGCCTCCTGAGATATTTTTATATTAATTTTATGTCAGAAAAGAGATATTTGCTCCACTATGTTTATTGTGGCACTATTCCTAGTAACTGTGATAAAGGAATCAACCAACGTATCCATCATCAGATGTATGAATAAAGAAAATGTTTGTATGTATGTATACAGACATATACACATAACACCAATATAATGTAATATTATTCAACAACAAAAAAGTATGAATCTTATCATTTGCAGGAAAATAGATGGGACTGGAGTATATCATGTTAAGGAAAATAAGCCAAACACAGCAGGACAATACTGCATGTTCTCTACCATATATGGGGGCTAAAAGAAGAAAACAGCAACAACAAAAACCTCAATATGGACACAGAGTAGTGACCACCACAGGCTGCAAGGGAGGGGGTGGGAAAGATAGAGGGAGTTTGGCTAAAAAAATAGGATCAGCTGGGTATGCTCCATTAATTGTCACAAATACTCATATGAGACATTAGTAATAGTGAACTTTGTTGTGGTTTCTTAAGTGTGACAAATATAACAATATAAGATGGTAATAAGGGGAAGATGAATGTGGAGTATATGGGAACTCTGTACTACACAATTTTTATTTTGTAAATTTAAAATAATTCTGAAATTAAAATTTTATTTTAAATTTTTAAAAAATAAGATCATAAAAATCTAATATAATATTCACCCCAGGGGCCAGTGCCATAGCACAGTAGGAATATTCCTGCACTTGGGACGCTGGCATCCTATATGGCTGGTAGTTCTAGTCCGGCGGCTCCTCTTCCAATCCAGCTCTCTGCTATGGCCTGAGAGAGCAGTAGAAGATTGCCCAAGTGCTTAGGCCCTCACACCCACATGGGAGACCTGGAGGAAGCACATGGCTCCTGGGTTCGGATTGGCACAGCTCTGGCCATTGCGGCCATTTGGGGAGTGAACAAATGGAAGGAAGACCTTTCTCTCTGTCTCGCCCTCTCACCGTCTGTAAAACTACCTCTCAAATACATAAATAAATAAAATCTTTAAAAAATATTCACCCCAATGTTGAAACACTTTTAAATTTTATTTAAGGGGGGATTTATTGAAATTCGTTTTTGCCACATAGACATTGTTTGTTGCATTTTTATATCATAACCAATTACTATAGAGGTTAAGATAGGGGTTGAATCCCAAAGAGACAGAAAAATGAAAATTTTTGGCGAGAGAAGGATTACTCACTGAATTTGAATTGAGCCTACTTTTATCTGAAGGAATCAGTGACTACGTGAATCCTATAATTGTTATAGGACACAGATATAGACTGAACACATTGAAGATATAGGAATGGAGGTTTCCTAGAGATAATAATTACTCACCTAACATATATTGAGCCTTCCTCCTATCTGAGAGAAAAATATACAAAACATACCTTCATGAGTCAGGTTTTGTTAATATTATAAAGAATACACAATTCAAACCATATATCTGTCAGTGTCCATGCCTGCAATATTGAGCAGATCATGTTCATTTCATTAGCTGTAAGAGAAATCTCTAAAGCACATTCTAACTGAAAACTTCACTCCAATTGGAAGAAAACTATATGAGGTGTAAATAAAATACAAGGTGCTTCAGAAATTTTGTATGAAAAGAATTAAAAGTTAAGTTTTATTTTGGTACAAAAATGTTGACATTTATATCTAGTTTTTTTCATAATTTACATTTTCCAAACTTTTTGAAGGCTCCTTTTAATGCTTATAATTTGGCACTAAAATTTGTAGAAATATCTTAGAACAAAGTCTTGTATTTTAAAAATATATTTCCAATGGAATTTACCTAACAATGCATACTAAGGTCATGACATGAGAAAAAAATCATAGATCAAAATTCATAGACCAAAAAGAAGGAGCAGTAGTAGCTATGATTGCAAAGAGAGGATTGTAAGATCATGGGAAAATAGTTAATAGCTAGGATTATTTAAAATACAATTGAGTAATACAAATTAACAAGTCCCCAGACTATATTTGATATTAGTATATACTAACTGTATAAAGGCCAATAAAAGGTGGAACTTACATCTTCCAGGAATTTTGGAGTCTAATATCCACAGTTAATAATTAAGATATCATCATGTGAAAAATAATGAGCACTCTGCTACAGAAAATATGTTGTAGAACACAATTAAAGGAAGTTTTCTATTCAGTGGAAAGAACTGTATTCCTCTATTCATCTCATAACGTTATATTGAAGATACAACAATTTTCTGCAAGACAGAAGAAGCCGAAGAACATACAGTACAGAGAGGAAAAGGGATAAAGAGAAAGGAAGGGGGAGGATCAGAGGGAAACTTAATAAGATGAAAGTTCATGGAGTGAAATAGAAGATAAATAGTTTAATTTGAGCTCCACAAGAAGAAAAATCAGAAAAGAGTAGAGATGAAGTGAAGAGTCAAAAGACAGAAAAAAAAACACACACAAATCTATCAATAAGAAAAAATATCAGAAAAATTACCAATTTTTCCCTGAAGTTCTTCTGAAAAATAAAATGGAAAATTCATATAAATGTCAAAGGATAACATGGATATAGTTAGAGTATATTATGCTAAGTGTAATAAGTAGATATAGAATGCCAATATTATGGGCTTTCACATGAGAAATCTTAAAAAAGGAATACCATAGAAATGGTGTAGAAATTTCTGGATATATATGTATGAAATAATGCAATTTGGATACCTTAAATAAATTAAAATAGAAAAAAGCTAAAAAGGGAAGAAGGACACAGAAAGGAAAGAGGTTGATCAAAATGTGCCAAGTTTCCATTAAGCTTGAGTAATAGGTTTTAGACCATATTGACCACAGTTATTAGTAATATAAATTTCAAAGTTCCTTTAAAAAGCAGAATTTTTATATTCTTACAACAAAAATTATAAATTGATGCCAGATGTGTTAATTAACCTGATTGAATTATTCTACAATGTATACATGAATCAAAACATCACATTATACGCCACAAATTTCCAAAAATAATATTTGTCATTTAAAATAAAATCTCAAAATGTTAGCTAAGGAGAGCAGCAAGATGGCGGAATAGGAAGGGAGCACACTGATAGTCCGGGAAGAGACAGTTTACTAAAAGTGGAGATACTGCAGGTGCAGGGAAGAGTAGGGGAAGAAACAGCAGAGGAAACTCTTCTGGAACTAGTGATTCACAGTGGACCTGCGTGGAGAGCGTGGGAGCCCAAGTTCGGGACACCAGCGGCAGACTCAACACACCAGTGCTGGAACGCAAGGTGAGCCGAACCGCAACAGCCCGAGACACAAGCGGGAAAGCGGGAAGAGGAGACTAGAGGGAACGAGGCTTGAAACTCCGTGGGGAAAAGTTCACCAGGCTAACTAGAAGAGAGAGAGGGAAAAAAATAGTGACCGATACGGACACGAGTTTCTCTCTCTCCACTCACCCCTAAAGGCGAGCAAGACAAAGAGCAGGCACCATTTTGGACATACGTCATAAGCAGGGCGACCTCAGGTCTGCACCGGCCCTGAGCCTTGCAGAAAAACCTGACTCTGGGGGGAGGGGTGAAATAACAGGAGATTAGCATCTAACTTGGCAACCCAGTGGGAGACTGCAGGAGAATTGGAGCCCACACTGAGGGCAGCAGAGATTCCCTGTGTGGTCCTTGGGAAAGAGCTTCCGATCTCTGGCTCCTGTGGGTATATCATTCAAATAACTACATCCAATTACGTTCAGCTGTGTGGAATTACTTCCCTTTTGAATAAAAAAAAAAGAATGAAAGAAAGAGAGATTTACCACGCCTAAACTGGGAGTGTCACCTTTGAAACACCCTCAACCCTGAGGAACCAAACAGAGCTCTCAGGCCACACCGATCTCAAGCCTCTAAGGCTCCACTGAAAGCAGACAGTCCACTTAACCCAGAGCCATAGTATAACAAGAAAAAACAACACAGTGAAGAAACCAAATATCTCCAACATGCCAAACAACAAACGCAAAAAACGAGGTAACAAGAACAAGGAAGACACTATGATGCCCCCAAATGAAAAAGATACCCCAATTCAAGATTATGAAGATGATGAGATAGAAGAAATGCAAGAAGCGGATCAAAAAAAATTGATAAGAACATTAAGAAGCTCTCAAAAACAAATTCTTGAACTACAGGCCGGCGCCGTAGCTCAACAGGCTAATCCTCCTCCTTGCGGCGCCGGCACACCGGGTTCTAGTCCGGGTCGGGGCACCAATGCTGTCCCGGTTGCCCCTCTTCCAGGCCAGCTCTCTGCTGTGGCCCAGGAGTGCAGTGGAGGATGGCCCAAGTGCTTGGGTCCTGCACCCCATGGGAGACCAGGATAAGCACCTGGCTCCTGCCATCGGATCAGCGCGGCGGCCATTGGAGGGTGAACCAACGGCAAAAGGAAGACATTTCTCTCTTTCTCTCTCTCACTGTCCACTCTGCCTGCCAAAAATAAAAAAAAATTCTTGAACTACAGAAATCTTTAATGGACAAGATAGAAAATCTCCCTTGTGAAAATTAAATATTAAGGAGGAATCAAAATGAAATGAAACAACTAGTAGAACAAGAAACTGTGATAGTGATGAGAAACCATAATGAAATGAAGAATTCAATAGATCAAATGACAAACACATTAGAGAGCCTTAAAAACAGAATGGGTGAAGCAGAAGAGAGAATATTGGACTTAGAAGACAGAGAACAGGAAAGGAAACAGGCAAACTAAAGAAAAGAAGAAGAAATTAGAAATCTAAAAAATACTGTCAGGAATCTACAGGATACTATTAAAAAACCTAACATTCGGGTTCTAGGAGTTCCTGAAGGCATGGAGAGGGAGAAAGGATTAGAAGGCCTTTTTAGTGAGATACTAGCAGAAAATTTCCCAGGTTTGGAGAAGGACAGAGGCATCTTAGTACAGGAAGCTTATAGAACCCCTAATAAACATGACCAAAAGAGATCCTCACCACGACATTTTGTAATCAAACTCACCACAGTGAAACATAAAGAAAAGATTCTAAAATGTGCAAGAGAGAAATGTCAGGTTACTCTTAGAGGATCTCCAATTAGACTCACAGCAGACTTCTCATCAGAGACCCTACAAGCTTGAAGGGAATGGCGAGACATAGCCCAGGTACTAAGAGAGAAAAACTGCCAGCCCAGAATATTATTTCCTGCAAAGCTCTCATTTGTGAATGAAGGTGAAATAAAGACTTTTCATAGCAAACAGAAACTGAAAGAATTTGTCGCCACTTGTCCAGCCCTTCCAAAGGTGCTTAAAGATGTGTTATACACAGAAACACAGAAACATGGTCACCATTATGAAAGAAGGTAAAGGAAGGAAACCTCACAGCAAAATATCACAGGAAGCTCAATATCTCTTTGACATAGAATTAAACTCTGATGCTCTGTTAAAGCAATGTGTTAAAGTAATCTATTATGTTCTCTTGATGTCTGTTACATTCTAATTGTTCAAAAACAGCTGAATTTTTATTAAGAGCTCTGGGTTATTTAAATATGTGCTTATTTTCAAAGATTTGAATAATCACCTTGTAACAATGATCAAATTTGGTCTATGTTATGTCATGATTTTAAGGAATCTTATTTCAACCACATATTTTGAATTTTGAGCCTTCTTGGCATTCTTGACAGGCATTCAAAAAATCAAAGTTTCAAACAATCTGGACTCTAAAATTTCCAGTAAATCTTGGACTTTGGTTTTTCCAGTTTGGGCCCAACTGAAAAAATCAAAGGACCTATGTCTCTCATCTTATAGAGACACCAACTAATCAGGCTATTGGGATTATATTAGAAGTACTGTCAAGATGTGACACGGTACAAATTTTAAGTTTCTATAATGGAAAATGCTATTAATACAAATGTTTGAGAATTAAAAAAGTCTGATGATCTTGTGTTACTAGACATGATAGTTATCTTAATGAGAAAGCCCCAGAAGCCTAAAGATTTACATTCTTGTAAAATCCTACAGGTGCTTTCAAAAATACTGTGAAGTAAGCAAGTGCCTCTTGTTGGTTGATGAGTTTATAATTTTAAACATGGCAACTTAAAGTCTTTTGTCATCCACAGTTATATATGATTTGCTGCTCATAAAACTAAAGTGTTGTTGGTTCTGGGTTTAGCTGTCCTCCTATAGGTTCCTATGGACTTTTTCCAGCCACTTCTATTGTATTCAGTACTTTGGGATGGCTCTGTAAACAGATGAAGCCAATAATGTATTAACAGTACCAACTGAGAGAAAGTATGGTTAACTGAGGTTACTAAAAACAAAAAGCAATTCAAATCAATTGGCAATCTACAAAAAGAGTTAAAGATTTTAAAAGCTATTATTAAAATTGCTGTATTGGTCTATTATTTTATGTTATACGTGTGTACATATTGTATGTCCACATAGGAAAATTTTATTAAGAGCTTTATTTTAATTGGCTTATAGATAAGATTGTCCATAAATTTAAGCTGCTAAAATTAATCAAAGATACATTTTAATTCGGGTGACCTGAATCTCTGCATCATGCTCAATCAGACTTGCCCCAAATGATGGAGTTAGAATTGTGCCAGGGGATTCCAATACAATCCCATCAAGGTGGCATGTACCAATGTACACTAGTCCAAGTGATCACTAGTCCAAGTGATCAATTTCAGTTCACAATTGATGACACTGATAGGTGTAAGAGTCAAATGGATCACACAAACAAGACAAGTGTCTGCTAATACTAAGTGATAGAATCAAAAAGGGAGAGAAAGATCCAGTATGGGAAGTGGGATACACAGCAGACTCATAGAATGGCAGATGTCCTAATCAACACTCTGGCCTCAGAATCAGCCCATAAGGCATTCGGATCTGGCTGAAGAGCCCATGAGAGTATTGTAGGCATGGAAAGCCAAGATATCATGGGAAAAAAAGAAAAAGAAGACCTAAACGAAAGATCTCTGGGAGTGAGATCCCAGTGGAAAGAACGGGGCCATCAAAGAAGGAGGTACTTTCTCTGAAGGGAGGAGAGAACTTCCACTTTGACTATGACCCTATCAGAATAAGATCAAAGTCAGCGAACTATAAAGGCTTCCATAGCCCTGGCAACTCATGACTAGGGCCTATGGAGATTACTGACGCCATGAACAGGAGTGTCAAATTGTTAAGTCAGCAACAGGAGTCACTGTGTACTTACATCCCATGTGGGATCTGTCCTTAATGTGTTATCTAATGTGCAGTGATGCTATAACTAGTACTGAAACAGTATTTTTACACTTTGTGTTTCTGCGTGGGTACAAACTGATGAGATCTTTACTAATTATATACTTAATCGATCTTCCGTATATAAAGATAATTGGAAAAGAAAAAAAAACCTGTTGTTAAATTGGAATGGCATAGCAAATTAATTAATTTTTAAAAAAATATTATGTAGGATCTCTGTCTTTAATGTGCTGTATACTCTTATTTAATGCTATAACTAGTACTCCAACAGTATTTTTTTTCTCTTAGTGTTGCTATATGGGGGCAAACTGTTGAAATCGTTACCTAATATATACTAAACTGATCTTCTGTATATAAAGAGAATTGAAAATGAATCTTGATGTGATTGGAGTGGAGAGGGAGCGGGAAAGGGGAGGGTTGTGGGTGGGAGGGAAGTTTTGGGAGGGGGAAGCCATTGTAATCCATAAGGTGTACTTTGGAAATTTATATTCATTAAATAAATGTTTGATAAAAAAATTTAAAAAAAGAAAGAAACTAAAAATATTTTATATGGTTGTGCTTAAGTTTACTAGTTAAACAAACTGCACCATGTTAGATATTTAAGAGGTGTTTCCAAATACATGATTCTGAAAATTTATAGAAGGCATTGGACCTTCTGGTAAATGTTTTCTTAAGTTGTTATCTAATGGGTGAAACTATTTGCTAAGTATTCATGTGATATTGCTATTGTCAGCAAGCGATCTAGGACTTGGCTCCCTCATTTCTCTATTCTAAGCCCAACTTGTTCTTTCATTTCTCTATTCTCCTCAAGGTAGGAAACTAATTCTATTATGAAGGAATCTGTAGGATGCACAATTTAATCTTTAGACCTTATAAAAGAGATGGCTAACATTTTTCTGTAATAGCATAGCCAAAATAAGAGCTTAAATAATAATCTCATAGCTAGATTTACTTCGCCATCAGCGAAGTAAACAGTAAGTAGAAAAAACCTCCCTTTCAGACCAAAGGGAAAGAAAGTTTTTAAGTGAGAATATTATTTTCCTCATGGGCATTGTCTGCCTTAGAAAAACTACTACAGAACATGCCTGTGACTATAGACTTGTAGTTCAGGCCACCGAAGATTAGAGATGGGACACGGGCACTCCCTTGACTTGCATCCTCTGGTCTGCTTTAACACAAACCAGGAGGACAAGCAAGCTAGGCATCAGAAGCAATGGGTGGCAGGCCTATTACTGGCTGATCTGTACAGTGATCTGCCCTCAAGGAGACCCAACAGGCCAGTCCACTGCAGTGGCTTTCAATGTGGTAAGCCTGGGCTTCAGCAGAAGTCAGCTTGTGAAGAGCCCTGGCAGCTCTGCCAAGAGTTGGATCACTGGAAATGGACCTGCCCTGGAGTCGAAGGATGCCCAGGTCAGAGCCACAGATCTTATTGGCTCTAAGCTAAAAAGCCCTTCACTCAGCCCAGCTTCGAAAATGACCACTGCAGCTGAGGGGACGCCCAAGTAGGGTCAGCAACACTGCAGGCAGAACTGTAAATTTCTTGTTAGAGATGCCACCTGCCTTTACCTGGCCAGCTCTCCTCCCAGGCCAGCTAAGTAATGAAAGTCAACAGAGTGCCTTCCCCAAGGAGGTTCACACCTCCCTTAGGATATACCCCATGTGAAAAGATAGATAGGTCTGGGCCTCTTAACTTACAAGGCTTAAAGCCCAACAGATTATTATCAAGCCCCTTCTTTCAGGTTCTATTTGCCTCTCAATCAGAAAACTTAATTGTAGCTTAGACAGCACCTTTCTTAGCTCCTCCAATAATGACTCTGTCCTTTGTTCTAGACCCTGTCTAGCGCACTTGGGCCTCATTCCTTCGTAATCATAACCTCTACTCTACCTCCAATGGCTTTACTCCCAACCTGTGTGTACTTATGGTCCTCTTCCCCACTTAATGCTGTATAATTGTTCAGACCTGGTTAATGCCACTCTTAGGATCATTGGTTACTATCCTCACCCTGTCTTCCTTTATGACCTTGTCTAAATATGATCAGAGTCAGCGCACTTGGAAGGCTTCCATAGCCTTGGCAACTCCTGACGACAGCCTAGGGTGGTTACTGGCGCCATAAACTAGAGTGTCAATTTGTTGGGTCAACAACAGGAGCCACTGTGCACTTGCTCCTCATGTGGGATCTCTGTCCTTAATGTGCTGTACATTGTGATTTAATGCTATAACTAGTATCCAACAGTATGTTTCACTTTGTGTTTCTATGTGGGTGCAAACTGTTGAAATCTTTACTTAATATATACTAAATTGATCTTCTGTATATAAAGAGAATTGAAAATGAATCTTGATGTGAATGGAAGGGGAGAGGGAGCGGGAGAGGGGAGGGTTGCGGGTGGGAGGGAAGTTATGGGAGGGGGAAGCCATTGTAATCCATAAGCTGCACTTTGGAAATTTATATTCATTAAAGTTTAAAAAAAAGAAAAAAAATGTCAGCTAAAACTATCAAAGAATATGAAAATGACTTAAACTTCTATTGTTAAAATAAATTAGCAGAATAAATATAAGTGGTAGGATAAATATAATTATTAAAAAATCAACAAACTGATAAGGAAATACATTTCTAGCTCAGAATATTGAAAAGAGGGAATATAGAAAATACAAAAATGGAGGAAAAATGGACTAAGATTTATGCCACACATATTTATTTTATAGATTAAAGTATCAAAGTAATTCAGCGAAGCCAACATACACATACACATACACATACACATACACATACACATACACACATATGTACACACACACATGAATGGAAGGGCTTTGAAAAGTGGAAAATGGAATTACAAGATGATACTTTCTGTTTGTCTCTCTGTGTCTCTACCTTTTATATAAATAAATAAAAACATTTACTTTTGTTAAAAAATGAGTTGGACATTTAGAGCCCTGGTTAACCCACTGCTTGGAATGTCAGCATCTCATTTCATAAGGGTTCCAATCCTGGCTCCACTCTGAGACCAGCTTCCTGCTATTGCATACCAAGGAAACAGCTGTGATACTCAGTTACTCGATCCTTGCTACCCACATGGGAAACCCAGATTGAGTTCTTGGTGCCTGAATGTGACCTGGCCCAGCCTGACTTTTGTAGGCTTTAGGGAATAAACCAGAGAATTGGAAATCTTTCTGTCTCTGTATGTCTGTCTCTTTTAAATTAAATGAATAAATAAAATTTAAAAATAGATGATGGAGATTTTCCATAAACTGAAGCCTCCTGTACGAGACTATGCATTGCCTTCTTCTATAGGTAATTATATTTTATAACACATATTATCTTGGCATTAGTGTGTTGAAATTGATATTTTAATTTTCCAAGATTTTGCTATAATGTCAGAATCAACAAGATATCTTTAAGTATAAATAATTTTTAGAATTAGTATTTAACATTATAGTATGATCAAGACTTCTTAAAATGTTTAATGAACATAAAATTATACATTTTTGTGGGCACTTAGTGATGTTTTTGTACATGTATACATTGTGTAATGTCTGATGGAGGTAACTATATCTATGTCTTCAAAGATCTAGCATTTCTTTGTAATGAAAACATCCAAAATCCTATCTTCTGGGTGTTTTAAATTAGAGAAATGTTCAATACATTAATACTATCTGTTATCACCCTACTGCACAGAAGCATCCCAGCACTGCTTACTCCTATCTAGCTATAACTTTGTACATTAATCAACCCATTTTTCTCCTCAATCTCTGATGACCTACAAAGCCTTCTTAGAAGATATGAGAGCCATGAAGAAAGCAAATTACCATTATATCTGGGACTATATTTTTGCAAACGTCATAATCTCTAATTATTCACAGTTAATGAACTTCCATTAGGATTTAATTGAGTTGTCAATTGGCAGAACTTTTAAATTATCTTTGATGAAGTATTATCTTGTGGTTTTTATCATGTGCCTCAGGAGAAGTTCCAACAATCAAGTGACAATGCTTTAAGTAAGGTCCTTCCTACTCCATATCTTACATGTAAGTAGGCAGTTTCCTAGCCTATAAATCTTTTATTAAAACTAAGAAAAATTATTGAATAAAACAGATGTTGGTGACTGACTCAAGTGCGTGAGAGAAATAAAATTAAACAAGAAAAATAAATAAAAGGAGGAGGAAAGAGTTTTGGGCGGGAAGTATCACTATGCTCCTAAATCTGTATATATGAAATAATTGAAATTTGCTCACCTAGGTAAATAAAGAAAATGTAAAAATTAAACTTGAACGAATCAAAGTAAAAGGCTACTGTGCAATTTTGTTACAATGGAAATGTACAGCATGCATTTTATGTACATAAAATAAAAGCATAGTTTTATTTAAATAATCAACGTGAATAATTCGCTGAGAAATTTATGATGAAAACTTTGAGGCCATATTTAAGTTGTTTAAGAAAGATTTAGTTTTCCACAGCTATTTTAAGAATTACAAGACCAAAATATTTCTTATTCCATCTAATTCCTAATACATGACATTAAGCTTCAGCGATATTCCTTAAAAAGCTTACATATACTTTTGGAAAGATGAGCTGATAATCTAGAATTCATAGATATTGTTTTAGATTGTTCCTTGACCATTGATGCACTTCATTAAGCTTCAAGATTTTATATGATGTTTACATATTTATATTTCTCACGTTTTTTAAGAAATTCATTTTGTTGTGTTATTTCTTTCTGGTTCTTTTGCCATCTCTCCTGTATTCATCAAAACTTTCTCTCTATGAAGGAAAAGTATAGTCTTCCAGATAAAATGACGCTTGGTACAATTTTCTTCATGGAAAAAAAAGGATGTTACTTCATATGCATTCCAGGAAGGAAAATAACACTATACCTTAACTAAATCACTTGAAATGAAAATATAAATGAAATATAAGTTAATCACAAAACAAATTGGCAATTTTAAATCATTTTCTAAGGGTGAGGAGTTATTACATGCAAAGTATGGACACTTATAGTTTGGAATATCTGATAAAGGTCTTAAATCAAGGAAGTTTTTCAGAAATTATGTATTGAATGGAAAGCATGTGCCTATTTGCTTAACTCTCATCATCTCACCAATCATAATGAAACTTCAGAGACATTTGGAGTACAAAAGCAACGTTTATATGAAATGAATGACATAGAATAAAAAAATGAAAACGGAATGATAAAGAATAGAAAAGAAGAGGGGAAAATGATGAGATCATGATATAAGAGTGAGCAGTAGCGAAAAAATACAATGAGGAAGGCAGAAGAGCACATGTCTGGAGAAAGGAGAGCTAAAGGATGCCATCTATGAGAAGAGAGAGAGAGAGTTAAAGACATCAAGTAAACATTATAAGGTATAAAGGGCTGTCAGACAATATTTACCATTATTTCTCAGAAGTTCATCTGAAAATAAATGGAAAAAAAATCAAATTAATATTCTGGTTAGACAAAGCATTGGAAATTCCTTTTAATGAAAAATGCAATTCAAAACTTAAACTCAAGGTGAGGACATACACACACATAAACACACACACATGCTGATGGACAACGAATTTTCTCTAAGTAACAAGCTATACAGAACAAAAGAAGGAGGATATTTGCATGCATTTGGTTTACATGTTTGTGTGTCAAGAATCTGGACACAGAATAAATAGATGTCTCTAGGGAAGAAAGCCATGCCTAAACAAAAAAGGAAGGTGAATGATAGAAAATGAAGGCAAAGAGAAATAGAGAGAACTGAATATGGGAGAAATCCAGTAGTCACCATAAATGGGAAGAAAGTAGACATTCAGGAGAAGTGTAAATCAAGGCATGTAATTAGGGGAAGAGGGAATAAATGCAAAAGACAACAAGAGAGCAATCATTTTTAACGTCAAGGGAGTAAAGGCCGTCAGGGAATATTTACCACATCTTTTCTGAAGTTCCTCTAAAAATACAATGAAAAAAATCAATATAAATAGTCTTGTTGTGGAATGCAAAGTTAAGAATTTTCTAATATTTTGAGGGTATAAGGGAATGAAAAACAATATTTACCATTATTTCTCTGAGATTCATCTGAAAATAAGATGGATAAAATCAATATAAATATTCTTGTTTTAAAATGGATAAGGAAATTCCGACTTATATAAACGCAATGCAAAATTATACTCAATATATCGGCACACACACATAGGCACACAAACAACCATGCTGCTGGAAAACGAATTTTGTCTAAGTAACATGATATACAGAATTAGATAAAAGGAGGGAATTTTCTTGACTGAAAATGAATGGCAATATTAGTTCTGCAGGTAAACATATAAAATATTATTATTATTTTTTATGACAGGCAGAGTGGATAGTGAGAGAGACAGAGAGAAAGGTCTTCCTTTTTGCCGTTGGTTCACCCTCCAATGGCCGCCACAGCCAGCGCATCATGCTGATCTGAAGCTAGGAGCCAGGTGCTTCTCCTGGTCTCCCATGCAGGTGCAGGACCCAAGCACTTGGGCCATCCTCCACTGCCTTCTCGGGCCATAGCAGAGAGCTGGCCTGGAAGAGGGGCAACCGGGACAGAATCCGGTGCCCCACCGACACTAGAACCCGGAGTGCCAGCACCACAAGGCACAGGATTAGCCTGTTCAGCCACGGGGCCGGCGCATGGAAAATATTTTGTACGTTATTTGGGCTTTAATTTCCAGGACTCTTTGATACTATCTATGATTCCCAACAAATCTATGCTATTGATTCTCATTATCATGGTAGCCATGCTCCTGGAAGAAAATCTGAGTTCAGATGCCTCTACATCTCTGGTCACCACAGCACCAAAAGTTCACAAAGAGAGGATACATGCAAAAGACAACTGACGCCATGAACAGGAGTGTCAAATTGTTAAGTCAGCAACAGGAGTCACTGTGTACTTACATCCCATGTGGGATCTGTCCTTAATGTGTTGTCTAATGTGCAGTGATGCTATAACTAGTACTGAAACAGTATTTTTACACTTTGTGTTTCTGCGTGGGTACAAACTGATGAGATCTTTACTAATTATATACTTAATCGATCTTCTGTATATAAAGATAATTGGAAATGAAAAAAAAAACCCTGTTGTTAAATTGGAAATGGCATAGCAAATTAATTAATTTTTTTAAAAAATATTATGTAGGATCTCTGTCTTTAATGTGCTGTACACTCTTATTTAATGCTATAACTAGTACTCCAACAGTATTTTTTTTCACTTTGTGTTGCTATATGGGGGCAAACTGTTGAAATCGTTACCTAATATATACTAAACTGATCTTCTGTATATAAAGAGAATTGAAAATGAATCTTGATGTGATTGGAAGGGGAGAGGGAGCGGGAGAGGGGAGGGTTGCGGGTGGGAGGGAAGTTTTGGGAGGGGGAAGCCATTGTAATCCATACGGTGTACTTTGGAAATTTATATTCATTAAATAAATGTTTGATAAAAAAATTTAAAAAAAAAAAGAAACTAAAAACATTTTATATGGTTGTGCTTAAGTTTACTAGTTAAACAAACTGCACCATGTTAGATATTTAAGAGGTGTTTCCAAATACATGATTCTGAAAATTTATAGAAGGCATTGGACCTTCTGGTAAATGTTTTCTTAAGTTGTTATCTAATGGGTGAAACGGTTTGCTAAGTATTCATGTGATATTGCTATTGTCAGCAAGCGATCTAGGACTTGGCTCCCTCATTTCTCTATTCTAAGCCCAACTTGTTCTTTCATTTCTCTATTCTCCTCAAGGTAGGAAACTAATTCTATTATGAAGGAATCTGTAGGATGCACAATTTAATCTTTAGACCTTATAAAAGAGATGGCTAACATTTTTCTGTAACAGCATAGCCAAAATAAGAGCTTAAATAATAATCTCATAGCTAGATTTACTTCACCATCAGCGAAGTAAACAGTAAGTAGAAAAAACCTCCCTTTCAGACCAAAGGGAAAGAAAGTTTTTAAGTGAGAATATTATTCTCCTCATGGGCATTGTCTGCCTTAGAAAAACTACTACAGAACATGCCTGTGACTATAGACTTGTAGTTCAGGCCACCGAAGATTAGAGATGGGACTTGGGCACTCCCTTGACTTGCATCCTCTGGTCTGCTTTAACACAAACCAGGAGGACAAGCAAGCTAGGCATCAGAAGCAATGGGTGGCAGGCCTATTACTGGCTGATCTGTACAGTGATCTGCCCTCAAGGAGACCCAACAGGCCAGTCCACTGCAGTGGCTTTCAATGTGGTAAGCCTGGGCTTCAGCAGAAGTCAGCTTGTGAAGAGCCCTGGCAGCTCTGCCAAGAGTTGGATCACTGGAAATGGACCTGCCCTGGAGTCGAAGGATGCCCAGGTCAGAGCCACAGATCTTATTGGCTCTAAGCTAAAAAGCCCTTCACTCAGCCCAGCTTCGAAAATGACCACTGCAGCTGAGGGGACGCCCAAGTAGGGTCAGCAACACTGCAGGCAGAACTGTAAATTTCTTGTTAGAGATGCCACCTGCCTTTACCTGGCCAGCTCTCCTCCCAGGCCAGCTAAGTAATGAAAGTCAACAGAGTGCCTTCCCCAAGGAGGTTCACACCTCCCTTAGGATATACCCCATGTGAAGAGATAGATAGGTCTGGGCCTCTTAACTTACAAGGCCTAAAGCCCACCAGATTCTTATCAAGCCCCTTCTGTCAGGTTCTATTTGCCTCTCAATCAGAAAACTTAATTGTAGCTTAGACACACCTTTCTTAGCTCCTCCAATAATGACTCTGTCCTTTGTTCTAGACCCTGTCTAGCGCACTTGGGCCTCATTCCTTCGTAATCATAACCTCTACTCTACCTCCAATGGCTTTACTCCCAACCTGTGTGTACTTATGGTCCTCTTCCCCACTTAATGCTGTATAATTGTTCAGACCTGGTTAATGCCACTCTTAGGATCATTGGTTACTATCCTCACCCTGTCTTTTATGACCTTGTCTAAATATGATCAGAGTCGGCGCACTTGGAAGGCTTCCATAGCCTTGGCAACTCCTGACGACAGCCTAGGGTGGTTACTGGCGCCATAAACTAGAGTGTCAATTTGTTGGGTCAACAACAGGAGCCACTGTGCACTTGCTCCTCATGTGGGATCTCTGTCCTTAATGTGCTGTACATTGTGATTTAATGCTATAACTAGTACTCCAACAGTATGTTTCACTTTGTGTTTCTATGTGGGTGCAAACTGTTGAAATCTTTACTTAATATATACTAAATTGATCTTCTGTATATAAAGAGAATTGAAAATGAATCTTGATGTGAATGGAAGGGGAGAGGGAGCGGGAGAGGGGAGGGTTGCGGGTGGGAGGGAAGTTATGGGAGGGGGAAGCCATTGTAATCCATAAGCTGCACTTTGGAAATTTATATTCATTAAAGTTTAAAAAAAAGAAAAAAAAAGTCAGCTAAAACTATCAAAGAATATGAAAATGAGTTAAACTTCTATTGTTAAAATAAATTAGCAGAATAAATATAAGTGGTAGGATAAATATAATTATTAAAAAATCAACAAACTGATAAGGAAATACATTTCTAGCTCAGAATATTGAAAAGAGGGAATATAGAAAATACAAAAATGGAGGAAAAATGGACTAAGATTTATGCCACACATATTTATTTTATAGATTAAAGTATCAAAGTAATTCAGCGAAGCCAACATACACATACACATACACATACACACATATGTACACACACACATGAATGGAAGGGCTTTGAAAAGTGGAAAATGGAATTACAAGATGATACTTTCTGTTTGTCTCTCTGTGTCTCTACCTTTTATATAAATAAATAAAAACATTTACTTTTGTTAAAAAATGAGTTGGACATTTAGAGCACTGGTTAACCCACTGCTTGGAATGTCAGCATCTCATTTCATAAGGGTTCCAATCCTGGCTCCACTCTGAGACCAGCTTCCTGCTATTGCATACCAAGGAAACAGCTGTGATACTCAGTTACTCGATCCTTGCTACCCACATGGGAAACCCAGATTGAGTTCTTGGTGCCTGAATGTGACCTGGCCCAGCCTGACTTTTGTAGGCTTTAGGGAATAAACCAGAGAATTGGAAATCTTTCTGTCTCTGTATGTCTGTCTCTTTTAAATTAAATGAATAAATAAAATTTAAAAATAGATGATGGAGATTTTCCATAAACTGAAGCCTCCTGTACGAGACTATGCATTGCCTTCTTCTATAGGTAATTATATTTTATAACACATATTATCTTGGCATTAGTGTGTTGAAATTGATATTTTAATTTTCCAAGATTTCGCTATAATGTCAGAATCAACAAGATATCTTTAAGTATAAATAATTTTTAGAATTAGTATTTAACATTATAGTATGATCAAGACTTCTTAAAATGTTTAATGAACATAAAATTATACATTTTTGTGGGCACTTAGTGATGTTTTTGTACATGTATACATTGTGTAATGTCTGATGGAGGTAACTATATCTATGTCTTCAAAGATCTAGCATTTCTTTGTAATGAAAACATCCAAAATCCTATCTTCTGGGTGTTTTAAATTAGAGAAATGTTCAATACATTAATACTATCTGTTATCACCCTACTGCACAGAAGCATCCCAGCACTGCTTACTCCGATCTAGCTATAACTTTGTACATTAATCAACCCATTTTTCTCCTCAATCTCTGATGACCTACAAAGCCTTCTTAGAAGATATGAGAGCCATGAAGAAAGCAAATTACCATTATATCTGGGACTATATTTTTGCAAACGTCATAATCTCTAATTATTCACAGTTAATGAACTTCCATTAGGATTTAATTGAGTTGTCAATTGGCAGAACTTTTAAATTATCTTTGATGAAGTATTATCTTGTGGTTTTTATCATGTGCCTCAGGAGAAGTTCCAACAATCAAGTGACAATGCTTTAAGTAAGGTCCTTCCTACTCCATATCTTACATGTAAGGAGGCAGTTTCCTAGCCTATAAATCTTTTATTAAAACTAAGAAAAATTATTGAATAAAACGGATGTTGGTGACTGACTCAAGTGCGTGAGAGAAATAAAATTAAACAAGAAAAATAAATAAAAGGAGGAGGAAAGAGTTTTGGGCGGGAAGTATCACTATGCTCCTAAATCTGTATATATGAAATAATTGAAATTTGCTCACCTAGGTAAATAAAGAAAATGTAAAAATTAAACTTGAATGAATCAAAGTAAAAGGCTACTGTGCAATTTTGTTACAATGGAAATGTACAGCATGCATTTTATGTACATAAAATAAAAGCATAGTTTTATTTAAATAATCAACGTGAATAATTCGCTGAGAAATTTATGATGAAAACTTTGAGGCCATATTTAAGTTGTTTAAGAAAGATTTAGTTTTCCACAGCTATTTTAAGAATTACAAGACCAAAATATTTCTTATTCCATCTAATTCCTAATACATGACATTAAGCTTCAGCGATATTCCTTAAAAAGCTTACATATACTTTTGGAAAGATGAGCTGATAATCTAGAATTCATAGATATTGTTTTAGATTGTTCCTTGACCATTGATGCACTTCATTAAGCTTCAAGATTTTATATGATGTTTACATATTTATATTTCTCACGTTTTTTAAGAAATTCATTTTGTTGTGTTATTTCTTTCTGGTTCTTTTGCCATCTCTCCTGTATTCATCAAAACTTTCTCTCTATGAAGGAAAAGTATAGTCTTCCAGATAAAATGACGCTTGGTACAATTTTCTTCATGGAAAAAAAAGGATGTTACTTCATATGCATTCCAGGAAGGAAAATAACACTATACCTTAACTAAATCACTTGAAATGAAAATATAAATGAAATATAAGTTAATCACAAAACAAATTGGCAATTTTAAATCATTTTCTAAGGGTGAGGAGTTATTACATGCAAAGTATGGACACTTATAGTTTGGAATATCTGATAAAGGTCTTAAATCAAGGAAGTTTTTCAGAAATTATGTATTGAATGGAAAGCATGTGCCTATTTGCTTAACTCTCATCATCTCACCAATCATAATGAAACTTCAGAGACATTTGGAGTACAAAAGCAACGTTTATATGAAATGAATGACATAGAATAAAAAAATGAAAACGGAATGATAAAGAATAGAAAAGAAGAGGGGAAAATGATGAGATCATGATATAAGAGTGAGCAGTAGCGAAAAAATACAATGAGGAAGGCAGAAGAGCACATGTCTGGAGAAAGGAGAGCTAAAGGATGCCATCTATGAGAAGAGAGAGAGAGAGTTAAAGACATCAAGTAAACATTATAAGGTATAAAGGGCTGTCAGACAATATTTACCATTATTTCTCAGAAGTTCATCTGAAAATAAATGGAAAAAAAATCAAATTAATATTCTGGTTAGACAAAGCATTGGAAATTCCTTTTAATGAAAAATGCAATTCAAAACTTAAACTCAAGGTGAGGACATACACACACATAAACACACACACATGCTGATGGACAACGAATTTTCTCTAAGTAACAAGCTATACAGAACAAAAGAAGGAGGATATTTGCATGCATTTGGTTTACATGTTTGTGTGTCAAGAATCTGGACACAGAATAAATAGATGTCTCTAGGGAAGAAAGCCATGCCTAAACAAAAAAGGAAGGTGAATGATAGAAAATGAAGGCAAAGAGAAATAGAGAGAACTGAATATGGGAGAAATCCAGTAGTCACCATAAATGGGAAGAAAGTAGACATTCAGGAGAAGTGTAAATCAAGGCATGTAATTAGGGGAAGAGGGAATAAATGCAAAAGACAACAAGAGAGCAATCATTTTTAACGTCAAGGGAGTAAAGGCCGTCAGGGAATATTTACCACATCTTTTCTGAAGTTCCTCTAAAAATACAATGAAAAAAATCAATATAAATAGTCTTGTTGTGGAATGCAAAGTTAAGAATTTTCTAATATTTTGAGGGTATAAGGGAATGAAAAACAATATTTACCATTATTTCTCTGAGATTCATCTGAAAATAAGATGGATAAAATCAATATAAATATTCTTGTTTTAAAATGGATAAGGAAATTCCGACTTATATAAACGCAATGCAAAATTATACTCAATATATCGGCACACACACATAGGCACACAAACAACCATGCTGCTGGAAAACGAATTTTGTCTAAGTAACATGATATACAGAATTAGATAAAAGGAGGGAATTTTCTTGACTGAAAATGAATGGCAATATTAGTTCTGCAGGTAAACATATAAAATATTATTATTATTTTTTATGACAGGCAGAGTGGATAGTGAGAGAGACAGAGAGAAAGGTCTTCCTTTTTGCCGTTGGTTCACCCTCCAATGGCCGCCACAGCCAGCGCATCATGCTGATCTGAAGCTAGGAGCCAGGTGCTTCTCCTGGTCTCCCATGCAGGTGCAGGACCCAAGCACTTGGGCCATCCTCCACTGCCTTCTCGGGCCATAGCAGAGAGCTGGCCTGGAAGAGGGGCAACCGGGACAGAATCCGGTGCCCCACCGACACTAGAACCCGGAGTGCCAGCACCACAAGGCACAGGATTAGCCTGTTCAGCCACGGGGCCGGCGCATGGAAAATATTTTGTACGTTATTTGGGCTTTAATTTCCAGGACTCTTTGATACTATCTATGATTCCCAACAAATCTATGCTATTGATTCTCATTATCATGGTAGCCATGCTCCTGGAAGAAAATCTGAGTTCAGATGCCTCTACATCTCTGGTCACCACAGCACCAAAAGTTCACAAAGAGAGGATACATGCAAAAGACAACTGACGCCATGAACAGGAGTGTCAAATTGTTAAGTCAGCAACAGGAGTCACTGTGTACTTACATCCCATGTGGGATCTGTCCTTAATGTGTTGTCTAATGTGCAGTGATGCTATAACTAGTACTGAAACAGTATTTTTACACTTTGTGTTTCTGCGTGGGTACAAACTGATGAGATCTTTACTAATTATATACTTAATCGATCTTCTGTATATAAAGATAATTGGAAATGAAAAAAAAAACCCTGTTGTTAAATTGGAAATGGCATAGCAAATTAATTAATTTTTTTAAAAAATATTATGTAGGATCTCTGTCTTTAATGTGCTGTACACTCTTATTTAATGCTATAACTAGTACTCCAACAGTATTTTTTTTCACTTTGTGTTGCTATATGGGGGCAAACTGTTGAAATCGTTACCTAATATATACTAAACTGATCTTCTGTATATAAAGAGAATTGAAAATGAATCTTGATGTGATTGGAAGGGGAGAGGGAGCGGGAGAGGGGAGGGTTGCGGGTGGGAGGGAAGTTTTGGGAGGGGGAAGCCATTGTAATCCATACGGTGTACTTTGGAAATTTATATTCATTAAATAAATGTTTGATAAAAAAATTTAAAAAAAAAAAGAAACTAAAAACATTTTATATGGTTGTGCTTAAGTTTACTAGTTAAACAAACTGCACCATGTTAGATATTTAAGAGGTGTTTCCAAATACATGATTCTGAAAATTTATAGAAGGCATTGGACCTTCTGGTAAATGTTTTCTTAAGTTGTTATCTAATGGGTGAAACGGTTTGCTAAGTATTCATGTGATATTGCTATTGTCAGCAAGCGATCTAGGACTTGGCTCCCTCATTTCTCTATTCTAAGCCCAACTTGTTCTTTCATTTCTCTATTCTCCTCAAGGTAGGAAACTAATTCTATTATGAAGGAATCTGTAGGATGCACAATTTAATCTTTAGACCTTATAAAAGAGATGGCTAACATTTTTCTGTAACAGCATAGCCAAAATAAGAGCTTAAATAATAATCTCATAGCTAGATTTACTTCACCATCAGCGAAGTAAACAGTAAGTAGAAAAAACCTCCCTTTCAGACCAAAGGGAAAGAAAGTTTTTAAGTGAGAATATTATTCTCCTCATGGGCATTGTCTGCCTTAGAAAAACTACTACAGAACATGCCTGTGACTATAGACTTGTAGTTCAGGCCACCGAAGATTAGAGATGGGACTTGGGCACTCCCTTGACTTGCATCCTCTGGTCTGCTTTAACACAAACCAGGAGGACAAGCAAGCTAGGCATCAGAAGCAATGGGTGGCAGGCCTATTACTGGCTGATCTGTACAGTGATCTGCCCTCAAGGAGACCCAACAGGCCAGTCCACTGCAGTGGCTTTCAATGTGGTAAGCCTGGGCTTCAGCAGAAGTCAGCTTGTGAAGAGCCCTGGCAGCTCTGCCAAGAGTTGGATCACTGGAAATGGACCTGCCCTGGAGTCGAAGGATGCCCAGGTCAGAGCCACAGATCTTATTGGCTCTAAGCTAAAAAGCCCTTCACTCAGCCCAGCTTCGAAAATGACCACTGCAGCTGAGGGGACGCCCAAGTAGGGTCAGCAACACTGCAGGCAGAACTGTAAATTTCTTGTTAGAGATGCCACCTGCCTTTACCTGGCCAGCTCTCCTCCCAGGCCAGCTAAGTAATGAAAGTCAACAGAGTGCCTTCCCCAAGGAGGTTCACACCTCCCTTAGGATATACCCCATGTGAAGAGATAGATAGGTCTGGGCCTCTTAACTTACAAGGCCTAAAGCCCACCAGATTCTTATCAAGCCCCTTCTGTCAGGTTCTATTTGCCTCTCAATCAGAAAACTTAATTGTAGCTTAGACACACCTTTCTTAGCTCCTCCAATAATGACTCTGTCCTTTGTTCTAGACCCTGTCTAGCGCACTTGGGCCTCATTCCTTCGTAATCATAACCTCTACTCTACCTCCAATGGCTTTACTCCCAACCTGTGTGTACTTATGGTCCTCTTCCCCACTTAATGCTGTATAATTGTTCAGACCTGGTTAATGCCACTCTTAGGATCATTGGTTACTATCCTCACCCTGTCTTTTATGACCTTGTCTAAATATGATCAGAGTCGGCGCACTTGGAAGGCTTCCATAGCCTTGGCAACTCCTGACGACAGCCTAGGGTGGTTACTGGCGCCATAAACTAGAGTGTCAATTTGTTGGGTCAACAACAGGAGCCACTGTGCACTTGCTCCTCATGTGGGATCTCTGTCCTTAATGTGCTGTACATTGTGATTTAATGCTATAACTAGTACTCCAACAGTATGTTTCACTTTGTGTTTCTATGTGGGTGCAAACTGTTGAAATCTTTACTTAATATATACTAAATTGATCTTCTGTATATAAAGAGAATTGAAAATGAATCTTGATGTGAATGGAAGGGGAGAGGGAGCGGGAGAGGGGAGGGTTGCGGGTGGGAGGGAAGTTATGGGAGGGGGAAGCCATTGTAATCCATAAGCTGCACTTTGGAAATTTATATTCATTAAAGTTTAAAAAAAAGAAAAAAAAAGTCAGCTAAAACTATCAAAGAATATGAAAATGAGTTAAACTTCTATTGTTAAAATAAATTAGCAGAATAAATATAAGTGGTAGGATAAATATAATTATTAAAAAATCAACAAACTGATAAGGAAATACATTTCTAGCTCAGAATATTGAAAAGAGGGAATATAGAAAATACAAAAATGGAGGAAAAATGGACTAAGATTTATGCCACACATATTTATTTTATAGATTAAAGTATCAAAGTAATTCAGCGAAGCCAACATACACATACACATACACATACACACATATGTACACACACACATGAATGGAAGGGCTTTGAAAAGTGGAAAATGGAATTACAAGATGATACTTTCTGTTTGTCTCTCTGTGTCTCTACCTTTTATATAAATAAATAAAAACATTTACTTTTGTTAAAAAATGAGTTGGACATTTAGAGCACTGGTTAACCCACTGCTTGGAATGTCAGCATCTCATTTCATAAGGGTTCCAATCCTGGCTCCACTCTGAGACCAGCTTCCTGCTAGTGCATACCAAGGAAACAGCTGTGATACTCAGTTACTCGATCCTTGCTACCCACATGGGAAACCCAGATTGAGTTCTTGGTGCCTGAATGTGACCTGGCCCAGCCTGACTTTTGTAGGCTTTAGGGAATAAACCAGAGAATTGGAAATCTTTCTGTCTCTGTATGTCTGTCTCTTTTAAATTAAATGAATAAATAAAATTTAAAAATAGATGATGGAGATTTTCCATAAACTGAAGCCTCCTGTACGAGACTATGCATTGCCTTCTTCTATAGGTAATTATATTTTATAACACATATTATCTTGGCATTAGTGTGTTGAAATTGATATTTTAATTTTCCAAGATTTCGCTATAATGTCAGAATCAACAAGATATCTTTAAGTATAAATAATTTTTAGAATTAGTATTTAACATTATAGTATGATCAAGACTTCTTAAAATGTTTAATGAACATAAAATTATACATTTTTGTGGGCACTTAGTGATGTTTTTGTACATGTATACATTGTGTAATGTCTGATGGAGGTAACTATATCTATGTCTTCAAAGATCTAGCATTTCTTTGTAATGAAAACATCCAAAATCCTATCTTCTGGGTGTTTTAAATTAGAGAAATGTTCAATACATTAATACTATCTGTTATCACCCTACTGCACAGAAGCATCCCAGCACTGCTTACTCCGATCTAGCTATAACTTTGTACATTAATCAACCCATTTTTCTCCTCAATCTCTGATGACCTACAAAGCCTTCTTAGAAGATATGAGAGCCATGAAGAAAGCAAATTACCATTATATCTGGGACTATATTTTTGCAAACGTCATAATCTCTAATTATTCACAGTTAATGAACTTCCATTAGGATTTAATTGAGTTGTCAATTGGCAGAACTTTTAAATTATCTTTGATGAAGTATTATCTTGTGGTTTTTATCATGTGCCTCAGGAGAAGTTCCAACAATCAAGTGACAATGCTTTAAGTAAGGTCCTTCCTACTCCATATCTTACATGTAAGGAGGCAGTTTCCTAGCCTATAAATCTTTTATTAAAACTAAGAAAAATTATTGAATAAAACGGATGTTGGTGACTGACTCAAGTGCGTGAGAGAAATAAAATTAAACAAGAAAAATAAATAAAAGGAGGAGGAAAGAGTTTTGGGCGGGAAGTATCACTATGCTCCTAAATCTGTATATATGAAATAATTGAAATTTGCTCACCTAGGTAAATAAAGAAAATGTAAAAATTAAACTTGAATGAATCAAAGTAAAAGGCTACTGTGCAATTTTGTTACAATGGAAATGTACAGCATGCATTTTATGTACATAAAATAAAAGCATAGTTTTATTTAAATAATCAACGTGAATAATTCGCTGAGAAATTTATGATGAAAACTTTGAGGCCATATTTAAGTTGTTTAAGAAAGATTTAGTTTTCCACAGCTATTTTAAGAATTACAAGACCAAAATATTTCTTATTCCATCTAATTCCTAATACATGACATTAAGCTTCAGCGATATTCCTTAAAAAGCTTACATATACTTTTGGAAAGATGAGCTGATAATCTAGAATTCATAGATATTGTTTTAGATTGTTCCTTGACCATTGATGCACTTTATTAAGCTTCAAAATTTTATATGATGTTTACATATTTATATTTCTCACGTTTTTTAAGAAATTCATTTTGTTGTGTTATTTCTTTCTGGTTCTTTTGCCATCTCTCCTGTATTCATCAAAACTTTCTCTCTATGAAGGAAAAGTATGGTCTTCCAGATAAAATGACGCTTGGTACAATTTTCTTCATGGAAAAAAAAAGGATGTTACTTCATATGCATTCCAGGAAGGAAAATAACACTATACCTTAACTAAATCACTTGAAATGAAAATATAAATGAAATATAAGTTAATCACAAACAAATTGGCAATTTTAAATCATTTCCTAAGGGTGAGGAGTTATTACATGCAAAGTATGGACACTTATAGTTTGGAATATCTGATAAAGGTCTTAAATCAAGGAAGTTTTTCAGAAATTATGTATTGAATGGAAAGTATGTGCCTATTTGCTTAACTCTCATCATCTCACCAATCATAATGAAACTTCAGAGACATTTGGAGTACAAAAGCAACGTTTATATGAAATGAATGACATAGAATAAAAAATGAAAACGGAATGATAAAGAATAGAAAAGAAGAGGGGAAAATGATGAGATCATGATATAAGAGTGAGCAGTAGCGAAAAAATACAATGAGGAAGGCAGAAGAGCACATGTCTGGAGAAGGGAGAGCTAAAGGATGCCATCTATGAGAAGAGAGAGAGAGAGTTAAAGACATCAAGAAAACATTATAAGGTATAAAGGGCTGTCAGACAATATTTACCATTTTTTCTCAGAAGTTCATCTGAAAATAAATGGAAAAAAATCAAATTAATATTCTGGTTAGACAAAGCATTGGAAATTCCTTTTAATGAAAAATGCAATTCAAAACTTAAACTCAAGGTGAGGACATACACACACATAAACACACACACATGCTGATGGACAACGAATTTTCTCTAAGTAACAAGCTATACAGAACAAAAGAAGGAGGATATTTGCATGCATTTGGTTTACATGTTTGTGTGTCAAGAATCTGGACACAGAATAAATAGATGTCTCTAGGGAAGAAAGCCATGCCTAAACAAAAAAGGAAGGTGAATGATAGAAAATGAAGGCAAAGAGAAATAGAGAGAACTGAATATGGGAGAAATCCAGTAGTCACCATAAATGGGAAGAAAGTAGACATTCAGGAGAAGTGTAAATCAAGGCATGTAATTAGGGGAAGAGGGAATAAATGCAAAAGACAACAAGAGAGCAATCATTTTTAACGTCAAGGGAGTAAAGGCCGTCAGGGAATATTTACCACATCTTTTCTGAAGTTCCTCTAAAAATACAATGAAAAAAATCAATATAAATAGTCTTGTTGTGGAATGCAAAGTTAAGAATTTTCTAATATTTTGAGGGTATAAGGGAATGAAAAACAATATTTACCATTATTTCTCTGAGATTCATCTGAAAATAAGATGGATAAAATCAATATAAATATTCTTGTTTTAAAATGGATAAGGAAATTCCGACTTATATAAACGCAATGCAAAATTATACTCAATATATCGGCACACACACATAGGCACACAAACAACCATGCTGCTGGAAAACGAATTTTGTCTAAGTAACATGATATACAGAATTAGATAAAAGGAGGGAATTTTCTTGACTGAAAATGAATGGCAATATTAGTTCTGCAGGTAAACATATAAAATATTATTATTATTTTTTATGACAGGCAGAGTGGATAGTGAGAGAGACAGAGAGAAAGGTCTTCCTTTTTGCCGTTGGTTCACCCTCCAATGGCCGCCACAGCCAGCGCATCATGCTGATCTGAAGCTAGGAGCCAGGTGCTTCTCCTGGTCTCCCATGCAGGTGCAGGACCCAAGCACTTGGGCCATCCTCCACTGCCTTCTCGGGCCATAGCAGAGAGCTGGCCTGGAAGAGGGGCAACCGGGACAGAATCCGGTGCCCCACCGACACTAGAACCCGGAGTGCCAGCACCACAAGGCACAGGATTAGCCTGTTCAGCCACGGGGCCGGCGCATGGAAAATATTTTGTACGTTATTTGGGCTTTAATTTCCAGGACTCTTTGATACTATCTATGATTCCCAACAAATCTATGCTATTGATTCTCATTATCATGGTAGCCATGCTCCTGGAAGAAAATCTGAGTTCAGATGCCTCTACGTCTCTGGTCACCACAGCACCAAAAGTTCACAAAGAGAGGATACATGCAAAAGACAACTGACGCCATGAACAGGAGTGTCAAATTGTTAAGTCAGCAACAGGAGTCACTGTGTACTTACATCCCATGTGGGATCTGTCCTTAATGTGTTATCTAATGTGCAGTGATGCTATAACTAGTACTGAAACAGTATTTTTACACTTTGTGTTTCTGCGTGGGTACAAACTGATGAGATCTTTACTAATTATATACTTAATCGATCTTCTGTATATAAAGATAATTGGAAATGAAAAAAAAAACCCTGTTGTTAAATTGGAAATGGCATAGCAAATTAATTAATTTTTTAAAAAAATATTATGTAGGATCTCTGTCTTTAATGTGCTGTACACTCTTATTTAATGCTATAACTAGTACTCCAACAGTATTTTTTTTCACTTTGTGTTGCTATATGGGGGCAAACTGTTGAAATCGTTACCTAATATATACTAAACTGATCTTCTGTATATAAAGAGAATTGAAAATGAATCTTGATGTGATTGGAAGGGGAGAGGGAGCGGGAGAGGGGAGGGTTGCGGGTGGGAGGGAAGTTTTGGGAGGGGGAAGCCATTGTAATCCATACGGTGTACTTTGGAAATTTATATTCATTAAATAAATGTTTGATAAAAAAAATAAAAAAAAGAAAGAAACTAAAAACATTTTATATGGTTGTGCTTAAGTTTACTAGTTAAACAAACTGCACCATGTTAGATATTTAAGAGGTGTTTCCAAATACATGATTCTGAAAATTTATAGAAGGCATTGGACCTTCTGGTAAATGTTTTCTTAAGTTGTTATCTAATGGGTGAAACGGTTTGCTAAGTATTCATGTGATATTGCTATTGTCAGCAAGCGATCTAGGACTTGGCTCCCTCATTTCTCTATTCTAAGCCCAACTTGTTCTTTCATTTCTCTATTCTCCTCAAGGTAGGAAACTAATTCTATTATGAAGGAATCTGTAGGATGCACAATTTAATCTTTAGACCTTATAAAAGAGATGGCTAACATTTTTCTGTAACAGCATAGCCAAAATAAGAGCTTAAATAATAATCTCATAGCTAGATTTACTTCACCATCAGCGAAGTAAACAGTAAGTAGAAAAAACCTCCCTTTCAGACCAAAGGGAAAGAAAGTTTTTAAGTGAGAATATTATTCTCCTCATGGGCATTGTCTGCCTTAGAAAAACTACTACAGAACATGCCTGTGACTATAGACTTGTAGTTCAGGCCACCGAAGATTAGAGATGGGACTTGGGCACTCCCTTGACTTGCATCCTCTGGTCTGCTTTAACACAAACCAGGAGGACAAGCAAGCTAGGCATCAGAAGCAATGGGTGGCAGGCCTATTACTGGCTGATCTGTACAGTGATCTGCCCTCAAGGAGACCCAACAGGCCAGTCCACTGCAGTGGCTTTCAATGTGGTAAGCCTGGGCTTCAGCAGAAGTCAGCTTGTGAAGAGCCCTGGCAGCTCTGCCAAGAGTTGGATCACTGGAAATGGACCTGCCCTGGAGTCGAAGGATGCCCAGGTCAGAGCCACAGATCTTATTGGCTCTAAGCTAAAAAGCCCTTCACTCAGCCCAGCTTCGAAAATGACCACTGCAGCTGAGGGGACGCCCAAGTAGGGTCAGCAACACTGCAGGCAGAACTGTAAATTTCTTGTTAGAGATGCCACCTGCCTTTACCTGGCCAGCTCTCCTCCCAGGCCAGCTAAGTAATGAAAGTCAACAGAGTGCCTTCCCCAAGGAGGTTCACACCTCCCTTAGGATATACCCCATGTGAAGAGATAGATAGGTCTGGGCCTCTTAACTTACAAGGCCTAAAGCCCACCAGATTCTTATCAAGCCCCTTCTGTCAGGTTCTATTTGCCTCTCAATCAGAAAACTTAATTGTAGCTTAGACAGCACCTTTCTTAGCTCCTCCAATAATGACTCTGTCCTTTGTTCTAGACCCTGTCTAGCGCACTTGGGCCTCATTCCTTCGTAATCATAACCTCTACTCTACCTCCAATGGCTTTACTCCCAACCTGTGTGTACTTATGGTCCTCTTCCCCACTTAATGCTGTATAATTGTTCAGACCTGGTTAATGCCACTCTTAGGATCATTGGTTACTATCCTCACCCTGTCTTTTATGACCTTGTCTAAATATGATCAGAGTCGGCGCACTTGGAAGGCTTCCATAGCCTTGGCAACTCCTGACGACAGCCTAGGGTGGTTACTGGCGCCATAAACTAGAGTGTCAATTTGTTGGGTCAACAACAGGAGCCACTGTGCACTTGCTCCTCATGTGGGATCTCTGTCCTTAATGTGCTGTACATTGTGATTTAATGCTATAACTAGTACTCCAACAGTATGTTTCACTTTGTGTTTCTATGTGGGTGCAAACTGTTGAAATCTTTACTTAATATATACTAAATTGATCTTCTGTATATAAAGAGAATTGAAAATGAATCTTGATGTGAATGGAAGGGGAGAGGGAGCGGGAGAGGGGAGGGTTGCGGGTGGGAGGGAAGTTATGGGAGGGGGAAGCCATTGTAATCCATAAGCTGCACTTTGGAAATTTATATTCATTAAAGTTTAAAAAAAAGAAAAAAAAAGTCAGCTAAAACTATCAAAGAATATGAAAATGAGTTAAACTTCTATTGTTAAAATAAATTAGCAGAATAAATATAAGTGGTAGGATAAATATAATTATTAAAAAATCAACAAACTGATAAGGAAATACATTTCTAGCTCAGAATATTGAAAAGAGGGAATATAGAAAATACAAAAATGGAGGAAAAATGGACTAAGATTTATGCCACACATATTTATTTTATAGATTAAAGTATCAAAGTAATTCAGCGAAGCCAACATACACATACACATACACATACACACATATGTACACACACATGAATGGAAGGGCTTTGAAAAGTGGAAAATGGAATTACAAGATGATACTTTCTGTTTGTCTCTCTGTGTCTCTACCTTTTATATAAATAAATAAAAACATTTACTTTTGTTAAAAAATGAGTTGGACATTTAGAGCCCTGGTTAACCCACTGCTTGGAATGTCAGCATCTCATTTCATAAGGGTTCCAATCCTGGCTCCACTCTGAGACCAGCTTCCTGCTAGTGCATACCAAGGAAACAGCTGTGATACTCAGTTACTCGATCCTTGCTACCCACATGGGAAACCCAGATTGAGTTCTTGGTGCCTGAATGTGACCTGGCCCAGCCTGACTTTTGTAGGCTTTAGGGAATAAACCAGAGAATTGGAAATCTTTCTGTCTCTGTATGTCTGTCTCTTTTAAATTAAATGAATAAATAAAATTTAAAAATAGATGATGGAGATTTTCCATAAACTGAAGCCTCCTGTACGAGACTATGCATTGCCTTCTTCTATAGGTAATTATATTTTATAACACATATTATCTTGGCATTAGTGTGTTGAAATTGATATTTTAATTTTCCAAGATTTTGCTATAATGTCAGAATCAACAAGATATCTTTAAGTATAAATAATTTTTAGAATTAGTATTTAACATTATAGTATGATCAAGACTTCTTAAAATGTTTAATGAACATAAAATTATACATTTTTGTGGGCACTTAGTGATGTTTTTGTACATGTATACATTGTGTAATGTCTGATGGAGGTAACTATATCTATGTCTTCAAAGATCTAGCATTTCTTTGTAATGAAAACATCCAAAATCCTATCTTCTGGGTGTTTTAAATTAGAGAAATGTTCAATACATTAATACTATCTGTTATCACCCTACTGCACAGAAGCATCCCAGCACTGCTTACTCCTATCTAGCTATAACTTTGTACATTAATCAACCCATTTTTCTCCTCAATCTCTGATGACCTACAAAGCCTTCTTAGAAGATATGAGAGCCATGAAGAAAGCAAATTACCATTATATCTGGGACTATATTTTTGCAAACGTCATAATCTCTAATTATTCACAGTTAATGAACTTCCATTAGGATTTAATTGAGTTGTCAATTGGCAGAACTTTTAAATTATCTTTGATGAAGTATTATCTTGTGGTTTTTATCATGTGCCTCAGGAGAAGTTCCAACAATCAAGTGACAATGCTTTAAGTAAGGTCCTTCCTACTCCATATCTTACATGTAAGGAGGCAGTTTCCTAGCCTATAAATCTTTTATTAAAACTAAGAAAAATTATTGAATAAAACGGATGTTGGTGACTGACTCAAGTGCGTGAGAGAAATAAAATTAAACAAGAAAAATAAATAAAAGGAGGAGGAAAGAGTTTTGGGCGGGAAGTATCACTATGCTCCTAAATCTGTATATATGAAATAATTGAAATTTGCTCACCTAGGTAAATAAAGAAAATGTAAAAATTAAACTTGAACGAATCAAAGTAAAAGGCTACTGTGCAATTTTGTTACAATGGAAATGTACAGCATGCATTTTATGTACATAAAATAAAAGCATAGTTTTATTTAAATAACCAACGTGAATAATTCGCTGAGAAATTTATGATGAAAACTTTGAGGCCATATTTAAGTTGTTTAAGAAAGATTTAGTTTTCCACAGCTATTTTAAGAATTACAAGACCAAAATATTTCTTATTCCATCTAATTCCTAATACATGACATTAAGCTTCAGCGATATTCCTTAAAAAGCTTACATATACTTTTGGAAAGATGAGCTGATAATCTAGAATTCATAGATATTGTTTTAGATTGTTCCTTGACCATTGATGCACTTTATTAAGCTTCAAAATTTTATATGATGTTTACATATTTATATTTCTCACGTTTTTTAAGAAATTCATTTTGTTGTGTTATTTCTTTCTGGTTCTTTTGCCATCTCTCCTGTATTCATCAAAACTTTCTCTCTATGAAGGAAAAGTATAGTCTTCCAGATAAAATGACGCTTGGTACAATTTTCTTCATGGAAAAAAAAGGATGTTACTTCATATGCATTCCAGGAAGGAAAATAACACTATACCTTAACTAAATCACTTGAAATGAAAAATATAAATGAAATATAAGTTAATCACAAACAAATTGGCAATTTTAAATCATTTCCTAAGGGTGAGGAGTTATTACATGCAAAGTATGGACACTTATAGTTTGGAATATCTGATAAAGGTCTTAAATCAAGGAAGTTTTTCAGAAATTATGTATTGAATGGAAAGTATGTGCCTATTTGCTTAACTCTCATCATCTCACCAATCATAATGAAACTTCAGAGACATTTGGAGTACAAAAGCAACGTTTATATGAAATGAATGACATAGAATAAAAAATGAAAACGGAATGATAAAGAATAGAAAAGAAGAGGGGAAAATGATGAGATCATGATATAAGAGTGAGCAGTAGCGAAAAAATACAATGAGGAAGGCAGAAGAGCACATGTCTGGAGAAGGGAGAGCTAAAGGATGCCATCTATGAGAAGAGAGAGAGAGAGTTAAAGACATCAAGAAAACATTATAAGGTATAAAGGGCTGTCAGACAATATTTACCATTTTTTCTCAGAAGTTCATCTGAAAATAAATGGAAAAAAATCAAATTAATATTCTGGTTAGACAAAGCATTGGAAATTCCTTTTAATGAAAAATGCAATTCAAAACTTAAACTCAAGGTGAGGACATACACAAACATAAACACACACACATGCTGATGGACAACGAATTTTCTCTAAGTAACAAGCTATACAGAACAAAAGAAGGAGGATATTTGCATGCATTTGGTTTACATGTTTGTGTGTCAAGAATCTGGACACAGAATAAATAGATGTCTCTAGGGAAGAAAGCCATGCCTAAACAAAAAAGGAAGGTGAATGATAGAAAATGAAGGCAAAGAGAAATAGAGAGAACTGAATATGGGAGAAATCCAGTAGTCACCATAAATGGGAAGAAAGTAGACATTCAGGAGAAGTGTAAATCAAGGCATGTAATTAGGGGAAGAGGGAATAAATGCAAAAGACAACAAGAGAGCAATCATTTTTAACGTCAAGGGAGTAAAGGCCGTCAGGGAATATTTACCACATCTTTTCTGAAGTTCCTCTAAAAATACAATGAAAAAAATCAATATAAATAGTCTTGTTGTGGAATGCAAAGTTAAGAATTTTCTAATATTTTGAGGGTATAAGGGAATGAAAAACAATATTTACCATTATTTCTCTGAGATTCATCTGAAAATAAGATGGATAAAATCAATATAAATATTCTTGTTTTAAAATGGATAAGGAAATTCCGACTTATATAAACGCAATGCAAAATTATACTCAATATATCGGCACACACACATAGGCACACAAACAACCATGCTGCTGGAAAACGAATTTTGTCTAAGTAACATGATATACAGAATTAGATAAAAGGAGGGAATTTTCTTGACTGAAAATGAATGGCAATATTAGTTCTGCAGGTAAACATATAAAATATTATTATTATTTTTTATGACAGGCAGAGTGGATAGTGAGAGAGACAGAGAGAAAGGTCTTCCTTTTTGCCGTTGGTTCACCCTCCAATGGCCGCCACAGCCAGCGCATCATGCTGATCTGAAGCTAGGAGCCAGGTGCTTCTCCTGGTCTCCCATGCAGGTGCAGGACCCAAGCACTTGGGCCATCCTCCACTGCCTTCTCGGGCCATAGCAGAGAGCTGGCCTGGAAGAGGGGCAACCGGGACAGAATCCGGTGCCCCACCGACACTAGAACCCGGAGTGCCAGCACCACAAGGCACAGGATTAGCCTGTTCAGCCACGGGGCCGGCGCATGGAAAATATTTTGTACGTTATTTGGGCTTTAATTTCCAGGACTCTTTGATACTATCTATGATTCCCAACAAATCTATGCTATTGATTCTCATTATCATGGTAGCCATGCTCCTGGAAGAAAATCTGAGTTCAGATGCCTCTACGTCTCTGGTCACCACAGCACCAAAAGTTCACAAAGAGAGGATACATGCAAAAGACAACTGACGCCATGAACAGGAGTGTCAAATTGTTAAGTCAGCAACAGGAGTCACTGTGTACTTACATCCCATGTGGGATCTGTCCTTAATGTGTTATCTAATGTGCAGTGATGCTATAACTAGTACTGAAACAGTATTTTTACACTTTGTGTTTCTGCGTGGGTACAAACTGATGAGATCTTTACTAATTATATACTTAATCGATCTTCTGTATATAAAGATAATTGGAAATGAAAAAAAAACCCTGTTGTTAAATTGGAAATGGCATAGCAAATTAATTAATTTTTTAAAAAAATATTATGTAGGATCTCTGTCTTTAATGTGCTGTACACTCTTATTTAATGCTATAACTAGTACTCCAACAGTATTTTTTTTCACTTTGTGTTGCTATATGGGGGCAAACTGTTGAAATCGTTACCTAATATATACTAAACTGATCTTCTGTATATAAAGAGAATTGAAAATGAATCTTGATGTGATTGGAAGGGGAGAGGGAGCGGGAGAGGGGAGGGTTGCGGGTGGGAGGGAAGTTTTGGGAGGGGGAAGCCATTGTAATCCATACGGTGTACTTTGGAAATTTATATTCATTAAATAAATGTTTGATAAAAAAATTAAAAAAAAGAAAGAAACTAAAAACATTTTATATGGTTGTGCTTAAGTTTACTAGTTAAACAAACTGCACCATGTTAGATATTTAAGAGGTGTTTCCAAATACATGATTCTGAAAATTTATAGAAGGCATTGGACCTTCTGGTAAATGTTTTCTTAAGTTGTTATCTAATGGGTGAAACGGTTTGCTAAGTATTCATGTGATATTGCTATTGTCAGCAAGCGATCTAGGACTTGGCTCCCTCATTTCTCTATTCTAAGCCCAACTTGTTCTTTCATTTCTCTATTCTCCTCAAGGTAGGAAACTAATTCTATTATGAAGGAATCTGTAGGATGCACAATTTAATCTTTAGACCTTATAAAAGAGATGGCTAACATTTTTCTGTAACAGCATAGCCAAAATAAGAGCTTAAATAATAATCTCATAGCTAGATTTACTTCACCATCAGCGAAGTAAACAGTAAGTAGAAAAAACCTCCCTTTCAGACCAAAGGGAAAGAAAGTTTTTAAGTGAGAATATTATTCTCCTCATGGGCATTGTCTGCCTTAGAAAAACTACTACAGAACATGCCTGTGACTATAGACTTGTAGTTCAGGCCACCGAAGATTAGAGATGGGACTTGGGCACTCCCTTGACTTGCATCCTCTGGTCTGCTTTAACACAAACCAGGAGGACAAGCAAGCTAGGCATCAGAAGCAATGGGTGGCAGGCCTATTACTGGCTGATCTGTACAGTGATCTGCCCTCAAGGAGACCCAACAGGCCAGTCCACTGCAGTGGCTTTCAATGTGGTAAGCCTGGGCTTCAGCAGAAGTCAGCTTGTGAAGAGCCCTGGCAGCTCTGCCAAGAGTTGGATCACTGGAAATGGACCTGCCCTGGAGTCGAAGGATGCCCAGGTCAGAGCCACAGATCTTATTGGCTCTAAGCTAAAAAGCCCTTCACTCAGCCCAGCTTCGAAAATGACCACTGCAGCTGAGGGGACGCCCAAGTAGGGTCAGCAACACTGCAGGCAGAACTGTAAATTTCTTGTTAGAGATGCCACCTGCCTTTACCTGGCCAGCTCTCCTCCCAGGCCAGCTAAGTAATGAAAGTCAACAGAGTGCCTTCCCCAAGGAGGTTCACACCTCCCTTAGGATATACCCCATGTGAAGAGATAGATAGGTCTGGGCCTCTTAACTTACAAGGCCTAAAGCCCACCAGATTCTTATCAAGCCCCTTCTGTCAGGTTCTATTTGCCTCTCAATCAGAAAACTTAATTGTAGCTTAGACAGCACCTTTCTTAGCTCCTCCAATAATGACTCTGTCCTTTGTTCTAGACCCTGTCTAGCGCACTTGGGCCTCATTCCTTCGTAATCATAACCTCTACTCTACCTCCAATGGCTTTACTCCCAACCTGTGTGTACTTATGGTCCTCTTCCCCACTTAATGCTGTATAATTGTTCAGACCTGGTTAATGCCACTCTTAGGATCATTGGTTACTATCCTCACCCTGTCTTCCTTTATGACCTTGTCTAAATATGATCAGAGTCGGCGCACTTGGAAGGCTTCCATAGCCTTGGCAACTCATGACGACAGCCTAGGGTGGTTACTGGCGCCATAAACTAGAGTGTCAATTTGTTGGGTCAACAACAGGAGCCACTGTGCACTTGCTCCTCATGTGGGATCTCTGTCCTTAATGTGCTGTACATTGTGATTTAATGCTATAACTAGTACTCCAACAGTATGTTTCACTTTGTGTTTCTATGTGGGTGCAAACTGTTGAAATCTTTACTTAATATATACTAAATTGATCTTCTGTATATAAAGAGAATTGAAAATGAATCTTGATGTGAATGGAAGGGGAGAGGGAGCGGGAGAGGGGAGGGTTGCGGGTGGGAGGGAAGTTATGGGAGGGGGAAGCCATTGTAATCCATAAGCTGCACTTTGGAAATTTATATTCATTAAAGTTTAAAAAAAAGAAAAAAAAAGTCAGCTAAAACTATCAAAGAATATGAAAATGAGTTAAACTTCTATTGTTAAAATAAATTAGCAGAATAAATATAAGTGGTAGGATAAATATAATTATTAAAAAATCAACAAACTGATAAGGAAATACATTTCTAGCTCAGAATATTGAAAAGAGGGAATATAGAAAATACAAAAATGGAGGAAAAATGGACTAAGATTTATGCCACACATATTTATTTTATAGATTAAAGTATCAAAGTAATTCAGCGAAGCCAACATACACATACACATACACATACACACATATGTACACACACATGAATGGAAGGGCTTTGAAAAGTGGAAAATGGAATTACAAGATGATACTTTCTGTTTGTCTCTCTGTGTCTCTACCTTTTATATAAATAAATAAAAACATTTACTTTTGTTAAAAAATGAGTTGGACATTTAGAGCCCTGGTTAACCCACTGCTTGGAATGTCAGCATCTCATTTCATAAGGGTTCCAATCCTGGCTCCACTCTGAGACCAGCTTCCTGCTAGTGCATACCAAGGAAACAGCTGTGATACTCAGTTACTCGATCCTTGCTACCCACATGGGAAACCCAGATTGAGTTCTTGGTGCCTGAATGTGACCTGGCCCAGCCTGACTTTTGTAGGCTTTAGGGAATAAACCAGAGAATTGGAAATCTTTCTGTCTCTGTATGTCTGTCTCTTTTAAATTAAATGAATAAATAAAATTTAAAAATAGATGATGGAGATTTTCCATAAACTGAAGCCTCCTGTACGAGACTATGCATTGCCTTCTTCTATAGGTAATTATATTTTATAACACATATTATCTTGGCATTAGTGTGTTGAAATTGATATTTTAATTTTCCAAGATTTCGCTATAATGTCAGAATCAACAAGATATCTTTAAGTATAAATAATTTTTAGAATTAGTATTTAACATTATAGTATGATCAAGACTTCTTAAAATGTTTAATGAACATAAAATTATACATTTTTGTGGGCACTTAGTGATGTTTTTGTACATGTATACATTGTGTAATGTCTGATGGAGGTAACTATATCTATGTCTTCAAAGATCTAGCATTTCTTTGTAATGAAAACATCCAAAATCCTATCTTCTGGGTGTTTTAAATTAGAGAAATGTTCAATACATTAATACTATCTGTTATCACCCTACTGCACAGAAGCATCCCAGCACTGCTTACTCCTATCTAGCTATAACTTTGTACATTAATCAACCCATTTTTCTCCTCAATCTCTGATGACCTACAAAGCCTTCTTAGAAGATATGAGAGCCATGAAGAAAGCAAATTACCATTATATCTGGGACTATATTTTTGCAAACGTCATAATCTCTAATTATTCACAGTTAATGAACTTCCATTAGGATTTAATTGAGTTGTCAATTGGCAGAACTTTTAAATTATCTTTGATGAAGTATTATCTTGTGGTTTTTATCATGTGCCTCAGGAGAAGTTCCAACAATCAAGTGACAATGCTTTAAGTAAGGTCCTTCCTACTCCATATCTTACATGTAAGGAGGCAGTTTCCTAGCCTATAAATCTTTTATTAAAACTAAGAAAAATTATTGAATAAAACGGATGTTGGTGACTGACTCAAGTGCGTGAGAGAAATAAAATTAAACAAGAAAAATAAATAAATGGAGGAGGAAAGAGTTTTGGGCGGGAAGTATCACTATGCTCCTAAATCTGTATATATGAAATAATTGAAATTTGCTCACCTAGGTAAATAAAGAAAATGTAAAAATTAAACTTGAACGAATCAAAGTAAAAGGCTACTGTGCAATTTTGTTACAATGGAAATGTACAGCATGCATTTTATGTACATAAAATAAAAGCATAGTTTTATTTAAATAACCAACGTGAATAATTCGCTGAGAAATTTATGATGAAAACTTTGAGGCCATATTTAAGTTGTTTAAGAAAGATTTAGTTTTCCACAGCTATTTTAAGAATTACAAGACCAAAATATTTCTTATTCCATCTAATTCCTAATACATGACATTAAGCTTCAGCGATATTCCTTAAAAAGTTTACATATACTTTTGGAAAGATGAGCTGATAATCTAGAATTCATAGATATTGTTTTAGATTGTTCCTTGACCATTGATGCACTTTATTAAGCTTCAAGATTTTATATGATGTTTACATATTTATATTTCTCACGTTTTTTAAGAAATTCATTTTGTTGTGTTATTTCTTTCTGGTTCTTTTGCCATTTCTCCTGTATTCATCAAAACTTTCTCTCTATGAAGGAAAAGTATAGTCTTCCAGATAAAATGACGCTTGGTACAATTTTCTTCATGGAAAAAAAAGGATGTTACTTCATATGCATTCCAGGAAGGAAAATAACACTATACCTTAACTAAATCACTTGAAATGAAAAATATAAATGAAATATAAGTTAATCACAAACAAATTGGCAATTTTAAATCATTTCCTAAGGGTGAGGAGTTATTACATGCAAAGTATGGACACTTATAGTTTGGAATATCTGATAAAGGTCTTAAATCAAGGAAGTTTTTCAGAAATTATGTATTGAATGGAAAGTATGTGCCTATTTGCTTAACTCTCATCATCTCACCAATCATAATGAAACTTCAGAGACATTTGGAGTACAAAAGCAACGTTTATATGAAATGAATGACATAGAATAAAAAATGAAAACGGAATGATAAAGAATAGAAAAGAAGAGGGGAAAATGATGAGATCATGATATAAGAGTGAGCAGTAGCGAAAAAATACAATGAGGAAGGCAGAAGAGCACATGTCTGGAGAAGGGAGAGCTAAAGGATGCCATCTATGAGAAGAGAGAGAGAGAGTTAAAGACATCAAGAAAACATTATAAGGTATAAAGGGCTGTCAGACAATATTTACCATTTTTTCTCAGAAGTTCATCTGAAAATAAATGGAAAAAAATCAAATTAATATTCTGGTTAGACAAAGCATTGGAAATTCCTTTTAATGAAAAATGCAATTCAAAACTTAAACTCAAGGTGAGGACATACACACACATAAACACACACACATGCTGATGGACAACGAATTTTCTCTAAGTAACAAGCTATACAGAACAAAAGAAGGAGGATATTTGCATGCATTTGGTTTACATGTTTGTGTGTCAAGAATCTGGACACAGAATAAATAGATGTCTCTAGGGAAGAAAGCCATGCCTAAACAAAAAAGGAAGGTGAATGATAGAAAATGAAGGCAAAGAGAAATAGAGAGAACTGAATATGGGAGAAATCCAGTAGTCACCATAAATGGGAAGAAAGTAGACATTCAGGAGAAGTGTAAATCAAGGCATGTAATTAGGGGAAGAGGGAATAAATGCAAAAGACAACAAGAGAGCAATCATTTTTAACGTCAAGGGAGTAAAGGCCGTCAGGGAATATTTACCACATCTTTTCTGAAGTTCCTCTAAAAATACAATGAAAAAATCAATATAAATAGTCTTGTTGTGGAATGCAAAGTTAAGAATTTTCTAATATTTTGAGGGTATAAGGGAATGAAAAACAATATTTACCATTATTTCTCTGAGATTCATCTGAAAATAAGATGGATAAAATCAATATAAATATTCTTGTTTTAAAATGGATAAGGAAATTCCGACTTATATAAACGCAATGCAAAATTATACTCAATATATCGGCACACACACATAGGCACACAAACAACCATGCTGCTGGAAAACGAATTTTGTCTAAGTAACATGATATACAGAATTAGATAAAAGGAGGGAATTTTCTTGACTGAAAATGAATGGCAATATTAGTTCTGCAGGTAAACATATAAAATATTATTATTATTTTTTATGACAGGCAGAGTGGATAGTGAGAGAGACAGAGAGAAAGGTCTTCCTTTTTGCCGTTGGTTCACCCTCCAATGGCCGCCACAGCCAGCGCATCATGCTGATCTGAAGCTAGGAGCCAGGTGCTTCTCCTGGTCTCCCATGCAGGTGCAGGACCCAAGCACTTGGGCCATCCTCCACTGCCTTCTCGGGCCATAGCAGAGAGCTGGCCTGGAAGAGGGGCAACCGGGACAGAATCCGGTGCCCCACCGACACTAGAACCCGGAGTGCCAGCACCACAAGGCACAGGATTAGCCTGTTCAGCCACGGGGCCGGCGCATGGAAAATATTTTGTACGTTATTTGGGCTTTAATTTCCAGGACTCTTTGATACTATCTATGATTCCCAACAAATCTATGCTATTGATTCTCATTATCATGGTAGCCATGCTCCTGGAAGAAAATCTGAGTTCAGATGCCTCTACGTCTCTGGTCACCACAGCACCAAAAGTTCACAAAGAGAGGATACATGCAAAAGACAACTGACGCCATGAACAGGAGTGTCAAATTGTTAAGTCAGCAACAGGAGTCACTGTGTACTTACATCCCATGTGGGATCTGTCCTTAATGTGTTGTCTAATGTGCAGTGATGCTATAACTAGTACTGAAACAGTATTTTTACACTTTGTGTTTCTGCGTGGGTACAAACTGATGAGACCTTTACTAATTATATACTTAATCGATCTTCTGTATATAAAGATAATTGGAAATGAAAAAAAAACCCTGTTGTTAAATTGGAAATGGCATAGCAAATTAATTAATTTTTTAAAAAAATATTATGTAGGATCTCTGTCTTTAATGTGCTGTACACTCTTATTTAATGCTATAACTAGTACTCCAACAGTATTTTTTTTCACTTTGTGTTGCTATATGGGGGCAAACTGTTGAAATCGTTACCTAATATATACTAAACTGATCTTCTGTATATAAAGAGAATTGAAAATGAATCTTGATGTGATTGGAAGGGGAGAGGGAGCGGGAGAGGGGAGGGTTGCGGGTGGGAGGGAAGTTTTGGGAGGGGGAAGCCATTGTAATCCATACGGTGTACTTTGGAAATTTATATTCATTAAATAAATGTTTGATAAAAAAATTAAAAAAAAGAAAGAAACTAAAAACATTTTATATGGTTGTGCTTAAGTTTACTAGTTAAACAAACTGCACCATGTTAGATATTTAAGAGGTGTTTCCAAATACATGATTCTGAAAATTTATAGAAGGCATTGGACCTTCTGGTAAATGTTTTCTTAAGTTGTTATCTAATGGGTGAAACGGTTTGCTAAGTATTCATGTGATATTGCTATTGTCAGCAAGCGATCTAGGACTTGGCTCCCTCATTTCTCTATTCTAAGCCCAACTTGTTCTTTCATTTCTCTATTCTCCTCAAGGTAGGAAACTAATTCTATTATGAAGGAATCTGTAGGATGCACAATTTAATCTTTAGACCTTATAAAAGAGATGGCTAACATTTTTCTGTAACAGCATAGCCAAAATAAGAGCTTAAATAATAATCTCATAGCTAGATTTACTTCACCATCAGCGAAGTAAACAGTAAGTAGAAAAAACCTCCCTTTCAGACCAAAGGGAAAGAAAGTTTTTAAGTGAGAATATTATTCTCCTCATGGGCATTGTCTGCCTTAGAAAAACTACTACAGAACATGCCTGTGACTATAGACTTGTAGTTCAGGCCACCGAAGATTAGAGATGGGACTTGGGCACTCCCTTGACTTGCATCCTCTGGTCTGCTTTAACACAAACCAGGAGGACAAGCAAGCTAGGCATCAGAAGCAATGGGTGGCAGGCCTATTACTGGCTGATCTGTACAGTGATCTGCCCTCAAGGAGACCCAACAGGCCAGTCCACTGCAGTGGCTTTCAATGTGGTAAGCCTGGGCTTCAGCAGAAGTCAGCTTGTGAAGAGCCCTGGCAGCTCTGCCAAGAGTTGGATCACTGGAAATGGACCTGCCCTGGAGTCGAAGGATGCCCAGGTCAGAGCCACAGATCTTATTGGCTCTAAGCTAAAAAGCCCTTCACTCAGCCCAGCTTCGAAAATGACCACTGCAGCTGAGGGGACGCCCAAGTAGGGTCAGCAACACTGCAGGCAGAACTGTAAATTTCTTGTTAGAGATGCCACCTGCCTTTACCTGGCCAGCTCTCCTCCCAGGCCAGCTAAGTAATGAAAGTCAACAGAGTGCCTTCCCCAAGGAGGTTCACACCTCCCTTAGGATATACCCCATGTGAAGAGATAGATAGGTCTGGGCCTCTTAACTTACAAGGCCTAAAGCCCACCAGATTCTTATCAAGCCCCTTCTGTCAGGTTCTATTTGCCTCTCAATCAGAAAACTTAATTGTAGCTTAGACAGCACCTTTCTTAGCTCCTCCAATAATGACTCTGTCCTTTGTTCTAGACCCTGTCTAGCGCACTTGGGCCTCATTCCTTCGTAATCATAACCTCTACTCTACCTCCAATGGCTTTACTCCCAACCTGTGTGTACTTATGGTCCTCTTCCCCACTTAATGCTGTATAATTGTTCAGACCTGGTTAATGCCACTCTTAGGATCATTGGTTACTATCCTCACCCTGTCTTCCTTTATGACCTTGTCTAAATATGATCAGAGTCGGCGCACTTGGAAGGCTTCCATAGCCTTGGCAACTCATGACGACAGCCTAGGGTGGTTACTGGCGCCATAAACTAGAGTGTCAATTTGTTGGGTCAACAACAGGAGCCACTGTGCACTTGCTCCTCATGTGGGATCTCTGTCCTTAATGTGCTGTACATTGTGATTTAATGCTATAACTAGTACTCCAACAGTATGTTTCACTTTGTGTTTCTATGTGGGTGCAAACTGTTGAAATCTTTACTTAATATATACTAAATTGATCTTCTGTATATAAAGAGAATTGAAAATGAATCTTGATGTGAATGGAAGGGGAGAGGGAGCGGGAGAGGGGAGGGTTGCGGGTGGGAGGGAAGTTATGGGAGGGGGAAGCCATTGTAATCCATAAGCTGCACTTTGGAAATTTATATTCATTAAAGTTTAAAAAAAAGAAAAAAAAAGTCAGCTAAAACTATCAAAGAATATGAAAATGAGTTAAACTTCTATTGTTAAAATAAATTAGCAGAATAAATATAAGTGGTAGGATAAATATAATTATTAAAAAATCAACAAACTGATAAGGAAATACATTTCTAGCTCAGAATATTGAAAAGAGGGAATATAGAAAATACAAAAATGGAGGAAAAATGGACTAAGATTTATGCCACACATATTTATTTTATAGATTAAAGTATCAAAGTAATTCAGCGAAGCCAACATACACATACACATACACATACACATACACATACACACATATGTACACACACATGAATGGAAGGGCTTTGAAAAGTGGAAAATGGAATTACAAGATGATACTTTCTGTTTGTCTCTCTGTGTCTCTACCTTTTATATAAATAAATAAAAACATTTACTTTTGTTAAAAAATGAGTTGGACATTTAGAGCACTGGTTAACCCACTGCTTGGAATGTCAGCATCTCATTTCATAAGGGTTCCAATCCTGGCTCCACTCTGAGACCAGCTTCCTGCTAGTGCATACCAAGGAAACAGCTGTGATACTCAGTTACTCGATCCTTGCTACCCACATGGGAAACCCAGATTGAGTTCTTGGTGCCTGAATGTGACCTGGCCCAGCCTGACTTTTGTAGGCTTTAGGGAATAAACCAGAGAATTGGAAATCTTTCTGTCTCTGTATGTCTGTCTCTTTTAAATTAAATGAATAAATAAAATTTAAAAATAGATGATGGAGATTTTCCATAAACTGAAGCCTCCTGTACGAGACTATGCATTGCCTTCTTCTATAGGTAATTATATTTTATAACACATATTATCTTGGCATTAGTGTGTTGAAATTGATATTTTAATTTTCCAAGATTTCGCTATAATGTCAGAATCAACAAGATATCTTTAAGTATAAATAATTTTTAGAATTAGTATTTAACATTATAGTATGATCAAGACTTCTTAAAATGTTTAATGAACATAAAATTATACATTTTTGTGGGCACTTAGTGATGTTTTTGTACATGTATACATTGTGTAATGTCTGATGGAGGTAACTATATCTATGTCTTCAAAGATCTAGCATTTCTTTGTAATGAAAACATCCAAAATCCTATCTTCTGGGTGTTTTAAATTAGAGAAATGTTCAATACATTAATACTATCTGTTATCACCCTACTGCACAGAAGCATCCCAGCACTGCTTACTCCTATCTAGCTATAACTTTGTACATTAATCAACCCATTTTTCTCCTCAATCTCTGATGACCTACAAAGCCTTCTTAGAAGATATGAGAGCCATGAAGAAAGCAAATTACCATTATATCTGGGACTATATTTTTGCAAACGTCATAATCTCTAATTATTCACAGTTAATGAACTTCCATTAGGATTTAATTGAGTTGTCAATTGGCAGAACTTTTAAATTATCTTTGATGAAGTATTATCTTGTGGTTTTTATCATGTGCCTCAGGAGAAGTTCCAACAATCAAGTGACAATGCTTTAAGTAAGGTCCTTCCTACTCCATATCTTACATGTAAGGAGGCAGTTTCCTAGCCTATAAATCTTTTATTAAAACTAAGAAAAATTATTGAATAAAACGGATGTTGGTGACTGACTCAAGTGCGTGAGAGAAATAAAATTAAACAAGAAAAATAAATAAAAGGAGGAGGAAAGAGTTTTGGGCGGGAAGTATCACTATGCTCCTAAATCTGTATATATGAAATAATTGAAATTTGCTCACCTAGGTAAATAAAGAAAATGTAAAAATTAAACTTGAACGAATCAAAGTAAAAGGCTACTGTGCAATTTTGTTACAATGGAAATGTACAGCATGCATTTTATGTACATAAAATAAAAGCATAGTTTTATTTAAATAACCAACGTGAATAATTCGCTGAGAAATTTATGATGAAAACTTTGAGGCCATATTTAAGTTGTTTAAGAAAGATTTAGTTTTCCACAGCTATTTTAAGAATTACAAGACCAAAATATTTCTTATTCCATCTAATTCCTAATACATGACATTAAGCTTCAGCGATATTCCTTAAAAAGCTTACATATACTTTTGGAAAGATGAGCTGATAATCTAGAATTCATAGATATTGTTTTAGATTGTTCCTTGACCATTGATGCACTTTATTAAGCTTCAAGATTTTATATGATGTTTACATATTTATATTTCTCACGTTTTTTAAGAAATTCATTTTGTTGTGTTATTTCTTTCTGGTTCTTTTGCCATCTCTCCTGTATTCATCAAAACTTTCTCTCTATGAAGGAAAAGTATAGTCTTCCAGATAAAATGACGCTTGGTACAATTTTCTTCATGGAAAAAAAAGGATGTTACTTCATATGCATTCCAGGAAGGAAAATAACACTATACCTTAACTAAATCACTTGAAATGAAAATATAAATGAAATATAAGTTAATCACAAACAAATTGGCAATTTTAAATCATTTCCTAAGGGTGAGGAGTTATTACATGCAAAGTATGGACACTTATAGTTTGGAATATCTGATAAAGGTCTTAAATCAAGGAAGTTTTTCAGAAATTATGTATTGAATGGAAAGTATGTGCCTATTTGCTTAACTCTCATCATCTCACCAATCATAATGAAACTTCAGAGACATTTGGAGTACAAAAGCAACGTTTATATGAAATGAATGACATAGAATAAAAAATGAAAACGGAATGATAAAGAATAGAAAAGAAGAGGGGAAAATGATGAGATCATGATATAAGAGTGAGCAGTAGCGAAAAAATACAATGAGGAAGGCAGAAGAGCACATGTCTGGAGAAGGGAGAGCTAAAGGATGCCATCTATGAGAAGAGAGAGAGAGAGTTAAAGACATCAAGAAAACATTATAAGGTATAAAGGGCTGTCAGACAATATTTACCATTTTTTCTCAGAAGTTCATCTGAAAATAAATGGAAAAAAATCAAATTAATATTCTGGTTAGACAAAGCATTGGAAATTCCTTTTAATGAAAAATGCAATTCAAAACTTAAACTCAAGGTGAGGACATACACAAACATAAACACACACACATGCTGATGGACAACGAATTTTCTCTAAGTAACAAGCTATACAGAACAAAAGAAGGAGGATATTTGCATGCATTTGGTTTACATGTTTGTGTGTCAAGAATCTGGACACAGAATAAATAGATGTCTCTAGGGAAGAAAGCCATGCCTAAACAAAAAAGGAAGGTGAATGATAGAAAATGAAGGCAAAGAGAAATAGAGAGAACTGAATATGGGAGAAATCCAGTAGTCACCATAAATGGGAAGAAAGTAGACATTCAGGAGAAGTGTAAATCAAGGCATGTAATTAGGGGAAGAGGGAATAAATGCAAAAGACAACAAGAGAGCAATCATTTTTAACGTCAAGGGAGTAAAGGCCGTCAGGGAATATTTACCACATCTTTTCTGAAGTTCCTCTAAAAATACAATGAAAAAAATCAATATAAATAGTCTTGTTGTGGAATGCAAAGTTAAGAATTTTCTAATATTTTGAGGGTATAAGGGAATGAAAAACAATATTTACCATTATTTCTCTGAGATTCATCTGAAAATAAGATGGATAAAATCAATATAAATATTCTTGTTTTAAAATGGATAAGGAAATTCCGACTTATATAAACGCAATGCAAAATTATACTCAATATATCGGCACACACACATAGGCACACAAACAACCATGCTGCTGGAAAACGAATTTTGTCTAAGTAACATGATATACAGAATTAGATAAAAGGAGGGAATTTTCTTGACTGAAAATGAATGGCAATATTAGTTCTGCAGGTAAACATATAAAATATTATTATTATTTTTTATGACAGGCAGAGTGGATAGTGAGAGAGACAGAGAGAAAGGTCTTCCTTTTTGCCGTTGGTTCACCCTCCAATGGCCGCCACAGCCAGCGCATCATGCTGATCTGAAGCTAGGAGCCAGGTGCTTCTCCTGGTCTCCCATGCAGGTGCAGGACCCAAGCACTTGGGCCATCCTCCACTGCCTTCTCGGGCCATAGCAGAGAGCTGGCCTGGAAGAGGGGCAACCGGGACAGAATCCGGTGCCCCACCGACACTAGAACCCGGAGTGCCAGCACCACAAGGCACAGGATTAGCCTGTTCAGCCACGGGGCCGGCGCATGGAAAATATTTTGTACGTTATTTGGGCTTTAATTTCCAGGACTCTTTGATACTATCTATGATTCCCAACAAATCTATGCTATTGATTCTCATTATCATGGTAGCCATGCTCCTGGAAGAAAATCTGAGTTCAGATGCCTCTACGTCTCTGGTCACCACAGCACCAAAAGTTCACAAAGAGAGGATACATGCAAAAGACAACTGACGCCATGAACAGGAGTGTCAAATTGTTAAGTCAGCAACAGGAGTCACTGTGTACTTACATCCCATGTGGGATCTGTCCTTAATGTGTTATCTAATGTGCAGTGATGCTATAACTAGTACTGAAACAGTATTTTTACACTTTGTGTTTCTGCGTGGGTACAAACTGATGAGATCTTTACTAATTATATACTTAATCGATCTTCTGTATATAAAGATAATTGGAAATGAAAAAAAAACCCTGTTGTTAAATTGGAAATGGCATAGCAAATTAATTAATTTTTTAAAAAAATATTATGTAGGATCTCTGTCTTTAATGTGCTGTACACTCTTATTTAATGCTATAACTAGTACTCCAACAGTATTTTTTTTCACTTTGTGTTGCTATATGGGGGCAAACTGTTGAAATCGTTACCTAATATATACTAAACTGATCTTCTGTATATAAAGAGAATTGAAAATGAATCTTGATGTGATTGGAAGGGGAGAGGGAGCGGGAGAGGGGAGGGTTGCGGGTGGGAGGGAAGTTTTGGGAGGGGGAAGCCATTGTAATCCATACGGTGTACTTTGGAAATTTATATTCATTAAATAAATGTTTGATAAAAAAAATAAAAAAAAGAAAGAAACTAAAAACATTTTATATGGTTGTGCTTAAGTTTACTAGTTAAACAAACTGCACCATGTTAGATATTTAAGAGGTGTTTCCAAATACATGATTCTGAAAATTTATAGAAGGCATTGGACCTTCTGGTAAATGTTTTCTTAAGTTGTTATCTAATGGGTGAAACGGTTTGCTAAGTATTCATGTGATATTGCTATTGTCAGCAAGCGATCTAGGACTTGGCTCCCTCATTTCTCTATTCTAAGCCCAACTTGTTCTTTCATTTCTCTATTCTCCTCAAGGTAGGAAACTAATTCTATTATGAAGGAATCTGTAGGATGCACAATTTAATCTTTAGACCTTATAAAAGAGATGGCTAACATTTTTCTGTAACAGCATAGCCAAAATAAGAGCTTAAATAATAATCTCATAGCTAGATTTACTTCACCATCAGCGAAGTAAACAGTAAGTAGAAAAAACCTCCCTTTCAGACCAAAGGGAAAGAAAGTTTTTAAGTGAGAATATTATTCTCCTCATGGGCATTGTCTGCCTTAGAAAAACTACTACAGAACATGCCTGTGACTATAGACTTGTAGTTCAGGCCACCGAAGATTAGAGATGGGACTTGGGCACTCCCTTGACTTGCATCCTCTGGTCTGCTTTAACACAAACCAGGAGGACAAGCAAGCTAGGCATCAGAAGCAATGGGTGGCAGGCCTATTACTGGCTGATCTGTACAGTGATCTGCCCTCAAGGAGACCCAACAGGCCAGTCCACTGCAGTGGCTTTCAATGTGGTAAGCCTGGGCTTCAGCAGAAGTCAGCTTGTGAAGAGCCCTGGCAGCTCTGCCAAGAGTTGGATCACTGGAAATGGACCTGCCCTGGAGTCGAAGGATGCCCAGGTCAGAGCCACAGATCTTATTGGCTCTAAGCTAAAAAGCCCTTCACTCAGCCCAGCTTCGAAAATGACCACTGCAGCTGAGGGGACGCCCAAGTAGGGTCAGCAACACTGCAGGCAGAACTGTAAATTTCTTGTTAGAGATGCCACCTGCCTTTACCTGGCCAGCTCTCCTCCCAGGCCAGCTAAGTAATGAAAGTCAACAGAGTGCCTTCCCCAAGGAGGTTCACACCTCCCTTAGGATATACCCCATGTGAAGAGATAGATAGGTCTGGGCCTCTTAACTTACAAGGCCTAAAGCCCACCAGATTCTTATCAAGCCCCTTCTGTCAGGTTCTATTTGCCTCTCAATCAGAAAACTTAATTGTAGCTTAGACAGCACCTTTCTTAGCTCCTCCAATAATGACTCTGTCCTTTGTTCTAGACCCTGTCTAGCGCACTTGGGCCTCATTCCTTCGTAATCATAACCTCTACTCTACCTCCAATGGCTTTACTCCCAACCTGTGTGTACTTATGGTCCTCTTCCCCACTTAATGCTGTATAATTGTTCAGACCTGGTTAATGCCACTCTTAGGATCATTGGTTACTATCCTCACCCTGTCTTCCTTTATGACCTTGTCTAAATATGATCAGAGTCGGCGCACTTGGAAGGCTTCCATAGCCTTGGCAACTCATGACGACAGCCTAGGGTGGTTACTGGCGCCATAAACTAGAGTGTCAATTTGTTGGGTCAACAACAGGAGCCACTGTGCACTTGCTCCTCATGTGGGATCTCTGTCCTTAATGTGCTGTACATTGTGATTTAATGCTATAACTAGTACTCCAACAGTATGTTTCACTTTGTGTTTCTATGTGGGTGCAAACTGTTGAAATCTTTACTTAATATATACTAAATTGATCTTCTGTATATAAAGAGAATTGAAAATGAATCTTGATGTGAATGGAAGGGGAGAGGGAGCGGGAGAGGGGAGGGTTGCGGGTGGGAGGGAAGTTATGGGAGGGGGAAGCCATTGTAATCCATAAGCTGCACTTTGGAAATTTATATTCATTAAAGTTTAAAAAAAAGAAAAAAAAAGTCAGCTAAAACTATCAAAGAATATGAAAATGAGTTAAACTTCTATTGTTAAAATAAATTAGCAGAATAAATATAAGTGGTAGGATAAATATAATTATTAAAAAATCAACAAACTGATAAGGAAATACATTTCTAGCTCAGAATATTGAAAAGAGGGAATATAGAAAATACAAAAATGGAGGAAAAATGGACTAAGATTTATGCCACACATATTTATTTTATAGATTAAAGTATCAAAGTAATTCAGCGAAGCCAACATACACATACACATACACATACACATACACATACACACATATGTACACACACATGAATGGAAGGGCTTTGAAAAGTGGAAAATGGAATTACAAGATGATACTTTCTGTTTGTCTCTCTGTGTCTCTACCTTTTATATAAATAAATAAAAACATTTACTTTTGTTAAAAAATGAGTTGGACATTTAGAGCCCTGGTTAACCCACTGCTTGGAATGTCAGCATCTCATTTCATAAGGGTTCCAATCCTGGCTCCACTCTGAGACCAGCTTCCTGCTAGTGCATACCAAGGAAACAGCTGTGATACTCAGTTACTCGATCCTTGCTACCCACATGGGAAACCCAGATTGAGTTCTTGGTGCCTGAATGTGACCTGGCCCAGCCTGACTTTTGTAGGCTTTAGGGAATAAACCAGAGAATTGGAAATCTTTCTGTCTCTGTATGTCTGTCTCTTTTAAATTAAATGAATAAATAAAATTTAAAAATAGATGATGGAGATTTTCCATAAACTGAAGCCTCCTGTACGAGACTATGTATTGCCTTCTTCTATAGGTAATTATATTTTATAACACATATTATCTTGGCATTAGTGTGTTGAAATTGATATTTTAATTTTCCAAGATTTCGCTATAATGTCAGAATCAACAAGATATCTTTAAGTATAAATAATTTTTAGAATTAGTATTTAACATTATAGTATGATCAAGACTTCTTAAAATGTTTAATGAACATAAAATTATACATTTTTGTGGGCACTTAGTGATGTTTTTGTACATGTATACATTGTGTAATGTCTGATGGAGGTAACTATATCTATGTCTTCAAAGATCTAGCATTTCTTTGTAATGAAAACATCCAAAATCCTATCTTCTGGGTGTTTTAAATTAGAGAAATGTTCAATACATTAATACTATCTGTTATCACCCTACTGCACAGAAGCATCCCAGCACTGCTTACTCCTATCTAGCTATAACTTTGTACATTAATCAACCCATTTTTCTCCTCAATCTCTGATGACCTACAAAGCCTTCTTAGAAGATATGAGAGCCATGAAGAAAGCAAATTACCATTATATCTGGGACTATATTTTTGCAAACGTCATAATCTCTAATTATTCACAGTTAATGAACTTCCATTAGGATTTAATTGAGTTGTCAATTGGCAGAACTTTTAAATTATCTTTGATGAAGTATTATCTTGTGGTTTTTATCATGTGCCTCAGGAGAAGTTCCAACAATCAAGTGACAATGCTTTAAGTAAGGTCCTTCCTACTCCATATCTTACATGTAAGGAGGCAGTTTCCTAGCCTATAAATCTTTTATTAAAACTAAGAAAAATTATTGAATAAAACGGATGTTGGTGACTGACTCAAGTGCGTGAGAGAAATAAAATTAAACAAGAAAAATAAATAAAAGGAGGAGGAAAGAGTTTTGGGCGGGAAGTATCACTATGCTCCTAAATCTGTATATATGAAATAATTGAAATTTGCTCACCTAGGTAAATAAAGAAAATGTAAAAATTAAACTTGAACGAATCAAAGTAAAAGGCTACTGTGCAATTTTGTTACAATGGAAATGTACAGCATGCATTTTATGTACATAAAATAAAAGCATAGTTTTATTTAAATAACCAACGTGAATAATTCGCTGAGAAATTTATGATGAAAACTTTGAGGCCATATTTAAGTTGTTTAAGAAAGATTTAGTTTTCCACAGCTATTTTAAGAATTACAAGACCAAAATATTTCTTATTCCATCTAATTCCTAATACATGACATTAAGCTTCAGCGATATTCCTTAAAAAGCTTACATATACTTTTGGAAAGATGAGCTGATAATCTAGAATTCATAGATATTGTTTTAGATTGTTCCTTGACCATTGATGCACTTTATTAAGCTTCAAGATTTTATATGATGTTTACATATTTATATTTCTCACGTTTTTTAAGAAATTCATTTTGTTGTGTTATTTCTTTCTGGTTCTTTTGCCATCTCTCCTGTATTCATCAAAACTTTCTCTCTATGAAGGAAAAGTATAGTCTTCCAGATAAAATGACGCTTGGTACAATTTTCTTCATGGAAAAAAAAGGATGTTACTTCATATGCATTCCAGGAAGGAAAATAACACTATACCTTAACTAAATCACTTGAAATGAAAATATAAATGAAATATAAGTTAATCACAAACAAATTGGCAATTTTAAATCATTTCCTAAGGGTGAGGAGTTATTACATGCAAAGTATGGACACTTATAGTTTGGAATATCTGATAAAGGTCTTAAATCAAGGAAGTTTTTCAGAAATTATGTATTGAATGGAAAGTATGTGCCTATTTGCTTAACTCTCATCATCTCACCAATCATAATGAAACTTCAGAGACATTTGGAGTACAAAAGCAACGTTTATATGAAATGAATGACATAGAATAAAAAATGAAAACGGAATGATAAAGAATAGAAAAGAAGAGGGGAAAATGATGAGATCATGATATAAGAGTGAGCAGTAGCGAAAAAATACAATGAGGAAGGCAGAAGAGCACATGTCTGGAGAAGGGAGAGCTAAAGGATGCCATCTATGAGAAGAGAGAGAGAGAGTTAAAGACATCAAGAAAACATTATAAGGTATAAAGGGCTGTCAGACAATATTTACCATTTTTTCTCAGAAGTTCATCTGAAAATAAATGGAAAAAAATCAAATTAATATTCTGGTTAGACAAAGCATTGGAAATTCCTTTTAATGAAAAATGCAATTCAAAACTTAAACTCAAGGTGAGGACATACACAAACATAAACACACACACATGCTGATGGACAACGAATTTTCTCTAAGTAACAAGCTATACAGAACAAAAGAAGGAGGATATTTGCATGCATTTGGTTTACATGTTTGTGTGTCAAGAATCTGGACACAGAATAAATAGATGTCTCTAGGGAAGAAAGCCATGCCTAAACAAAAAAGGAAGGTGAATGATAGAAAATGAAGGCAAAGAGAAATAGAGAGAACTGAATATGGGAGAAATCCAGTAGTCACCATAAATGGGAAGAAAGTAGACATTCAGGAGAAGTGTAAATCAAGGCATGTAATTAGGGGAAGAGGGAATAAATGCAAAAGACAACAAGAGAGCAATCATTTTTAACGTCAAGGGAGTAAAGGCCGTCAGGGAATATTTACCACATCTTTTCTGAAGTTCCTCTAAAAATACAATGAAAAAAATCAATATAAATAGTCTTGTTGTGGAATGCAAAGTTAAGAATTTTCTAATATTTTGAGGGTATAAGGGAATGAAAAACAATATTTACCATTATTTCTCTGAGATTCATCTGAAAATAAGATGGATAAAATCAATATAAATATTCTTGTTTTAAAATGGATAAGGAAATTCCGACTTATATAAACGCAATGCAAAATTATACTCAATATATCGGCACACACACATAGGCACACAAACAACCATGCTGCTGGAAAACGAATTTTGTCTAAGTAACATGATATACAGAATTAGATAAAAGGAGGGAATTTTCTTGACTGAAAATGAATGGCAATATTAGTTCTGCAGGTAAACATATAAAATATTATTATTATTTTTTATGACAGGCAGAGTGGATAGTGAGAGAGACAGAGAGAAAGGTCTTCCTTTTTGCCGTTGGTTCACCCTCCAATGGCCGCCACAGCCAGCGCATCATGCTGATCTGAAGCTAGGAGCCAGGTGCTTCTCCTGGTCTCCCATGCAGGTGCAGGACCCAAGCACTTGGGCCATCCTCCACTGCCTTCTCGGGCCATAGCAGAGAGCTGGCCTGGAAGAGGGGCAACCGGGACAGAATCCGGTGCCCCACCGACACTAGAACCCGGAGTGCCAGCACCACAAGGCACAGGATTAGCCTGTTCAGCCACGGGGCCGGCGCATGGAAAATATTTTGTACGTTATTTGGGCTTTAATTTCCAGGACTCTTTGATACTATCTATGATTCCCAACAAATCTATGCTATTGATTCTCATTATCATGGTAGCCATGCTCCTGGAAGAAAATCTGAGTTCAGATGCCTCTACGTCTCTGGTCACCACAGCACCAAAAGTTCACACAGAGAGGATACATGCAAAAGACAACTGACGCCATGAACAGGAGTGTCAAATTGTTAAGTCAGCAACAGGAGTCACTGTGTACTTACATCCCATGTGGGATCTGTCCTTAATGTGTTATCTAATGTGCAGTGATGCTATAACTAGTACTGAAACAGTATTTTTACACTTTGTGTTTCTGCGTGGGTACAAACTGATGAGATCTTTACTAATTATATACTTAATCGATCTTCTGTATATAAAGATAATTGGAAATGAAAAAAAAACCCTGTTGTTAAATTGGAAATGGCATAGCAAATTAATTAATTTTTTAAAAAAATATTATGTAGGATCTCTGTCTTTAATGTGCTGTACACTCTTATTTAATGCTATAACTAGTACTCCAACAGTATTTTTTTTCACTTTGTGTTGCTATATGGGGGCAAACTGTTGAAATCGTTACCTAATATATACTAAACTGATCTTCTGTATATAAAGAGAATTGAAAATGAATCTTGATGTGATTGGAAGGGGAGAGGGAGCGGGAGAGGGGAGGGTTGCGGGTGGGAGGGAAGTTTTGGGAGGGGGAAGCCATTGTAATCCATACGGTGTACTTTGGAAATTTATATTCATTAAATAAATGTTTGATAAAAAAAATAAAAAAAAGAAAGAAACTAAAAACATTTTATATGGTTGTGCTTAAGTTTACTAGTTAAACAAACTGCACCATGTTAGATATTTAAGAGGTGTTTCCAAATACATGATTCTGAAAATTTATAGAAGGCATTGGACCTTCTGGTAAATGTTTTCTTAAGTTGTTATCTAATGGGTGAAACGGTTTGCTAAGTATTCATGTGATATTGCTATTGTCAGCAAGCGATCTAGGACTTGGCTCCCTCATTTCTCTATTCTAAGCCCAACTTGTGCTTTCATTTCTCTATTCTCCTCAAGGTAGGAAACTAATTCTATTATGAAGGAATCTGTAGGATGCACAATTTAATCTTTAGACCTTATAAAAGAGATGGCTAACATTTTTCTGTAACAGCATAGCCAAAATAAGAGCTTAAATAATAATCTCATAGCTAGATTTACTTCACCATCAGCGAAGTAAACAGTAAGTAGAAAAAACCTCCCTTTCAGACCAAAGGGAAAGAAAGTTTTTAAGTGAGAATATTATTCTCCTCATGGGCATTGTCTGCCTTAGAAAAACTACTACAGAACATGCCTGTGACTATAGACTTGTAGTTCAGGCCACCGAAGATTAGAGATGGGACTTGGGCACTCCCTTGACTTGCATCCTCTGGTCTGCTTTAACACAAACCAGGAGGACAAGCAAGCTAGGCATCAGAAGCAATGGGTGGCAGGCCTATTACTGGCTGATCTGTACAGTGATCTGCCCTCAAGGAGACCCAACAGGCCAGTCCACTGCAGTGGCTTTCAATGTGGTAAGCCTGGGCTTCAGCAGAAGTCAGCTTGTGAAGAGCCCTGGCAGCTCTGCCAAGAGTTGGATCACTGGAAATGGACCTGCCCTGGAGTCGAAGGATGCCCAGGTCAGAGCCACAGATCTTATTGGCTCTAAGCTAAAAAGCCCTTCACTCAGCCCAGCTTCGAAAATGACCACTGCAGCTGAGGGGACGCCCAAGTAGGGTCAGCAACACTGCAGGCAGAACTGTAAATTTCTTGTTAGAGATGCCACCTGCCTTTACCTGGCCAGCTCTCCTCCCAGGCCAGCTAAGTAATGAAAGTCAACAGAGTGCCTTCCCCAAGGAGGTTCACACCTCCCTTAGGATATACCCCATGTGAAGAGATAGATAGGTCTGGGCCTCTTAACTTACAAGGCCTAAAGCCCACCAGATTCTTATCAAGCCCCTTCTGTCAGGTTCTATTTGCCTCTCAATCAGAAAACTTAATTGTAGCTTAGACAGCACCTTTCTTAGCTCCTCCAATAATGACTCTGTCCTTTGTTCTAGACCCTGTCTAGCGCACTTGGGCCTCATTCCTTCGTAATCATAACCTCTACTCTACCTCCAATGGCTTTACTCCCAACCTGTGTGTACTTATGGTCCTCTTCCCCACTTAATGCTGTATAATTGTTCAGACCTGGTTAATGCCACTCTTAGGATCATTGGTTACTATCCTCACCCTGTCTTCCTTTATGACCTTGTCTAAATATGATCAGAGTCGGCGCACTTGGAAGGCTTCCATAGCCTTGGCAACTCATGACGACAGCCTAGGGTGGTTACTGGCGCCATAAACTAGAGTGTCAATTTGTTGGGTCAACAACAGGAGCCACTGTGCACTTGCTCCTCATGTGGGATCTCTGTCCTTAATGTGCTGTACATTGTGATTTAATGCTATAACTAGTACTCCAACAGTATGTTTCACTTTGTGTTTCTATGTGGGTGCAAACTGTTGAAATCTTTACTTAATATATACTAAATTGATCTTCTGTATATAAAGAGAATTGAAAATGAATCTTGATGTGAATGGAAGGGGAGAGGGAGCGGGAGAGGGGAGGGTTGCGGGTGGGAGGGAAGTTATGGGAGGGGGAAGCCATTGTAATCCATAAGCTGCACTTTGGAAATTTATATTCATTAAAGTTTAAAAAAAAGAAAAAAAAAAGTCAGCTAAAACTATCAAAGAATATGAAAATGAGTTAAACTTCTATTGTTAAAATAAATTAGCAGAATAAATATAAGTGGTAGGATAAATATAATTATTAAAAAATCAACAAACTGATAAGGAAATACATTTCTAGCTCAGAATATTGAAAAGAGGGAATATAGAAAATACAAAAATGGAGGAAAATGGACTAAGATTTATGCCACACATATTTATTTTATAGATTAAAGTATCAAAGTAATTCAGCGAAGCCAACATACACATACACATACACATACACATACACATACACACATATGTACACACACACATGAATGGAAGGGCTTTGAAAAGTGGAAAATGGAATTACAAGATGATACTTTCTGTTTGTCTCTCTGTGTCTCTACCTTTTATATAAATAAATAAAAACATTTACTTTTGTTAAAAAATGAGTTGGACATTTAGAGCCCTGGTTAACCCACTGCTTGGAATGTCAGCATCTCATTTCATAAGGGTTCCAATCCTGGCTCCACTCTGAGACCAGCTTCCTGCTAGTGCATACCAAGGAAACAGCTGTGATACTCAGTTACTCGATCCTTGCTACCCACATGGGAAACCCAGATTGAGTTCTTGGTGCCTGAATGTGACCTGGCCCAGCCTGACTTTTGTAGGCTTTAGGGAATAAACCAGAGAATTGGAAATCTTTCTGTCTCTGTATGTCTGTCTCTTTTAAATTAAATGAATAAATAAAATTTAAAAATAGATGATGGAGATTTTCCATAAACTGAAGCCTCCTGTACGAGACTATGCATTGCCTTCTTCTATAGGTAATTATATTTTATAACACATATTATCTTGGCATTAGTGTGTTGAAATTGATATTTTAATTTTCCAAGATTTCGCTATAATGTCAGAATCAACAAGATATCTTTAAGTATAAATAATTTTTAGAATTAGTATTTAACATTATAGTATGATCAAGACTTCTTAAAATGTTTAATGAACATAAAATTATACATTTTTGTGGGCACTTAGTGATGTTTTTGTACATGTATACATTGTGTAATGTCTGATGGAGGTAACTATATCTATGTCTTCAAAGATCTAGCATTTCTTTGTAATGAAAACATCCAAAATCCTATCTTCTGGGTGTTTTAAATTAGAGAAATGTTCAATACATTAATACTATCTGTTATCACCCTACTGCACAGAAGCATCCCAGCACTGCTTACTCCTATCTAGCTATAACTTTGTACATTAATCAACCCATTTTTCTCCTCAATCTCTGATGACCTACAAAGCCTTCTTAGAAGATATGAGAGCCATGAAGAAAGCAAATTACCATTATATCTGGGACTATATTTTTGCAAACGTCATAATCTCTAATTATTCACAGTTAATGAACTTCCATTAGGATTTAATTGAGTTGTCAATTGGCAGAACTTTTAAATTATCTTTGATGAAGTATTATCTTGTGGTTTTTATCATGTGCCTCAGGAGAAGTTCCAACAATCAAGTGACAATGCTTTAAGTAAGGTCCTTCCTACTCCATATCTTACATGTAAGGAGGCAGTTTCCTAGCCTATAAATCTTTTATTAAAACTAAGAAAAATTATTGAATAAAACGGATGTTGGTGACTGACTCAAGTGCGTGAGAGAAATAAAATTAAACAAGAAAAATAAATAAAAGGAGGAGGAAAGAGTTTTGGGCGGGAAGTATCACTATGCTCCTAAATCTGTATATATGAAATAATTGAAATTTGCTCACCTAGGTAAATAAAGAAAATGTAAAAATTAAACTTGAACGAATCAAAGTAAAAGGCTACTGTGCAATTTTGTTACAATGGAAATGTACAGCATGCATTTTATGTACATAAAATAAAAGCATAGTTTTATTTAAATAACCAACGTGAATAATTCGCTGAGAAATTTATGATGAAAACTTTGAGGCCATATTTAAGTTGTTTAAGAAAGATTTAGTTTTCCACAGCTATTTTAAGAATTACAAGACCAAAATATTTCTTATTCCATCTAATTCCTAATACATGACATTAAGCTTCAGCGATATTCCTTAAAAAGCTTACATATACTTTTGGAAAGATGAGCTGATAATCTAGAATTCATAGATATTGTTTTAGATTGTTCCTTGACCATTGATGCACTTTATTAAGCTTCAAAATTTTATATGATGTTTACATATTTATATTTCTCACGTTTTTTAAGAAATTCATTTTGTTGTGTTATTTCTTTCTGGTTCTTTTGCCATCTCTCCTGTATTCATCAAAACTTTCTCTCTATGAAGGAAAAGTATAGTCTTCCAGATAAAATGACGCTTGGTACAATTTTCTTCATGGAAAAAAAAGGATGTTACTTCATATGCATTCCAGGAAGGAAAATAACACTATACCTTAACTAAATCACTTGAAATGAAAAATATAAATGAAATATAAGTTAATCACAAACAAATTGGCAATTTTAAATCATTTCCTAAGGGTGAGGAGTTATTACATGCAAAGTATGGACACTTATAGTTTGGAATATCTGATAAAGGTCTTAAATCAAGGAAGTTTTTCAGAAATTATGTATTGAATGGAAAGTATGTGCCTATTTGCTTAACTCTCATCATCTCACCAATCATAATGAAACTTCAGAGACATTTGGAGTACAAAAGCAACGTTTATATGAAATGAATGACATAGAATAAAAAATGAAAACGGAATGATAAAGAATAGAAAAGAAGAGGGGAAATGATGAGATCATGATATAAGAGTGAGCAGTAGCGAAAAAATACAATGAGGAAGGCAGAAGAGCACATGTCTGGAGAAGGGAGAGCTAAAGGATGCCATCTATGAGAAGAGAGAGAGAGAGTTAAAGACATCAAGAAAACATTATAAGGTATAAAGGGCTGTCAGACAATATTTACCATTTTTTCTCAGAAGTTCATCTGAAAATAAATGGAAAAAAATCAAATTAATATTCTGGTTAGACAAAGCATTGGAAATTCCTTTTAATGAAAAATGCAATTCAAAACTTAAACTCAAGGTGAGGACATACACAAACATAAACACACACACATGCTGATGGACAACGAATTTTCTCTAAGTAACAAGCTATACAGAACAAAAGAAGGAGGATATTTGCATGCATTTGGTTTACATGTTTGTGTGTCAAGAATCTGGACACAGAATAAATAGATGTCTCTAGGGAAGAAAGCCATGCCTAAACAAAAAAGGAAGGTGAATGATAGAAAATGAAGGCAAAGAGAAATAGAGAGAACTGAATATGGGAGAAATCCAGTAGTCACCATAAATGGGAAGAAAGTAGACATTCAGGAGAAGTGTAAATCAAGGCATGTAATTAGGGGAAGAGGGAATAAATGCAAAAGACAACAAGAGAGCAATCATTTTTAACGTCAAGGGAGTAAAGGCCGTCAGGGAATATTTACCACATCTTTTCTGAAGTTCCTCTAAAAATACAATGAAAAAAATCAATATAAATAGTCTTGTTGTGGAATGCAAAGTTAAGAATTTTCTAATATTTTGAGGGTATAAGGGAATGAAAAACAATATTTACCATTATTTCTCTGAGATTCATCTGAAAATAAGATGGATAAAATCAATATAAATATTCTTGTTTTAAAATGGATAAGGAAATTCCGACTTATATAAACGCAATGCAAAATTATACTCAATATATCGGCACACACACATAGGCACACAAACAACCATGCTGCTGGAAAACGAATTTTGTCTAAGTAACATGATATACAGAATTAGATAAAAGGAGGGAATTTTCTTGACTGAAAATGAATGGCAATATTAGTTCTGCAGGTAAACATATAAAATATTATTATTATTTTTTATGACAGGCAGAGTGGATAGTGAGAGAGACAGAGAGAAAGGTCTTCCTTTTTGCCGTTGGTTCACCCTCCAATGGCCGCCACAGCCAGCGCATCATGCTGATCTGAAGCTAGGAGCCAGGTGCTTCTCCTGGTCTCCCATGCAGGTGCAGGACCCAAGCACTTGGGCCATCCTCCACTGCCTTCTCGGGCCATAGCAGAGAGCTGGCCTGGAAGAGGGGCAACCGGGACAGAATCCGGTGCCCCACCGACACTAGAACCCGGAGTGCCAGCACCACAAGGCACAGGATTAGCCTGTTCAGCCACAGGGCCGGCGCATGGAAAATATTTTGTACGTTATTTGGGCTTTAATTTCCAGGACTCTTTGATACTATCTATGATTCCCAACAAATCTATGCTATTGATTCTCATTATCATGGTAGCCATGCTCCTGGAAGAAAATCTGAGTTCAGATGCCTCTACGTCTCTGGTCACCACAGCACCAAAAGTTCACAAAGAGAGGATACATGCAAAAGACAACTGACGCCATGAACAGGAGTGTCAAATTGTTAAGTCAGCAACAGGAGTCACTGTGTACTTACATCCCATGTGGGATCTGTCCTTAATGTGTTATCTAATGTGCAGTGATGCTATAACTAGTACTGAAACAGTATTTTTACACTTTGTGTTTCTGCGTGGGTACAAACTGATGAGATCTTTACTAATTATATACTTAATCGATCTTCTGTATATAAAGATAATTGGAAATGAAAAAAAAACCCTGTTGTTAAATTGGAAATGGCATAGCAAATTAATTAATTTTTTAAAAAAATATTATGTAGGATCTCTGTCTTTAATGTGCTGTACACTCTTATTTAATGCTATAACTAGTACTCCAACAGTATTTTTTTTCACTTTGTGTTGCTATATGGGGGCAAACTGTTGAAATCGTTACCTAATATATACTAAACTGATCTTCTGTATATAAAGAGAATTGAAAATGAATCTTGATGTGATTGGAAGGGGAGAGGGAGCGGGAGAGGGGAGGGTTGCGGGTGGGAGGGAAGTTTTGGGAGGGGGAAGCCATTGTAATCCATACGGTGTACTTTGGAAATTTATATTCATTAAATAAATGTTTGATAAAAAAATTTAAAAAAAAGAAAGAAACTAAAAACATTTTATATGGTTGTGCTTAAGTTTACTAGTTAAACAAACTGCACCATGTTAGATATTTAAGAGGTGTTTCCAAATACATGATTCTGAAAATTTATAGAAGGCATTGGACCTTCTGGTAAATGTTTTCTTAAGTTGTTATCTAATGGGTGAAACGGTTTGCTAAGTATTCATGTGATATTGCTATTGTCAGCAAGCGATCTAGGACTTGGCTCCCTCATTTCTCTATTCTAAGCCCAACTTGTTCTTTCATTTCTCTATTCTCCTCAAGGTAGGAAACTAATTCTATTATGAAGGAATCTGTAGGATGCACAATTTAATCTTTAGACCTTATAAAAGAGATGGCTAACATTTTTCTGTAACAGCATAGCCAAAATAAGAGCTTAAATAATAATCTCATAGCTAGATTTACTTCACCATCAGCGAAGTAAACAGTAAGTAGAAAAAACCTCCCTTTCAGACCAAAGGGAAAGAAAGTTTTTAAGTGAGAATATTATTCTCCTCATGGGCATTGTCTGCCTTAGAAAAACTACTACAGAACATGCCTGTGACTATAGACTTGTAGTTCAGGCCACCGAAGATTAGAGATGGGACTTGGGCACTCCCTTGACTTGCATCCTCTGGTCTGCTTTAACACAAACCAGGAGGACAAGCAAGCTAGGCATCAGAAGCAATGGGTGGCAGGCCTATTACTGGCTGATCTGTACAGTGATCTGCCCTCAAGGAGACCCAACAGGCCAGTCCACTGCAGTGGCTTTCAATGTGGTAAGCCTGGGCTTCAGCAGAAGTCAGCTTGTGAAGAGCCCTGGCAGCTCTGCCAAGAGTTGGATCACTGGAAATGGACCTGCCCTGGAGTCGAAGGATGCCCAGGTCAGAGCCACAGATCTTATTGGCTCTAAGCTAAAAAGCCCTTCACTCAGCCCAGCTTCGAAAATGACCACTGCAGCTGAGGGGACGCCCAAGTAGGGTCAGCAACACTGCAGGCAGAACTGTAAATTTCTTGTTAGAGATGCCACCTGCCTTTACCTGGCCAGCTCTCCTCCCAGGCCAGCTAAGTAATGAAAGTCAACAGAGTGCCTTCCCCAAGGAGGTTCACACCTCCCTTAGGATATACCCCATGTGAAGAGATAGATAGGTCTGGGCCTCTTAACTTACAAGGCCTAAAGCCCACCAGATTCTTATCAAGCCCCTTCTGTCAGGTTCTATTTGCCTCTCAATCAGAAAACTTAATTGTAGCTTAGACAGCACCTTTCTTAGCTCCTCCAATAATGACTCTGTCCTTTGTTCTAGACCCTGTCTAGCGCACTTGGGCCTCATTCCTTCGTAATCATAACCTCTACTCTACCTCCAATGGCTTTACTCCCAACCTGTGTGTACTTATGGTCCTCTTCCCCACTTAATGCTGTATAATTGTTCAGACCTGGTTAATGCCACTCTTAGGATCATTGGTTACTATCCTCACCCTGTCTTCCTTTATGACCTTGTCTAAATATGATCAGAGTCGGCGCACTTGGAAGGCTTCCATAGCCTTGGCAACTCATGACGACAGCCTAGGGTGGTTACTGGCGCCATAAACTAGAGTGTCAATTTGTTGGGTCAACAACAGGAGCCACTGTGCACTTGCTCCTCATGTGGGATCTCTGTCCTTAATGTGCTGTACATTGTGATTTAATGCTATAACTAGTACTCCAACAGTATGTTTCACTTTGTGTTTCTATGTGGGTGCAAACTGTTGAAATCTTTACTTAATATATACTAAATTGATCTTCTGTATATAAAGAGAATTGAAAATGAATCTTGATGTGAATGGAAGGGGAGAGGGAGCGGGAGAGGGGAGGGTTGCGGGTGGGAGGGAAGTTATGGGAGGGGGAAGCCATTGTAATCCATAAGCTGCACTTTGGAAATTTATATTCATTAAAGTTTAAAAAAAAGAAAAAAAAAGTCAGCTAAAACTATCAAAGAATATGAAAATGAGTTAAACTTCTATTGTTAAAATAAATTAGCAGAATAAATATAAGTGGTAGGATAAATATAATTATTAAAAAATCAACAAACTGATAAGGAAATACATTTCTAGCTCAGAATATTGAAAAGAGGGAATATAGAAAATACAAAAATGGAGGAAAAATGGACTAAGATTTATGCCACACATATTTATTTTATAGATTAAAGTATCAAAGTAATTCAGCGAAGCCAACATACACATACACATACACATACACATACACATACACACATATGTACACACACACATGAATGGAAGGGCTTTGAAAAGTGGAAAATGGAATTACAAGATGATACTTTCTGTTTGTCTCTCTGTGTCTCTACCTTTTATATAAATAAATAAAAACATTTACTTTTGTTAAAAAATGAGTTGGACATTTAGAGCCCTGGTTAACCCACTGCTTGGAATGTCAGCATCTCATTTCATAAGGGTTCCAATCCTGGCTCCACTCTGAGACCAGCTTCCTGCTAGTGCATACCAAGGAAACAGCTGTGATACTCAGTTACTCGATCCTTGCTACCCACATGGGAAACCCAGATTGAGTTCTTGGTGCCTGAATGTGACCTGGCCCAGCCTGACTTTTGTAGGCTTTAGGGAATAAACCAGAGAATTGGAAATCTTTCTGTCTCTGTATGTCTGTCTCTTTTAAATTAAATGAATAAATAAAATTTAAAAATAGATGATGGAGATTTTCCATAAACTGAAGCCTCCTGTACGAGACTATGCATTGCCTTCTTCTATAGGTAATTATATTTTATAACACATATTATCTTGGCATTAGTGTGTTGAAATTGATATTTTAATTTTCCAAGATTTCGCTATAATGTCAGAATCAACAAGATATCTTTAAGTATAAATAATTTTTAGAATTAGTATTTAACATTATAGTATGATCAAGACTTCTTAAAATGTTTAATGAACATAAAATTATACATTTTTGTGGGCACTTAGTGATGTTTTTGTACATGTATACATTGTGTAATGTCTGATGGAGGTAACTATATCTATGTCTTCAAAGATCTAGCATTTCTTTGTAATGAAAACATCCAAAATCCTATCTTCTGGGTGTTTTAAATTAGAGAAATGTTCAATACATTAATACTATCTGTTATCACCCTACTGCACAGAAGCATCCCAGCACTGCTTACTCCTATCTAGCTATAACTTTGTACATTAATCAACCCATTTTTCTCCTCAATCTCTGATGACCTACAAAGCCTTCTTAGAAGATATGAGAGCCATGAAGAAAGCAAATTACCATTATATCTGGGACTATATTTTTGCAAACGTCATAATCTCTAATTATTCACAGTTAATGAACTTCCATTAGGATTTAATTGAGTTGTCAATTGGCAGAACTTTTAAATTATCTTTGATGAAGTATTATCTTGTGGTTTTTATCATGTGCCTCAGGAGAAGTTCCAACAATCAAGTGACAATGCTTTAAGTAAGGTCCTTCCTACTCCATATCTTACATGTAAGGAGGCAGTTTCCTAGCCTATAAATCTTTTATTAAAACTAAGAAAAATTATTGAATAAAACGGATGTTGGTGACTGACTCAAGTGCGTGAGAGAAATAAAATTAAACAAGAAAAATAAATAAAAGGAGGAGGAAAGAGTTTTGGGCGGGAAGTATCACTATGCTCCTAAATCTGTATATATGAAATAATTGAAATTTGCTCACCTAGGTAAATAAAGAAAATGTAAAAATTAAACTTGAACGAATCAAAGTAAAAGGCTACTGTGCAATTTTGTTACAATGGAAATGTACAGCATGCATTTTATGTACATAAAATAAAAGCATAGTTTTATTTAAATAACCAACGTGAATAATTCGCTGAGAAATTTATGATGAAAACTTTGAGGCCATATTTAAGTTGTTTAAGAAAGATTTAGTTTTCCACAGCTATTTTAAGAATTACAAGACCAAAATATTTCTTATTCCATCTAATTCCTAATACATGACATTAAGCTTCAGCGATATTCCTTAAAAAGCTTACATATACTTTTGGAAAGATGAGCTGATAATCTAGAATTCATAGATATTGTTTTAGATTGTTCCTTGACCATTGATGCACTTTATTAAGCTTCAAAATTTTATATGATGTTTACATATTTATATTTCTCACGTTTTTTAAGAAATTCATTTTGTTGTGTTATTTCTTTCTGGTTCTTTTGCCATCTCTCCTGTATTCATCAAAACTTTCTCTCTATGAAGGAAAAGTATAGTCTTCCAGATAAAATGACGCTTGGTACAATTTTCTTCATGAAAAAAAAGGATGTTACTTCATATGCATTCCAGGAAGGAAAATAACACTATACCTTAACTAAATCACTTGAAATGAAAAATATAAATGAAATATAAGTTAATCACAAACAAATTGGCAATTTTAAATCATTTCCTAAGGGTGAGGAGTTATTACATGCAAAGTATGGACACTTATAGTTTGGAATATCTGATAAAGGTCTTAAATCAAGGAAGTTTTTCAGAAATTATGTATTGAATGGAAAGTATGTGCCTATTTGCTTAACTCTCATCATCTCACCAATCATAATGAAACTTCAGAGACATTTGGAGTACAAAAGCAACGTTTATATGAAATGAATGACATAGAATAAAAAATGAAAACGGAATGATAAAGAATAGAAAAGAAGAGGGGAAAATGATGAGATCATGATATAAGAGTGAGCAGTAGCGAAAAAATACAATGAGGAAGGCAGAAGAGCACATGTCTGGAGAAGGGAGAGCTAAAGGATGCCATCTATGAGAAGAGAGAGAGAGAGTTAAAGACATCAAGAAAACATTATAAGGTATAAAGGGCTGTCAGACAATATTTACCATTTTTTCTCAGAAGTTCATCTGAAAATAAATGGAAAAAAATCAAATTAATATTCTGGTTAGACAAAGCATTGGAAATTCCTTTTAATGAAAAATGCAATTCAAAACTTAAACTCAAGGTGAGGACATACACAAACATAAACACACACACATGCTGATGGACAACGAATTTTCTCTAAGTAACAAGCTATACAGAACAAAAGAAGGAGGATATTTGCATGCATTTGGTTTACATGTTTGTGTGTCAAGAATCTGGACACAGAATAAATAGATGTCTCTAGGGAAGAAAGCCATGCCTAAACAAAAAAGGAAGGTGAATGATAGAAAATGAAGGCAAAGAGAAATAGAGAGAACTGAATATGGGAGAAATCCAGTAGTCACCATAAATGGGAAGAAAGTAGACATTCAGGAGAAGTGTAAATCAAGGCATGTAATTAGGGGAAGAGGGAATAAATGCAAAAGACAACAAGAGAGCAATCATTTTTAACGTCAAGGGAGTAAAGGCCGTCAGGGAATATTTACCACATCTTTTCTGAAGTTCCTCTAAAAATACAATGAAAAAAATCAATATAAATAGTCTTGTTGTGGAATGCAAAGTTAAGAATTTTCTAATATTTTGAGGGTATAAGGGAATGAAAAACAATATTTACCATTATTTCTCTGAGATTCATCTGAAAATAAGATGGATAAAATCAATATAAATATTCTTGTTTTAAAATGGATAAGGAAATTCCGACTTATATAAACGCAATGCAAAATTATACTCAATATATCGGCACACACACATAGGCACACAAACAACCATGCTGCTGGAAAACGAATTTTGTCTAAGTAACATGATATACAGAATTAGATAAAAGGAGGGAATTTTCTTGACTGAAAATGAATGGCAATATTAGTTCTGCAGGTAAACATATAAAATATTATTATTATTTTTTATGACAGGCAGAGTGGATAGTGAGAGAGACAGAGAGAAAGGTCTTCCTTTTTGCCGTTGGTTCACCCTCCAATGGCCGCCACAGCCAGCGCATCATGCTGATCTGAAGCTAGGAGCCAGGTGCTTCTCCTGGTCTCCCATGCAGGTGCAGGACCCAAGCACTTGGGCCATCCTCCACTGCCTTCTCGGGCCATAGCAGAGAGCTGGCCTGGAAGAGGGGCAACCGGGACAGAATCCGGTGCCCCACCGACACTAGAACCCGGAGTGCCAGCACCACAAGGCACAGGATTAGCCTGTTCAGCCACGGGGCCGGCGCATGGAAAATATTTTGTACGTTATTTGGGCTTTAATTTCCAGGACTCTTTGATACTATCTATGATTCCCAACAAATCTATGCTATTGATTCTCATTATCATGGTAGCCATGCTCCTGGAAGAAAATCTGAGTTCAGATGCCTCTACGTCTCTGGTCACCACAGCACCAAAAGTTCACAAAGAGAGGATACATGCAAAAGACAACTGACGCCATGAACAGGAGTGTCAAATTGTTAAGTCAGCAACAGGAGTCACTGTGTACTTACATCCCATGTGGGATCTGTCCTTAATGTGTTATCTAATGTGCAGTGATGCTATAACTAGTACTGAAACAGTATTTTTACACTTTGTGTTTCTGCGTGGGTACAAACTGATGAGATCTTTACTAATTATATACTTAATCGATCTTCTGTATATAAAGATAATTGGAAATGAAAAAAAAACCCTGTTGTTAAATTGGAAATGGCATAGCAAATTAATTAATTTTTTAAAAAAATATTATGTAGGATCTCTGTCTTTAATGTGCTGTACACTCTTATTTAATGCTATAACTAGTACTCCAACAGTATTTTTTTTCACTTTGTGTTGCTATATGGGGGCAAACTGTTGAAATCGTTACCTAATATATACTAAACTGATCTTCTGTATATAAAGAGAATTGAAAATGAATCTTGATGTGATTGGAAGGGGAGAGGGAGCGGGAGAGGGGAGGGTTGCGGGTGGGAGGGAAGTTTTGGGAGGGGGAAGCCATTGTAATCCATACGGTGTACTTTGGAAATTTATATTCATTAAATAAATGTTTGATAAAAAAAATAAAAAAAAGAAAGAAACTAAAAACATTTTATATGGTTGTGCTTAAGTTTACTAGTTAAACAAACTGCACCATGTTAGATATTTAAGAGGTGTTTCCAAATACATGATTCTGAAAATTTATAGAAGGCATTGGACCTTCTGGTAAATGTTTTCTTAAGTTGTTATCTAATGGGTGAAACGGTTTGCTAAGTATTCATGTGATATTGCTATTGTCAGCAAGCGATCTAGGACTTGGCTCCCTCATTTCTCTATTCTAAGCCCAACTTGTTCTTTCATTTCTCTATTCTCCTCAAGGTAGGAAACTAATTCTATTATGAAGGAATCTGTAGGATGCACAATTTAATCTTTAGACCTTATAAAAGAGATGGCTAACATTTTTCTGTAACAGCATAGCCAAAATAAGAGCTTAAATAATAATCTCATAGCTAGATTTACTTCACCATCAGCGAAGTAAACAGTAAGTAGAAAAAACCTCCCTTTCAGACCAAAGGGAAAGAAAGTTTTTAAGTGAGAATATTATTCTCCTCATGGGCATTGTCTGCCTTAGAAAAACTACTACAGAACATGCCTGTGACTATAGACTTGTAGTTCAGGCCACCGAAGATTAGAGATGGGACTTGGGCACTCCCTTGACTTGCATCCTCTGGTCTGCTTTAACACAAACCAGGAGGACAAGCAAGCTAGGCATCAGAAGCAATGGGTGGCAGGCCTATTACTGGCTGATCTGTACAGTGATCTGCCCTCAAGGAGACCCAACAGGCCAGTCCACTGCAGTGGCTTTCAATGTGGTAAGCCTGGGCTTCAGCAGAAGTCAGCTTGTGAAGAGCCCTGGCAGCTCTGCCAAGAGTTGGATCACTGGAAATGGACCTGCCCTGGAGTCGAAGGATGCCCAGGTCAGAGCCACAGATCTTATTGGCTCTAAGCTAAAAAGCCCTTCACTCAGCCCAGCTTCGAAAATGACCACTGCAGCTGAGGGGACGCCCAAGTAGGGTCAGCAACACTGCAGGCAGAACTGTAAATTTCTTGTTAGAGATGCCACCTGCCTTTACCTGGCCAGCTCTCCTCCCAGGCCAGCTAAGTAATGAAAGTCAACAGAGTGCCTTCCCCAAGGAGGTTCACACCTCCCTTAGGATATACCCCATGTGAAGAGATAGATAGGTCTGGGCCTCTTAACTTACAAGGCCTAAAGCCCACCAGATTCTTATCAAGCCCCTTCTGTCAGGTTCTATTTGCCTCTCAATCAGAAAACTTAATTGTAGCTTAGACAGCACCTTTCTTAGCTCCTCCAATAATGACTCTGTCCTTTGTTCTAGACCCTGTCTAGCGCACTTGGGCCTCATTCCTTCGTAATCATAACCTCTACTCTACCTCCAATGGCTTTACTCCCAACCTGTGTGTACTTATGGTCCTCTTCCCCACTTAATGCTGTATAATTGTTCAGACCTGGTTAATGCCACTCTTAGGATCATTGGTTACTATCCTCACCCTGTCTTCCTTTATGACCTTGTCTAAATATGATCAGAGTCGGCGCACTTGGAAGGCTTCCATAGCCTTGGCAACTCATGACGACAGCCTAGGGTGGTTACTGGCGCCATAAACTAGAGTGTCAATTTGTTGGGTCAACAACAGGAGCCACTGTGCACTTGCTCCTCATGTGGGATCTCTGTCCTTAATGTGCTGTACATTGTGATTTAATGCTATAACTAGTACTCCAACAGTATGTTTCACTTTGTGTTTCTATGTGGGTGCAAACTGTTGAAATCTTTACTTAATATATACTAAATTGATCTTCTGTATATAAAGAGAATTGAAAATGAATCTTGATGTGAATGGAAGGGGAGAGGGAGCGGGAGAGGGGAGGGTTGCGGGTGGGAGGGAAGTTATGGGAGGGGGAAGCCATTGTAATCCATAAGCTGCACTTTGGAAATTTATATTCATTAAAGTTTAAAAAAAAGAAAAAAAAAGTCAGCTAAAACTATCAAAGAATATGAAAATGAGTTAAACTTCTATTGTTAAAATAAATTAGCAGAATAAATATAAGTGGTAGGATAAATATAATTATTAAAAAAATCAACAAACTGATAAGGAAATACATTTCTAGCTCAGAATATTGAAAAGAGGGAATATAGAAAATACAAAAATGGAGGAAAAATGGACTAAGATTTATGCCACACATATTTATTTTATAGATTAAAGTATCAAAGTAATTCAGCGAAGCCAACATACACATACACATACACATACACACATATGTACACACACACATGAATGGAAGGGCTTTGAAAAGTGGAAAATGGAATTACAAGATGATACTTTCTGTTTGTCTCTCTGTGTCTCTACCTTTTATATAAATAAATAAAAACATTTACTTTTGTTAAAAAATGAGTTGGACATTTAGAGCACTGGTTAACCCACTGCTTGGAATGTCAGCATCTCATTTCATAAGGGTTCCAATCCTGGCTCCACTCTGAGACCAGCTTCCTGCTATTGCATACCAAGGAAACAGCTGTGATACTCAGTTACTCGATCCTTGCTACCCACATGGGAAACCCAGATTGAGTTCTTGGTGCCTGAATGTGACCTGGCCCAGCCTGACTTTTGTAGGCTTTAGGGAATAAACCAGAGAATTGGAAATCTTTCTGTCTCTGTATGTCTGTCTCTTTTAAATTAAATGAATAAATAAAATTTAAAAATAGATGATGGAGATTTTCCATAAACTGAAGCCTCCTGTACGAGACTATGCATTGCCTTCTTCTATAGGTAATTATATTTTATAACACATATTATCTTGGCATTAGTGTGTTGAAATTGATATTTTAATTTTCCAAGATTTCGCTATAATGTCAGAATCAACAAGATATCTTTAAGTATAAATAATTTTTAGAATTAGTATTTAACATTATAGTATGATCAAGACTTCTTAAAATGTTTAATGAACATAAAATTATACATTTTTGTGGGCACTTAGTGATGTTTTTGTACATGTATACATTGTGTAATGTCTGATGGAGGTAACTATATCTATGTCTTCAAAGATCTAGCATTTCTTTGTAATGAAAACATCCAAAATCCTATCTTCTGGGTGTTTTAAATTAGAGAAATGTTCAATACATTAATACTATCTGTTATCACCCTACTGCACAGAAGCATCCCAGCACTGCTTACTCTGATCTAGCTATAACTTTGTACATTAATCAACCCATTTTTCTCCTCAATCTCTGATGACCTACAAAGCCTTCTTAGAAGATATGAGAGCCATGAAGAAAGCAAATTACCATTATATCTGGGACTATATTTTTGCAAACGTCATAATCTCTAATTATTCACAGTTAATGAACTTCCATTAGGATTTAATTGAGTTGTCAATTGGCAGAACTTTTAAATTATCTTTGATGAAGTATTATCTTGTGGTTTTTATCATGTGCCTCAGGAGAAGTTCCAACAATCAAGTGACAATGCTTTAAGTAAGGTCCTTCCTACTCCATATCTTACATGTAAGGAGGCAGTTTCCTAGCCTATAAATCTTTTATTAAAACTAAGAAAAATTATTGAATAAAACGGATGTTGGTGACTGACTCAAGTGCGTGAGAGAAATAAAATTAAACAAGAAAAATAAATAAAAGGAGGAGGAAAGAGTTTTGGGCGGGAAGTATCACTATGCTCCTAAATCTGTATATATGAAATAATTGAAATTTGCTCACCTAGGTAAATAAAGAAAATGTAAAAATTAAACTTGAACGAATCAAAGTAAAAGGCTACTGTGCAATTTTGTTACAATGGAAATGTACAGCATGCATTTTATGTACATAAAATAAAAGCATAGTTTTATTTAAATAATCAACGTGAATAATTCGCTGAGAAATTTATGATGAAAACTTTGAGGCCATATTTAAGTTGTTTAAGAAAGATTTAGTTTTCCACAGCTATTTTAAGAATTACAAGACCAAAATATTTCTTATTCCATCTAATTCCTAATACATGACATTAAGCTTCAGCGATATTCCTTAAAAAGCTTACATATACTTTTGGAAAGATGAGCTGATAATCTAGAATTCATAGATATTGTTTTAGATTGTTCCTTGACCATTGATGCACTTCATTAAGCTTCGAGATTTTATATGATGTTTACATATTTATATTTCTCACGTTTTTTAAGAAATTCATTTTGTTGTGTTATTTCTTTCTGGTTCTTTTGCCATCTCTCCTGTATTCATCAAAACTTTCTCTCTATGAAGGAAAAGTATAGTCTTCCAGATAAAATGACGCTTGGTACAATTTTCTTCATGGAAAAAAAAGGATGTTACTTCATATGCATTCCAGGAAGGAAAATAACACTATACCTTAACTAAATCACTTGAAATGAAAAATATAAATGAAATATAAGTTAATCACAAACAAATTGGCAATTTTAAATCATTTCCTAAGGGTGAGGAGTTATTACATGCAAAGTATGGACACTTATAGTTTGGAATATCTGATAAAGGTCTTAAATCAAGGAAGTTTTTTCAGAAATTATGTATTGAATGGAAAGTATGTGCCTATTTGCTTAACTCTCATCATCTCACCAATCATAATGAAACTTCAGAGACATTTGGAGTACAAAAGCAACGTTTATATGAAATGAATGACATAGAATAAAAAATGAAAACGGAATGATAAAGAATAGAAAAGAAGAGGGGAAAATGATGAGATCATGATATAAGAGTGAGCAGTAGCGAAAAAATACAATGAGGAAGGCAGAAGAGCACATGTCTGGAGAAGGGAGAGCTAAAGGATGCCATCTATGAGAAGAGAGAGAGAGAGTTAAAGACATCAAGAAAACATTATAAGGTATAAAGGGCTGTCAGACAATATTTACCATTTTTTCTCAGAAGTTCATCTGAAAATAAATGGAAAAAAATCAAATTAATATTCTGGTTAGACAAAGCATTGGAAATTCCTTTTAATGAAAAATGCAATTCAAAACTTAAACTCAAGGTGAGGACATACACAAACATAAACACACACACATGCTGATGGACAACGAATTTTCTCTAAGTAACAAGCTATACAGAACAAAAGAAGGAGGATATTTGCATGCATTTGGTTTACATGTTTGTGTGTCAAGAATCTGGACACAGAATAAATAGATGTCTCTAGGGAAGAAAGCCATGCCTAAACAAAAAAGGAAGGTGAATGATAGAAAATGAAGGCAAAGAGAAATAGAGAGAACTGAATATGGGAGAAATCCAGTAGTCACCATAAATGGGAAGAAAGTAGACATTCAGGAGAAGTGTAAATCAAGGCATGTAATTAGGGGAAGAGGGAATAAATGCAAAAGACAACAAGAGAGCAATCATTTTTAACGTCAAGGGAGTAAAGGCCGTCAGGGAATATTTACCACATCTTTTCTGAAGTTCCTCTAAAAATACAATGAAAAAAATCAATATAAATAGTCTTGTTGTGGAATGCAAAGTTAAGAATTTTCTAATATTTTGAGGGTATAAGGGAATGAAAAACAATATTTACCATTATTTCTCTGAGATTCATCTGAAAATAAGATGGATAAAATCAATATAAATATTCTTGTTTTAAAATGGATAAGGAAATTCCGACTTATATAAACGCAATGCAAAATTATACTCAATATATCGGCACACACACATAGGCACACAAACAACCATGCTGCTGGAAAACGAATTTTGTCTAAGTAACATGATATACAGAATTAGATAAAAGGAGGGAATTTTCTTGACTGAAAATGAATGGCAATATTAGTTCTGCAGGTAAACATATAAAATATTATTATTATTTTTTATGACAGGCAGAGTGGATAGTGAGAGAGACAGAGAGAAAGGTCTTCCTTTTTGCCGTTGGTTCACCCTCCAATGGCCGCCACAGCCAGCGCATCATGCTGATCTGAAGCTAGGAGCCAGGTGCTTCTCCTGGTCTCCCATGCAGGTGCAGGACCCAAGCACTTGGGCCATCCTCCACTGCCTTCTCGGGCCATAGCAGAGAGCTGGCCTGGAAGAGGGGCAACCGGGACAGAATCCGGTGCCCCACCGACACTAGAACCCGGAGTGCCAGCACCACAAGGCACAGGATTAGCCTGTTCAGCCACGGGGCCGGCGCATGGAAAATATTTTGTACGTTATTTGGGCTTTAATTTCCAGGACTCTTTGATACTATCTATGATTCCCAACAAATCTATGCTATTGATTCTCATTATCATGGTAGCCATGCTCCTGGAAGAAAATCTGAGTTCAGATGCCTCTACGTCTCTGGTCACCACAGCACCAAAAGTTCACAAAGAGAGGATACATGCAAAAGACAACTGACGCCATGAACAGGAGTGTCAAATTGTTAAGTCAGCAACAGGAGTCACTGTGTACTTACATCCCATGTGGGATCTGTCCTTAATGTGTTATCTAATGTGCAGTGATGCTATAACTAGTACTGAAACAGTATTTTTACACTTTGTGTTTCTGCGTGGGTACAAACTGATGAGATCTTTACTAATTATATACTTAATCGATCTTCTGTATATAAAGATAATTGGAAATGAAAAAAAAACCCTGTTGTTAAATTGGAAATGGCATAGCAAATTAATTAATTTTTTAAAAAAATATTATGTAGGATCTCTGTCTTTAATGTGCTGTACACTCTTATTTAATGCTATAACTAGTACTCCAACAGTATTTTTTTTCACTTTGTGTTGCTATATGGGGGCAAACTGTTGAAATCGTTACCTAATATATACTAAACTGATCTTCTGTATATAAAGAGAATTGAAAATGAATCTTGATGTGATTGGAAGGGGAGAGGGAGCGGGAGAGGGGAGGGTTGCGGGTGGGAGGGAAGTTTTGGGAGGGGGAAGCCATTGTAATCCATACGGTGTACTTTGGAAATTTATATTCATTAAATAAATGTTTGATAAAAAAATTAAAAAAAGAAAGAAACTAAAAACATTTTATATGGTTGTGCTTAAGTTTACTAGTTAAACAAACTGCACCATGTTAGATATTTAAGAGGTGTTTCCAAATACATGATTCTGAAAATTTATAGAAGGCATTGGACCTTCTGGTAAATGTTTTCTTAAGTTGTTATCTAATGGGTGAAACGGTTTGCTAAGTATTCATGTGATATTGCTATTGTCAGCAAGCGATCTAGGACTTGGCTCCCTCATTTCTCTATTCTAAGCCCAACTTGTTCTTTCATTTCTCTATTCTCCTCAAGGTAGGAAACTAATTCTATTATGAAGGAATCTGTAGGATGCACAATTTAATCTTTAGACCTTATAAAAGAGATGGCTAACATTTTTCTGTAACAGCATAGCCAAAATAAGAGCTTAAATAATAATCTCATAGCTAGATTTACTTCACCATCAGCGAAGTAAACAGTAAGTAGAAAAAACCTCCCTTTCAGACCAAAGGGAAAGAAAGTTTTTAAGTGAGAATATTATTCTCCTCATGGGCATTGTCTGCCTTAGAAAAACTACTACAGAACATGCCTGTGACTATAGACTTGTAGTTCAGGCCACCGAAGATTAGAGATGGGACTTGGGCACTCCCTTGACTTGCATCCTCTGGTCTGCTTTAACACAAACCAGGAGGACAAGCAAGCTAGGCATCAGAAGCAATGGGTGGCAGGCCTATTACTGGCTGATCTGTACAGTGATCTACCCTCAAGGAGACCCAACAGGCCAGTCCACTGCAGTGGCTTTCAATGTGGTAAGCCTGGGCTTCAGCAGAAGTCAGCTTGTGAAGAGCCCTGGCAGCTCTGCCAAGAGTTGGATCACTGGAAATGGACCTGCCCTGGAGTCGAAGGATGCCCAGGTCAGAGCCACAGATCTTATTGGCTCTAAGCTAAAAAGCCCTTCACTCAGCCCAGCTTCGAAAATGACCACTGCAGCTGAGGGGACGCCCAAGTAGGGTCAGCAACACTGCAGGCAGAACTGTAAATTTCTTGTTAGAGATGCCACCTGCCTTTACCTGGCCAGCTCTCCTCCCAGGCCAGCTAAGTAATGAAAGTCAACAGAGTGCCTTCCCCAAGGAGGTTCACACCTCCCTTAGGATATACCCCATGTGAAGAGATAGATAGGTCTGGGCCTCTTAACTTACAAGGCCTAAAGCCCACCAGATTCTTATCAAGCCCCTTCTGTCAGGTTCTATTTGCCTCTCAATCAGAAAACTTAATTGTAGCTTAGACAGCACCTTTCTTAGCTCCTCCAATAATGACTCTGTCCTTTGTTCTAGACCCTGTCTAGCGCACTTGGGCCTCATTCCTTCGTAATCATAACCTCTACTCTACCTCCAATGGCTTTACTCCCAACCTGTGTGTACTTATGGTCCTCTTCCCCACTTAATGCTGTATAATTGTTCAGACCTGGTTAATGCCACTCTTAGGATCATTGGTTACTATCCTCACCCTGTCTTCCTTTATGACCTTGTCTAAATATGATCAGAGTCGGCGCACTTGGAAGGCTTCCATAGCCTTGGCAACTCATGACGACAGCCTAGGGTGGTTACTGGCGCCATAAACTAGAGTGTCAATTTGTTGGGTCAACAACAGGAGCCACTGTGCACTTGCTCCTCATGTGGGATCTCTGTCCTTAATGTGCTGTACATTGTGATTTAATGCTATAACTAGTACTCCAACAGTATGTTTCACTTTGTGTTTCTATGTGGGTGCAAACTGTTGAAATCTTTACTTAATATATACTAAATTGATCTTCTGTATATAAAGAGAATTGAAAATGAATCTTGATGTGAATGGAAGGGGAGAGGGAGCGGGAGAGGGGAGGGTTGCGGGTGGGAGGGAAGTTATGGGAGGGGGAAGCCATTGTAATCCATAAGCTGCACTTTGGAAATTTATATTCATTAAAGTTTAAAAAAAAGAAAAAAAAAGTCAGCTAAAACTATCAAAGAATATGAAAATGAGTTAAACTTCTATTGTTAAAATAAATTAGCAGAATAAATATAAGTGGTAGGATAAATACAATTATTTAAAAAATCAACAAACTGATAACGAAATACATTTCTAGCTCAGAATATTGAAAAGAGGGAATATAGAAAATACAAAAATGGAGGAAAAATGGACTAAGATTTATGCCACACATATTTATTTTATAGATTAAAGTATCAAAGTAATTCAGCGAAGCCAACATACACATACACATACACATACACATACACATACACACATATGTACACACACATGAATGGATGGGCTTTGAAAAGTGGAAAATGGAATTACAAGATGATACTTTCTGTTTGTCTCTCTGTGTCTCTACCTTTTATATAAATAAATAAAAACATTTACTTTTGTTAAAAAATGAGTTGGACATTTAGAGCCCTGGTTAACCCACTGCTTGGAATGTCAGCATCTCATTTCATAAGGGTTCCAATCCTGGCTCCACTCTGAGACCAGCTTCCTGCTAGTGCATACCAAGGAAACAGCTGTGATACTCAGTTACTCGATCCTTGCTACCCACATGGGAAACCCAGATTGAGTTCTTGGTGCCTGAATGTGACCTGGCCCAGCCTGACTTTTGTAGGCTTTAGGGAATAAACCAGAGAATTGGAAATCTTTCTGTCTCTGTATGTCTGTCTCTTTTAAATTAAATGAATAAATAAAATTTAAAAATAGATGATGGAGATTTTCCATAAACTGAAGCCTCCTGTACGAGACTATGCATTGCCTTCTTCTATAGGTAATTATATTTTATAACACATATTATCTTGGCATTAGTGTGTTGAAATTGATATTTTAATTTTCCAAGATTTCGCTATAATGTCAGAATCAACAAGATATCTTTAAGTATAAATAATTTTTAGAATTAGTATTTAACATTATAGTATGATCAAGACTTCTTAAAATGTTTAATGAACATAAAATTATACATTTTTGTGGGCACTTAGTGATGTTTTTGTACATGTATACATTGTGTAATGTCTGATGGAGGTAACTATATCTATGTCTTCAAAGATCTAGCATTTCTTTGTAATGAAAACATCCAAAATCCTATCTTCTGGGTGTTTTAAATTAGAGAAATGTTCAATACATTAATACTATCTGTTATCACCCTACTGCACAGAAGCATCCCAGCACTGCTTACTCCTATCTAGCTATAACTTTGTACATTAATCAACCCATTTTTCTCCTCAATCTCTGATGACCTACAAAGCCTTCTTAGAAGATATGAGAGCCATGAAAAAAGCAAATTACCATTATATCTGGGACTATATTTTTGCAAACGTCATAATCTCTAATTATTCACAGTTAATGAACTTCCATTAGGATTTAATTGAGTTGTCAATTGGCAGAACTTTTAAATTATCTTTGATGAAGTATTATCTTGTGGTTTTTATCATGTGCCTCAGGAGAAGTTCCAACAATCAAGTGACAATGCTTTAAGTAAGGTCCTTCCTACTCCATATCTTACATGTAAGGAGGCAGTTTCCTAGCCTATAAATCTTTTATTAAAACTAAGAAAAATTATTGAATAAAACGGATGTTGGTGACTGACTCAAGTGCGTGAGAGAAATAAAATTAAACAAGAAAAATAAATAAAAGGAGGAGGAAAGAGTTTTGGGCGGGAAGTATCACTATGCTCCTAAATCTGTATATATGAAATAATTGAAATTTGCTCACCTAGGTAAATAAAGAAAATGTAAAAATTAAACTTGAACGAATCAAAGTAAAAGGCTACTGTGCAATTTTGTTACAATGGAAATGTACAGCATGCATTTTATGTACATAAAATAAAAGCATAGTTTTATTTAAATAACCAACGTGAATAATTCGCTGAGAAATTTATGATGAAAACTTTGAGGCCATATTTAAGTTGTTTAAGAAAGATTTAGTTTTCCACAGCTATTTTAAGAATTACAAGACCAAAATATTTCTTATTCCATCTAATTCCTAATACATGACATTAAGCTTCAGCGATATTCCTTAAAAAGCTTACATATACTTTTGGAAAGATGAGCTGATAATCTAGAATTCATAGATATTGTTTTAGATTGTTCCTTGACCATTGATGCACTTCATTAAGCTTCGAGATTTTATATGATGTTTACATATTTATATTTCTCACGTTTTTTAAGAAATTCATTTTGTTGTGTTATTTCTTTCTGGTTCTTTTGCCATCTCTCCTGTATTCATCAAAACTTTCTCTCTATGAAGGAAAAGTATAGTCTTCCAGATAAAATGACGCTTGGTACAATTTTCTTCATGGAAAAAAAAGGATGTTACTTCATATGCATTCCAGGAAGGAAAATAACACTATACCTTAACTAAATCACTTGAAATGAAAAATATAAATGAAATATAAGTTAATCACAAACAAATTGGCAATTTTAAATCATTTCCTAAGGGTGAGGAGTTATTACATGCAAAGTATGGACACTTATAGTTTGGAATATCTGATAAAGGTCTTAAATCAAGGAAGTTTTTTCAGAAATTATGTATTGAATGGAAAGTATGTGCCTATTTGCTTAACTCTCATCATCTCACCAATCATAATGAAACTTCAGAGACATTTGGAGTACAAAAGCAACGTTTATATGAAATGAATGACATAGAATAAAAAATGAAAACGGAATGATAAAGAATAGAAAAGAAGAGGGGAAAATGATGAGATCATGATATAAGAGTGAGCAGTAGCGAAAAAATACAATGAGGAAGGCAGAAGAGCACATGTCTGGAGAAGGGAGAGCTAAAGGATGCCATCTATGAGAAGAGAGAGAGAGAGTTAAAGACATCAAGAAAACATTATAAGGTATAAAGGGCTGTCAGACAATATTTACCATTTTTTCTCAGAAGTTCATCTGAAAATAAATGGAAAAAAATCAAATTAATATTCTGGTTAGACAAAGCATTGGAAATTCCTGTTAATGAAAAATGCAATTCAAAACTTAAACTCAAGGTGAGGACATACACAAACATAAACACACACACATGCTGATGGACAACGAATTTTCTCTAAGTAACAAGCTATACAGAACAAAAGAAGGAGGATATTTGCATGCATTTGGTTTACATGTTTGTGTGTCAAGAATCTGGACACAGAATAAATAGATGTCTCTAGGGAAGAAAGCCATGCCTAAACAAAAAAGGAAGGTGAATGATAGAAAATGAAGGCAAAGAGAAATAGAGAGAACTGAATATGGGAGAAATCCAGTAGTCACCATAAATGGGAAGAAAGTAGACATTCAGGAGAAGTGTAAATCAAGGCATGTAATTAGGGGAAGAGGGAATAAATGCAAAAGACAACAAGAGAGCAATCATTTTTAACGTCAAGGGAGTAAAGGCCGTCAGGGAATATTTACCACATCTTTTCTGAAGTTCCTCTAAAAATACAATGAAAAAAATCAATATAAATAGTCTTGTTGTGGAATGCAAAGTTAAGAATTTTCTAATATTTTGAGGGTATAAGGGAATGAAAAACAATATTTACCATTATTTCTCTGAGATTCATCTGAAAATAAGATGGATAAAATCAATATAAATATTCTTGTTTTAAAATGGATAAGGAAATTCCGACTTATATAAACGCAATGCAAAATTATACTCAATATATCGGCACACACACATAGGCACACAAACAACCATGCTGCTGGAAAACGAATTTTGTCTAAGTAACATGATATACAGAATTAGATAAAAGGAGGGAATTTTCTTGACTGAAAATGAATGGCAATATTAGTTCTGCAGGTAAACATATAAAATATTATTATTATTTTTTATGACAGGCAGAGTGGATAGTGAGAGAGACAGAGAGAAAGGTCTTCCTTTTTGCCGTTGGTTCACCCTCCAATGGCCGCCACAGCCAGCGCATCATGCTGATCTGAAGCTAGGAGCCAGGTGCTTCTCCTGGTCTCCCATGCAGGTGCAGGACCCAAGCACTTGGGCCATCCTCCACTGCCTTCTCGGGCCATAGCAGAGAGCTGGCCTGGAAGAGAGGCAACCGGGACAGAATCCGGTGCCCCACCGACACTAGAACCCGGAGTGCCAGCACCACAAGGCACAGGATTAGCCTGTTCAGCCACGGGGCCGGCGCATGGAAAATATTTTGTACGTTATTTGGGCTTTAATTTCCAGGACTCTTTGATACTATCTATGATTCCCAACAAATCTATGCTATTGATTCTCATTATCATGGTAGCCATGCTCCTGGAAGAAAATCTGAGTTCAGATGCCTCTACGTCTCTGGTCACCACAGCACCAAAAGTTCACAAAGAGAGGATACATGCAAAAGACAACTGACGCCATGAACAGGAGTGTCAAATTGTTAAGTCAGCAACAGGAGTCACTGTGTACTTACATCCCATGTGGGATCTGTCCTTAATGTGTTATCTAATGTGCAGTGATGCTATAACTAGTACTGAAACAGTATTTTTACACTTTGTGTTTCTGCGTGGGTACAAACTGATGAGACCTTTACTAATTATATACTTAATCGATCTTCTGTATATAAAGATAATTGGAAATGAAAAAAAAACCCTGTTGTTAAATTGGAAATGGCATAGCAAATTAATTAATTTTTTAAAAAAATATTATGTAGGATCTCTGTCTTTAATGTGCTGTACACTCTTATTTAATGCTATAACTAGTACTCCAACAGTATTTTTTTTCACTTTGTGTTGCTATATGGGGGCAAACTGTTGAAATCGTTACCTAATATATACTAAACTGATCTTCTGTATATAAAGAGAATTGAAAATGAATCTTGATGTGATTGGAAGGGGAGAGGGAGCGGGAGAGGGGAGGGTTGCGGGTGGGAGGGAAGTTTTGGGAGGGGGAAGCCATTGTAATCCATACGGTGTACTTTGGAAATTTATATTCATTAAATAAATGTTTGATAAAAAAATTAAAAAAAAGAAAGAAACTAAAAACATTTTATATGGTTGTGCTTAAGTTTACTAGTTAAACAAACTGCACCATGTTAGATATTTAAGAGGTGTTTCCAAATACATGATTCTGAAAATTTATAGAAGGCATTGGACCTTCTGGTAAATGTTTTCTTAAGTTGTTATCTAATGGGTGAAACGGTTTGCTAAGTATTCATGTGATATTGCTATTGTCAGCAAGCGATCTAGGACTTGGCTCCCTCATTTCTCTATTCTAAGCCCAACTTGTTCTTTCATTTCTCTATTCTCCTCAAGGTAGGAAACTAATTCTATTATGAAGGAATCTGTAGGATGCACAATTTAATCTTTAGACCTTATAAAAGAGATGGCTAACATTTTTCTGTAACAGCATAGCCAAAATAAGAGCTTAAATAATAATCTCATAGCTAGATTTACTTCACCATCAGCGAAGTAAACAGTAAGTAGAAAAAACCTCCCTTTCAGACCAAAGGGAAAGAAAGTTTTTAAGTGAGAATATTATTCTCCTCATGGGCATTGTCTGCCTTAGAAAAACTACTACAGAACATGCCTGTGACTATAGACTTGTAGTTCAGGCCACCGAAGATTAGAGATGGGACTTGGGCACTCCCTTGACTTGCATCCTCTGGTCTGCTTTAACACAAACCAGGAGGACAAGCAAGCTAGGCATCAGAAGCAATGGGTGGCAGGCCTATTACTGGCTGATCTGTACAGTGATCTGCCCTCAAGGAGACCCAACAGGCCAGTCCACTGCAGTGGCTTTCAATGTGGTAAGCCTGGGCTTCAGCAGAAGTCAGCTTGTGAAGAGCCCTGGCAGCTCTGCCAAGAGTTGGATCACTGGAAATGGACCTGCCCTGGAGTCGAAGGATGCCCAGGTCAGAGCCACAGATCTTATTGGCTCTAAGCTAAAAAGCCCTTCACTCAGCCCAGCTTCGAAAATGACCACTGCAGCTGAGGGGACGCCCAAGTAGGGTCAGCAACACTGCAGGCAGAACTGTAAATTTCTTGTTAGAGATGCCACCTGCCTTTACCTGGCCAGCTCTCCTCCCAGGCCAGCTAAGTAATGAAAGTCAACAGAGTGCCTTCCCCAAGGAGGTTCACACCTCCCTTAGGATATACCCCATGTGAAGAGATAGATAGGTCTGGGCCTCTTAACTTACAAGGCCTAAAGCCCACCAGATTCTTATCAAGCCCCTTCTGTCAGGTTCTATTTGCCTCTCAATCAGAAAACTTAATTGTAGCTTAGACAGCACCTTTCTTAGCTCCTCCAATAATGACTCTGTCCTTTGTTCTAGACCCTGTCTAGCGCACTTGGGCCTCATTCCTTCGTAATCATAACCTCTACTCTACCTCCAATGGCTTTACTCCCAACCTGTGTGTACTTATGGTCCTCTTCCCCACTTAATGCTGTATAATTGTTCAGACCTGGTTAATGCCACTCTTAGGATCATTGGTTACTATCCTCACCCTGTCTTCCTTTATGACCTTGTCTAAATATGATCAGAGTCGGCGCACTTGGAAGGCTTCCATAGCCTTGGCAACTCATGACGACAGCCTAGGGTGGTTACTGGCGCCATAAACTAGAGTGTCAATTTGTTGGGTCAACAACAGGAGCCACTGTGCACTTGCTCCTCATGTGGGATCTCTGTCCTTAATGTGCTGTACATTGTGATTTAATGCTATAACTAGTACTCCAACAGTATGTTTCACTTTGTGTTTCTATGTGGGTGCAAACTGTTGAAATCTTTACTTAATATATACTAAATTGATCTTCTGTATATAAAGAGAATTGAAAATGAATCTTGATGTGAATGGAAGGGGAGAGGGAGCGGGAGAGGGGAGGGTTGCGGGTGGGAGGGAAGTTATGGGAGGGGGAAGCCATTGTAATCCATAAGCTGCACTTTGGAAATTTATATTCATTAAAGTTTAAAAAAAAGAAAAAAAAAGTCAGCTAAAACTATCAAAGAATATGAAAATGAGTTAAACTTCTATTGTTAAAATAAATTAGCAGAATAAATATAAGTGGTAGGATAAATACAATTATTTAAAAAATCAACAAACTGATAACGAAATACATTTCTAGCTCAGAATATTGAAAAGAGGGAATATAGAAAATACAAAAATGGAGGAAAAATGGACTAAGATTTATGCCACACATATTTATTTTATAGATTAAAGTATCAAAGTAATTCAGCGAAGCCAACATACACATACACATACACATACACATACACATACACATACACATACACACATATGTACACACACATGAATGGAAGGGCTTTGAAAAGTGGAAAATGGAATTACAAGATGATACTTTCTGTTTGTCTCTCTGTGTCTCTACCTTTTATATAAATAAATAAAAACATTTACTTTTGTTAAAAAATGAGTTGGACATTTAGAGCCCTGGTTAACCCACTGCTTGGAATGTCAGCATCTCATTTCATAAGGGTTCCAATCCTGGCTCCACTCTGAGACCAGCTTCCTGCTAGTGCATACCAAGGAAACAGCTGTGATACTCAGTTACTCGATCCTTGCTACCCACATGGGAAACCCAGATTGAGTTCTTGGTGCCTGAATGTGACCTGGCCCAGCCTGACTTTTGTAGGCTTTAGGGAATAAACCAGAGAATTGGAAATCTTTCTGTCTCTGTATGTCTGTCTCTTTTAAATTAAATGAATAAATAAAATTTAAAAATAGATGATGGAGATTTTCCATAAACTGAAGCCTCCTGTACGAGACTATGCATTGCCTTCTTCTATAGGTAATTATATTTTATAACACATATTATCTTGGCATTAGTGTGTTGAAATTGATATTTTAATTTTCCAAGATTTCGCTATAATGTCAGAATCAACAAGATATCTTTAAGTATAAATAATTTTTAGAATTAGTATTTAACATTATAGTATGATCAAGACTTCTTAAAATGTTTAATGAACATAAAATTATACATTTTTGTGGGCACTTAGTGATGTTTTTGTACATGTATACATTGTGTAATGTCTGATGGAGGTAACTATATCTATGTCTTCAAAGATCTAGCATTTCTTTGTAATGAAAACATCCAAAATCCTATCTTCTGGGTGTTTTAAATTAGAGAAATGTTCAATACATTAATACTATCTGTTATCACCCTACTGCACAGAAGCATCCCAGCACTGCTTACTCCTATCTAGCTATAACTTTGTACATTAATCAACCCATTTTTCTCCTCAATCTCTGATGACCTACAAAGCCTTCTTAGAAGATATGAGAGCCATGAAGAAAGCAAATTACCATTATATCTGGGACTATATTTTTGCAAACGTCATAATCTCTAATTATTCACAGTTAATGAACTTCCATTAGGATTTAATTGAGTTGTCAATTGGCAGAACTTTTAAATTATCTTTGATGAAGTATTATCTTGTGGTTTTTATCATGTGCCTCAGGAGAAGTTCCAACAATCAAGTGACAATGCTTTAAGTAAGGTCCTTCCTACTCCATATCTTACATGTAAGGAGGCAGTTTCCTAGCCTATAAATCTTTTATTAAAACTAAGAAAAATTATTGAATAAAACGGATGTTGGTGACTGACTCAAGTGCGTGAGAGAAATAAAATTAAACAAGAAAAATAAATAAAAGGAGGAGGAAAGAGTTTTGGGCGGGAAGTATCACTATGCTCCTAAATCTGTATATATGAAATAATTGAAATTTGCTCACCTAGGTAAATAAAGAAAATGTAAAAATTAAACTTGAACGAATCAAAGTAAAAGGCTACTGTGCAATTTTGTTACAATGGAAATGTACAGCATGCATTTTATGTACATAAAATAAAAGCATAGTTTTATTTAAATAATCAACGTGAATAATTCGCTGAGAAATTTATGATGAAAACTTTGAGGCCATATTTAAGTTGTTTAAGAAAGATTTAGTTTTCCACAGCTATTTTAAGAATTACAAGACCAAAATATTTCTTATTCCATCTAATTCCTAATATATGACATTAAGCTTCAGCGATATTCCTTAAAAAGCTTACATATACTTTTGGAAAGATGAGCTGATAATCTAGAATTCATAGATATTGTTTTAGATTGTTCCTTGACCATTGATGCACTTCATTAAGCTTCGAGATTTTATATGATGTTTACATATTTATATTTCTCACGTTTTTTAAGAAATTCATTTTGTTGTGTTATTTCTTTCTGGTTCTTTTGCCATCTCTCCTGTATTCATCAAAACTTTCTCTCTATGAAGGAAAAGTATAGTCTTCCAGATAAAATGACGCTTGGTACAATTTTCTTCATGGAAAAAAAAGGATGTTACTTCATATGCATTCCAGGAAGGAAAATAACACTATACCTTAACTAAATCACTTGAAATGAAAAATATAAATGAAATATAAGTTAATCACAAACAAATTGGCAATTTTAAATCATTTCCTAAGGGTGAGGAGTTATTACATGCAAAGTATGGACACTTATAGTTTGGAATATCTGATAAAGGTCTTAAATCAAGGAAGTTTTTTCAGAAATTATGTATTGAATGGAAAGTATGTGCCTATTTGCTTAACTCTCATCATCTCACCAATCATAATGAAACTTCAGAGACATTTGGAGTACAAAAGCAACGTTTATATGAAATGAATGACATAGAATAAAAAATGAAAACGGAATGATAAAGAATAGAAAAGAAGAGGGGAAAATGATGAGATCATGATATAAGAGTGAGCAGTAGCGAAAAAATACAATGAGGAAGGCAGAAGAGCACATGTCTGGAGAAGGGAGAGCTAAAGGATGCCATCTATGAGAAGAGAGAGAGAGAGTTAAAGACATCAAGAAAACATTATAAGGTATAAAGGGCTGTCAGACAATATTTACCATTTTTTCTCAGAAGTTCATCTGAAAATAAATGGAAAAAAATCAAATTAATATTCTGGTTAGACAAAGCATTGGAAATTCCTTTTAATGAAAAATGCAATTCAAAACTTAAACTCAAGGTGAGGACATACACAAACATAAACACACACACATGCTGATGGACAACGAATTTTCTCTAAGTAACAAGCTATACAGAACAAAAGAAGGAGGATATTTGCATGCATTTGGTTTACATGTTTGTGTGTCAAGAATCTGGACACAGAATAAATAGATGTCTCTAGGGAAGAAAGCCATGCCTAAACAAAAAAGGAAGGTGAATGATAGAAAATGAAGGCAAAGAGAAATAGAGAGAACTGAATATGGGAGAAATCCAGTAGTCACCATAAATGGGAAGAAAGTAGACATTCAGGAGAAGTGTAAATCAAGGCATGTAATTAGGGGAAGAGGGAATAAATGCAAAAGACAACAAGAGAGCAATCATTTTTAACGTCAAGGGAGTAAAGGCCGTCAGGGAATATTTACCACATCTTTTCTGAAGTTCCTCTAAAAATACAATGAAAAAAATCAATATAAATAGTCTTGTTGTGGAATGCAAAGTTAAGAATTTTCTAATATTTTGAGGGTATAAGGGAATGAAAAACAATATTTACCATTATTTCTCTGAGATTCATCTGAAAATAAGATGGATAAAATCAATATAAATATTCTTGTTTTAAAATGGATAAGGAAATTCCGACTTATATAAACGCAATGCAAAATTATACTCAATATATCGGCACACACACATAGGCACACAAACAACCATGCTGCTGGAAAACGAATTTTGTCTAAGTAACATGATATACAGAATTAGATAAAAGGAGGGAATTTTCTTGACTGAAAATGAATGGCAATATTAGTTCTGCAGGTAAACATATAAAATATTATTATTATTTTTTATGACAGGCAGAGTGGATAGTGAGAGAGACAGAGAGAAAGGTCTTCCTTTTTGCCGTTGGTTCACCCTCCAATGGCCGCCACAGCCAGCGCATCATGCTGATCTGAAGCTAGGAGCCAGGTGCTTCTCCTGGTCTCCCATGCAGGTGCAGGACCCAAGCACTTGGGCCATCCTCCACTGCCTTCTCGGGCCATAGCAGAGAGCTGGCCTGGAAGAGGGGCAACCGGGACAGAATCCGGTGCCCCACCGACACTAGAACCCGGAGTGCCAGCACCACAAGGCACAGGATTAGCCTGTTCAGCCACGGGGCCGGCGCATGGAAAATATTTTGTACGTTATTTGGGCTTTAATTTCCAGGACTCTTTGATACTATCTATGATTCCCAACAAATCTATGCTATTGATTCTCATTATCATGGTAGCCATGCTCCTGGAAGAAAATCTGAGTTCAGATGCCTCTACGTCTCTGGTCACCACAGCACCAAAAGTTCACAAAGAGAGGATACATGCAAAAGACAACTGACGCCATGAACAGGAGTGTCAAATTGTTAAGTCAGCAACAGGAGTCACTGTGTACTTACATCCCATGTGGGATCTGTCCTTAATGTGTTATCTAATGTGCAGTGATGCTATAACTAGTACTGAAACAGTATTTTTACACTTTGTGTTTCTGCGTGGGTACAAACTGATGAGATCTTTACTAATTATATACTTAATCGATCTTCTGTATATAAAGATAATTGGAAATGAAAAAAAAACCCTGTTGTTAAATTGGAAATGGCATAGCAAATTAATTAATTTTTTAAAAAAATATTATGTAGGATCTCTGTCTTTAATGTGCTGTACACTCTTATTTAATGCTATAACTAGTACTCCAACAGTATTTTTTTTCACTTTGTGTTGCTATATGGGGGCAAACTGTTGAAATCGTTACCTAATATATACTAAACTGATCTTCTGTATATAAAGAGAATTGAAAATGAATCTTGATGTGATTGGAAGGGGAGAGGGAGCGGGAGAGGGGAGGGTTGCGGGTGGGAGGGAAGTTTTGGGAGGGGGAAGCCATTGTAATCCATACGGTGTACTTTGGAAATTTATATTCATTAAATAAATGTTTGATAAAAAAATTAAAAAAAAGAAAGAAACTAAAAACATTTTATATGGTTGTGCTTAAGTTTACTAGTTAAACAAACTGCACCATGTTAGATATTTAAGAGGTGTTTCCAAATACATGATTCTGAAAATTTATAGAAGGCATTGGACCTTCTGGTAAATGTTTTCTTAAGTTGTTATCTAATGGGTGAAACGGTTTGCTAAGTATTCATGTGATATTGCTATTGTCAGCAAGCGATCTAGGACTTGGCTCCCTCATTTCTCTATTCTAAGCCCAACTTGTTCTTTCATTTCTCTATTCTCCTCAAGGTAGGAAACTAATTCTATTATGAAGGAATCTGTAGGATGCACAATTTAATCTTTAGACCTTATAAAAGAGATGGCTAACATTTTTCTGTAACAGCATAGCCAAAATAAGAGCTTAAATAATAATCTCATAGCTAGATTTACTTCACCATCAGCGAAGTAAACAGTAAGTAGAAAAAACCTCCCTTTCAGACCAAAGGGAAAGAAAGTTTTTAAGTGAGAATATTATTCTCCTCATGGGCATTGTCTGCCTTAGAAAAACTACTACAGAACATGCCTGTGACTATAGACTTGTAGTTCAGGCCACCGAAGATTAGAGATGGGACTTGGGCACTCCCTTGACTTGCATCCTCTGGTCTGCTTTAACACAAACCAGGAGGACAAGCAAGCTAGGCATCAGAAGCAATGGGTGGCAGGCCTATTACTGGCTGATCTGTACAGTGATCTGCCCTCAAGGAGACCCAACAGGCCAGTCCACTGCAGTGGCTTTCAATGTGGTAAGCCTGGGCTTCAGCAGAAGTCAGCTTGTGAAGAGCCCTGGCAGCTCTGCCAAGAGTTGGATCACTGGAAATGGACCTGCCCTGGAGTCGAAGGATGCCCAGGTCAGAGCCACAGATCTTATTGGCTCTAAGCTAAAAAGCCCTTCACTCAGCCCAGCTTCGAAAATGACCACTGCAGCTGAGGGGACGCCCAAGTAGGGTCAGCAACACTGCAGGCAGAACTGTAAATTTCTTGTTAGAGATGCCACCTGCCTTTACCTGGCCAGCTCTCCTCCCAGGCCAGCTAAGTAATGAAAGTCAACAGAGTGCCTTCCCCAAGGAGGTTCACACCTCCCTTAGGATATACCCCATGTGAAGAGATAGATAGGTCTGGGCCTCTTAACTTACAAGGCCTAAAGCCCACCAGATTCTTATCAAGCCCCTTCTGTCAGGTTCTATTTGCCTCTCAATCAGAAAACTTAATTGTAGCTTAGACAGCACCTTTCTTAGCTCCTCCAATAATGACTCTGTCCTTTGTTCTAGACCCTGTCTAGCGCACTTGGGCCTCATTCCTTCGTAATCATAACCTCTACTCTACCTCCAATGGCTTTACTCCCAACCTGTGTGTACTTATGGTCCTCTTCCCCACTTAATGCTGTATAATTGTTCAGACCTGGTTAATGCCACTCTTAGGATCATTGGTTACTATCCTCACCCTGTCTTCCTTTATGACCTTGTCTAAATATGATCAGAGTCGGCGCACTTGGAAGGCTTCCATAGCCTTGGCAACTCATGACGACAGCCTAGGGTGGTTACTGGCGCCATAAACTAGAGTGTCAATTTGTTGGGTCAACAACAGGAGCCACTGTGCACTTGCTCCTCATGTGGGATCTCTGTCCTTAATGTGCTGTACATTGTGATTTAATGCTATAACTAGTACTCCAACAGTATGTTTCACTTTGTGTTTCTATGTGGGTGCAAACTGTTGAAATCTTTACTTAATATATACTAAATTGATCTTCTGTATATAAAGAGAATTGAAAATGAATCTTGATGTGAATGGAAGGGGAGAGGGAGCGGGAGAGGGGAGGGTTGCGGGTGGGAGGGAAGTTATGGGAGGGGGAAGCCATTGTAATCCATAAGCTGCACTTTGGAAATTTATATTCATTAAAGTTTAAAAAAAAGAAAAAAAAGTCAGCTAAAACTATCAAAGAATATGAAAATGAGTTAAACTTCTATTGTTAAAATAAATTAGCAGAATAAATATAAGTGGTAGGATAAATATAATTATTAAAAAATCAACAAACTGATAACGAAATACATTTCTAGCTCAGAATATTGAAAAGAGGGAATATAGAAAATACAAAAATGGAGGAAAAATGGACTAAGATTTATGCCACACATATTTATTTTATAGATTAAAGTATCAAAGTAATTCAGCGAAGCCAACATACACATACACATACACATACACACATATGTACACACACACATGAATGGAAGGGCTTTGAAAAGTGGAAAATGGAATTACAAGATGATACTTTCTGTTTGTCTCTCTGTGTCTCTACCTTTTATATAAATAAATAAAAACATTTACTTTTGTTAAAAAATGAGTTGGACATTTAGAGCCCTGGTTAACCCACTGCTTGGAATGTCAGCATCTCATTTCATAAGGGTTCCAATCCTGGCTCCACTCTGAGACCAGCTTCCTGCTAGTGCATACCAAGGAAACAGCTGTGATACTCAGTTACTCGATCCTTGCTACCCACATGGGAAACCCAGATTGAGTTCTTGGTGCCTGAATGTGACCTGGCCCAGCCTGACTTTTGTAGGCTTTAGGGAATAAACCAGAGAATTGGAAATCTTTCTGTCTCTGTATGTCTGTCTCTTTTAAATTAAATGAATAAATAAAATTTAAAAATAGATGATGGAGATTTTCCATAAACTGAAGCCTCCTGTACGAGACTATGCATTGCCTTCTTCTATAGGTAATTATATTTTATAACACATATTATCTTGGCATTAGTGTGTTGAAATTGATATTTTAATTTTCCAAGATTTCGCTATAATGTCAGAATCAACAAGATATCTTTAAGTATAAATAATTTTTAGAATTAGTATTTAACATTACAGTATGATCAAGACTTCTTAAAATGTTTAATGAACATAAAATTATACATTTTTGTGGGCACTTAGTGATGTTTTTGTACATGTATACATTGTGTAATGTCTGATGGAGGTAACTATATCTATGTCTTCAAAGATCTAGCATTTCTTTGTAATGAAAACATCCAAAATCCTATCTTCTGGGTGTTTTAAATTAGAGAAATGTTCAATACATTAATACTATCTGTTATCACCCTACTGCACAGAAGCATCCCAGCACTGCTTACTCCGATCTAGCTATAACTTTGTACATTAATCAACCCATTTTTCTCCTCAATCTCTGATGACCTACAAAGCCTTCTTAGAAGATATGAGAGCCATGAAGAAAGCAAATTACCATTATATCTGGGACTATATTTTTGCAAACGTCATAATCTCTAATTATTCACAGTTAATGAACTTCCATTAGGATTTAATTGAGTTGTCAATTGGCAGAACTTTTAAATTATCTTTGATGAAGTATTATCTTGTGGTTTTTATCATGTGCCTCAGGAGAAGTTCCAACAATCAAGTGACAATGCTTTAAGTAAGGTCCTTCCTACTCCATATCTTACATGTAAGGAGGCAGTTTCCTAGCCTATAAATCTTTTATTAAAACTAAGAAAAATTATTGAATAAAACGGATGTTGGTGACTGACTCAAGTGCGTGAGAGAAATAAAATTAAACAAGAAAAATAAATAAAAGGAGGAGGAAAGAGTTTTGGGCGGGAAGTATCACTATGCTCCTAAATCTGTATATATGAAATAATTGAAATTTGCTCACCTAGGTAAATAAAGAAAATGTAAAAATTAAACTTGAACGAATCAAAGTAAAAGGCTACTGTGCAATTTTGTTACAATGGAAATGTACAGCATGCATTTTATGTACATAAAATAAAAGCATAGTTTTATTTAAATAATCAACGTGAATAATTCGCTGAGAAATTTATGATGAAAACTTTGAGGCCATATTTAAGTTGTTTAAGAAAGATTTAGTTTTCCACAGCTATTTTAAGAATTACAAGACCAAAATATTTCTTATTCCATCTAATTCCTAATACATGACATTAAGCTTCAGCAATATTCCTTAAAAAGCTTACATATACTTTTGGAAAGATGAGCTGATAATCTAGAATTCATAGATATTGTTTTAGATTGTTCCTTGACCATTGATGCACTTCATTAAGCTTCGAGATTTTATATGATGTTTACATATTTATATTTCTCACGTTTTTTAAGAAATTCATTTTGTTGTGTTATTTCTTTCTGGTTCTTTTGCCATCTCTCCTGTATTCATCAAAACTTTCTCTCTATGAAGGAAAAGTATAGTCTTCCAGATAAAATGACGCTTGGTACAATTTTCTTCATGGAAAAAAAAGGATGTTACTTCATATGCATTCCAGGAAGGAAAATAACACTATACCTTAACTAAATCACTTGAAATGAAAAATATAAATGAAATATAAGTTAATCACAAACAAATTGGCAATTTTAAATCATTTCCTAAGGGTGAGGAGTTATTACATGCAAAGTATGGACACTTATAGTTTGGAATATCTGATAAAGGTCTTAAATCAAGGAAGTTTTTTCAGAAATTATGTATTGAATGGAAAGTATGTGCCTATTTGCTTAACTCTCATCATCTCACCAATCATAATGAAACTTCAGAGACATTTGGAGTACAAAAGCAACGTTTATATGAAATGAATGACATAGAATAAAAAATGAAAACGGAATGATAAAGAATAGAAAAGAAGAGGGGAAAATGATGAGATCATGATATAAGAGTGAGCAGTAGCGAAAAAATACAATGAGGAAGGCAGAAGAGCACATGTCTGGAGAAGGGAGAGCTAAAGGATGCCATCTATGAGAAGAGAGAGAGAGAGTTAAAGACATCAAGAAAACATTATAAGGTATAAAGGGCTGTCAGACAATATTTACCATTTTTTCTCAGAAGTTCATCTGAAAATAAATGGAAAAAAATCAAATTAATATTCTGGTTAGACAAAGCATTGGAAATTCCTTTTAATGAAAAATGCAATTCAAAACTTAAACTCAAGGTGAGGACATACACAAACATAAACACACACACATGCTGATGGACAACGAATTTTCTCTAAGTAACAAGCTATACAGAACAAAAGAAGGAGGATATTTGCATGCATTTGGTTTACATGTTTGTGTGTCAAGAATCTGGACACAGAATAAATAGATGTCTCTAGGGAAGAAAGCCATGCCTAAACAAAAAAGGAAGGTGAATGATAGAAAATGAAGGCAAAGAGAAATAGAGAGAACTGAATATGGGAGAAATCCAGTAGTCACCATAAACGGGAAGAAAGTAGACATTCAGGAGAAGTGTAAATCAAGGCATGTAATTAGGGGAAGAGGGAATAAATGCAAAAGACAACAAGAGAGCAATCATTTTTAACGTCAAGGGAGTAAAGGCCGTCAGGGAATATTTACCACATCTTTTCTGAAGTTCCTCTAAAAATACAATGAAAAAAATCAATATAAATAGTCTTGTTGTGGAATGCAAAGTTAAGAATTTTCTAATATTTTGAGGGTATAAGGGAATGAAAAACAATATTTACCATTATTTCTCTGAGATTCATCTGAAAATAAGATGGATAAAATCAATATAAATATTCTTGTTTTAAAATGGATAAGGAAATTCCGACTTATATAAACGCAATGCAAAATTATACTCAATATATCGGCACACACACATAGGCACACAAACAACCATGCTGCTGGAAAACGAATTTTGTCTAAGTAACATGATATACAGAATTAGATAAAAGGAGGGAATTTTCTTGACTGAAAATGAATGGCAATATTAGTTCTGCAGGTAAACATATAAAATATTATTATTATTTTTTATGACAGGCAGAGTGGATAGTGAGAGAGACAGAGAGAAAGGTCTTCCTTTTTGCCGTTGGTTCACCCTCCAATGGCCGCCACAGCCAGCGCATCATGCTGATCTGAAGCTAGGAGCCAGGTGCTTCTCCTGGTCTCCCATGCAGGTGCAGGACCCAAGCACTTGGGCCATCCTCCACTGCCTTCTCGGGCCATAGCAGAGAGCTGGCCTGGAAGAGGGGCAACCGGGACAGAATCCGGTGCCCCACCGACACTAGAACCCGGAGTGCCAGCACCACAAGGCACAGGATTAGCCTGTTCAGCCACGGGGCCGGCGCATGGAAAATATTTTGTACGTTATTTGGGCTTTAATTTCCAGGACTCTTTGATACTATCTATGATTCCCAACAAATCTATGCTATTGATTCTCATTATCATGGTAGCCATGCTCCTGGAAGAAAATCTGAGTTCAGATGCCTCTACGTCTCTGGTCACCACAGCACCAAAAGTTCACAAAGAGAGGATACATGCAAAAGACAACTGACGCCATGAACAGGAGTGTCAAATTGTTAAGTCAGCAACAGGAGTCACTGTGTACTTACATCCCATGTGGGATCTGTCCTTAATGTGTTATCTAATGTGCAGTGATGCTATAACTAGTACTGAAACAGTATTTTTACACTTTGTGTTTCTGCGTGGGTACAAACTGATGAGACCTTTACTAATTATATACTTAATCGATCTTCTGTATATAAAGATAATTGGAAATGAAAAAAAAACCCTGTTGTTAAATTGGAAATGGCATAGCAAATTAATTAATTTTTTAAAAAAATATTATGTAGGATCTCTGTCTTTAATGTGCTGTACACTCTTATTTAATGCTATAACTAGTACTCCAACAGTATTTTTTTTCACTTTGTGTTGCTATATGGGGGCAAACTGTTGAAATCGTTACCTAATATATACTAAACTGATCTTCTGTATATAAAGAGAATTGAAAATGAATCTTGATGTGATTGGAAGGGGAGAGGGAGCGGGAGAGGGGAGGGTTGCGGGTGGGAGGGAAGTTTTGGGAGGGGGAAGCCATTGTAATCCATACGGTGTACTTTGGAAATTTATATTCATTAAATAAATGTTTGATAAAAAAAATAAAAAAAAGAAAGAAACTAAAAACATTTTATATGGTTGTGCTTAAGTTTACTAGTTAAACAAACTGCACCATGTTAGATATTTAAGAGGTGTTTCCAAATACATGATTCTGAAAATTTATAGAAGGCATTGGACCTTCTGGTAAATGTTTTCTTAAGTTGTTATCTAATGGGTGAAACGGTTTGCTAAGTATTCATGTGATATTGCTATTGTCAGCAAGCGATCTAGGACTTGGCTCCCTCATTTCTCTATTCTAAGCCCAACTTGTTCTTTCATTTCTCTATTCTCCTCAAGGTAGGAAACTAATTCTATTATGAAGGAATCTGTAGGATGCACAATTTAATCTTTAGACCTTATAAAAGAGATGGCTAACATTTTTCTGTAACAGCATAGCCAAAATAAGAGCTTAAATAATAATCTCATAGCTAGATTTACTTCACCATCAGCGAAGTAAACAGTAAGTAGAAAAAACCTCCCTTTCAGACCAAAGGGAAAGAAAGTTTTTAAGTGAGAATATTATTCTCCTCATGGGCATTGTCTGCCTTAGAAAAACTACTACAGAACATGCCTGTGACTATAGACTTGTAGTTCAGGCCACCGAAGATTAGAGATGGGACTTGGGCACTCCCTTGACTTGCATCCTCTGGTCTGCTTTAACACAAACCAGGAGGACAAGCAAGCTAGGCATCAGAAGCAATGGGTGGCAGGCCTATTACTGGCTGATCTGTACAGTGATCTGCCCTCAAGGAGACCCAACAGGCCAGTCCACTGCAGTGGCTTTCAATGTGGTAAGCCTGGGCTTCAGCAGAAGTCAGCTTGTGAAGAGCCCTGGCAGCTCTGCCAAGAGTTGGATCACTGGAAATGGACCTGCCCTGGAGTCGAAGGATGCCCAGGTCAGAGCCACAGATCTTATTGGCTCTAAGCTAAAAAGCCCTTCACTCAGCCCAGCTTCGAAAATGACCACTGCAGCTGAGGGGACGCCCAAGTAGGGTCAGCAACACTGCAGGCAGAACTGTAAATTTCTTGTTAGAGATGCCACCTGCCTTTACCTGGCCAGCTCTCCTCCCAGGCCAGCTAAGTAATGAAAGTCAACAGAGTGCCTTCCCCAAGGAGGTTCACACCTCCCTTAGGATATACCCCATGTGAAGAGATAGATAGGTCTGGGCCTCTTAACTTACAAGGCCTAAAGCCCACCAGATTCTTATCAAGCCCCTTCTGTCAGGTTCTATTTGCCTCTCAATCAGAAAACTTAATTGTAGCTTAGACAGCACCTTTCTTAGCTCCTCCAATAATGACTCTGTCCTTTGTTCTAGACCCTGTCTAGCGCACTTGGGCCTCATTCCTTCGTAATCATAACCTCTACTCTACCTCCAATGGCTTTACTCCCAACCTGTGTGTACTTATGGTCCTCTTCCCCACTTAATGCTGTATAATTGTTCAGACCTGGTTAATGCCACTCTTAGGATCATTGGTTACTATCCTCACCCTGTCTTCCTTTATGACCTTGTCTAAATATGATCAGAGTCGGCGCACTTGGAAGGCTTCCATAGCCTTGGCAACTCATGACGACAGCCTAGGGTGGTTACTGGCGCCATAAACTAGAGTGTCAATTTGTTGGGTCAACAACAGGAGCCACTGTGCACTTGCTCCTCATGTGGGATCTCTGTCCTTAATGTGCTGTACATTGTGATTTAATGCTATAACTAGTACTCCAACAGTATGTTTCACTTTGTGTTTCTATGTGGGTGCAAACTGTTGAAATCTTCACTTAATATATACTAAATTGATCTTCTGTATATAAAGAGAATTGAAAATGAATCTTGATGTGAATGGAAGGGGAGAGGGAGCGGGAGAGGGGAGGGTTGCGGGTGGGAGGGAAGTTATGGGAGGGGGAAACCATTGTAATCCATAAGCTGCACTTTGGAAATTTATATTCATTAAAGTTTAAAAAAAAGAGAAAAAATGTCAGCTAAAACTATCAAAGAATATGAAAATGAGTTAAACTTCTATTGTTAAAATAAATTAGCAGAATAAATATAAGTGGTAGGATAAATATAATTATTAAAAAATCAACAAACTGATAAGGAAATACATTTCTAGCTCAGAATATTGAAAAGAGGGAATATAGAAAATACAAAAATGGAGGAAAAATGGACTAAGATTTATGCCACACATATTTATTTTATAGATTAAAGTATCAAAGTAATTCAGCGAAGCCAACATACACATACACATACACATACACATACACATACACATACACACATATGTACACACACATGAATGGAAGGGCTTTGAAAAGTGGAAAATGGAATTACAAGATGATACTTTCTGTTTGTCTCTCTGTGTCTCTACCTTTTATATAAATAAATAAAAACATTTACTTTTGTTAAAAAATGAGTTGGACATTTAGAGCCCTGGTTAACCCACTGCTTGGAATGTCAGCATCTCATTTCATAAGGGTTCCAATCCTGGCTCCACTCTGAGACCAGCTTCCTGCTAGTGCATACCAAGGAAACAGCTGTGATACTCAGTTACTCGATCCTTGCTACCCACATGGGAAACCCAGATTGAGTTCTTGGTGCCTGAATGTGACCTGGCCCAGCCTGACTTTTGTAGGCTTTAGGGAATAAACCAGAGAATTGGAAATCTTTCTGTCTCTGTATGTCTGTCTCTTTTAAATTAAATGAATAAATAAAATTTAAAAATAGATGATGGAGATTTTCCATAAACTGAAGCCTCCTGTACGAGACTATGCATTGCCTTCTTCTATAGGTAATTATATTTTATAACACATATTATCTTGGCATTAGTGTGTTGAAATTGATATTTTAATTTTCCAAGATTTCGCTATAATGTCAGAATCAACAAGATATCTTTAAGTATAAATAATTTTTAGAATTAGTATTTAACATTATAGTATGATCAAGACTTCTTAAAATGTTTAATGAACATAAAATTATACATTTTTGTGGGCACTTAGTGATGTTTTTGTACATGTATACATTGTGTAATGTCTGATGGAGGTAACTATATCTATGTCTTCAAAGATCTAGCATTTCTTTGTAATGAAAACATCCAAAATCCTATCTTCTGGGTGTTTTAAATTAGAGAAATGTTCAATACATTAATACTATCTGTTATCACCCTACTGCACAGAAGCATCCCAGCACTGCTTACTCCGATCTAGCTATAACTTTGTACATTAATCAACCCATTTTTCTCCTCAATCTCTGATGACCTACAAAGCCTTCTTAGAAGATATGAGAGCCATGAAGAAAGCAAATTACCATTATATCTGGGACTATATTTTTGCAAACGTCATAATCTCTAATTATTCACAGTTAATGAACTTCCATTAGGATTTAATTGAGTTGTCAATTGGCAGAACTTTTAAATTATCTTTGATGAAGTATTATCTTGTGGTTTTTATCATGTGCCTCAGGAGAAGTTCCAACAATCAAGTGACAATGCTTTAAGTAAGGTCCTTCCTACTCCATATCTTACATGTAAGGAGGCAGTTTCCTAGCCTATAAATCTTTTATTAAAACTAAGAAAAATTATTGAATAAAACGGATGTTGGTGACTGACTCAAGTGCGTGAGAGAAATAAAATTAAACAAGAAAAATAAATAAAAGGAGGAGGAAAGAGTTTTGGGCGGGAAGTATCACTATGCTCCTAAATCTGTATATATGAAATAATTGAAATTTGCTCACCTAGGTAAATAAAGAAAATGTAAAAATTAAACTTGAACGAATCAAAGTAAAAGGCTACTGTGCAATTTTGTTACAATGGAAATGTACAGCATGCATTTTATGTACATAAAATAAAAGCATAGTTTTATTTAAATAATCAACGTGAATAATTCGCTGAGAAATTTATGATGAAAACTTTGAGGCCATATTTAAGTTGTTTAAGAAAGATTTAGTTTTCCACAGCTATTTTAAGAATTACAAGACCAAAATATTTCTTATTCCATCTAATTCCTAATACATGACATTAAGCTTCAGCGATATTCCTTAAAAAGCTTACATATACTTTTGGAAAGATGAGCTGATAATCTAGAATTCATAGATATTGTTTTAGATTGTTCCTTGACCATTGATGCACTTCATTAAGCTTCGAGATTTTATATGATGTTTACATATTTATATTTCTCACGTTTTTTAAGAAATTCATTTTGTTGTGTTATTTCTTTCTGGTTCTTTTGCCATCTCTCCTGTATTCATCAAAACTTTCTCTCTATGAAGGAAAAGTATAGTCTTCCAGATAAAATGACGCTTGGTACAATTTTCTTCATGGAAAAAAAAGGATGTTACTTCATATGCATTCCAGGAAGGAAAATAACACTATACCTTAACTAAATCACTTGAAATGAAAAATATAAATGAAATATAAGTTAATCACAAACAAATTGGCAATTTTAAATCATTTCCTAAGGGTGAGGAGTTATTACATGCAAAGTATGGACACTTATAGTTTGGAATATCTGATAAAGGTCTTAAATCAAGGAAGTTTTTTCAGAAATTATGTATTGAATGGAAAGTATGTGCCTATTTGCTTAACTCTCATCATCTCACCAATCATAATGAAACTTCAGAGACATTTGGAGTACAAAAGCAACGTTTATATGAAATGAATGACATAGAATAAAAAATGAAAACGGAATGATAAAGAATAGAAAAGAAGAGGGGAAAATGATGAGATCATGATATAAGAGTGAGCAGTAGCGAAAAAATACAATGAGGAAGGCAGAAGAGCACATGTCTGGAGAAGGGAGAGCTAAAGGATGCCATCTATGAGAAGAGAGAGAGAGAGTTAAAGACATCAAGTAAACATTATAAGGTATAAAGGGCTGTCAGACAATATTTACCATTTTTTCTCAGAAGTTCATCTGAAAATAAATGGAAAAAAATCAAATTAATATTCTGGTTAGACAAAGCACTGGAAATTCCTTTTAATGAAAAATGCAATTCAAAACTTAAACTCAAGGTGAGGACATACACAAACATAAACACACACACATGCTGATGGACAACGAATTTTCTCTAAGTAACAAGCTATACAGAACAAAAGAAGGAGGATATTTGCATGCATTTGGTTTACATGTTTGTGTGTCAAGAATCTGGACACAGAATAAATAGATGTCTCTAGGGAAGAAAGCCATGCCTAAACAAAAAAGGAAGGTGAATGATAGAAAATGAAGGCAAAGAGAAATAGAGAGAACTGAATATGGGAGAAATCCAGTAGTCACCATAAATGGGAAGAAAGTAGACATTCAGGAGAAGTGTAAATCAAGGCATGTAATTAGGGGAAGAGGGAATAAATGCAAAAGACAACAAGAGAGCAATCATTTTTAACGTCAAGGGAGTAAAGGCCGTCAGGGAATATTTACCACATCTTTTCTGAAGTTCCTCTAAAAATACAATGAAAAAAATCAATATAAATAGTCTTGTTGTGGAATGCAAAGTTAAGAATTTTCTAATATTTTGAGGGTATAAGGGAATGAAAAACAATATTTACCATTATTTCTCTGAGATTCATCTGAAAATAAGATGGATAAAATCAATATAAATATTCTTGTTTTAAAATGGATAAGGAAATTCCGACTTATATAAACGCAATGCAAAATTATACTCAATATATCGGCACACACACATAGGCACACAAACAACCATGCTGCTGGAAAACGAATTTTGTCTAAGTAACATGATATACAGAATTAGATAAAAGGAGGGAATTTTCTTGACTGAAAATGAATGGCAATATTAGTTCTGCAGGTAAACATATAAAATATTATTATTATTTTTTATGACAGGCAGAGTGGATAGTGAGAGAGACAGAGAGAAAGGTCTTCCTTTTTGCCGTTGGTTCACCCTCCAATGGCCGCCACAGCCAGCGCATCATGCTGATCTGAAGCTAGGAGCCAGGTGCTTCTCCTGGTCTCCCATGCAGGTGCAGGACCCAAGCACTTGGGCCATCCTCCACTGCCTTCTCGGGCCATAGCAGAGAGCTGGCCTGGAAGAGGGGTAACCGGGACAGAATCCGGTGCCCCACCGACACTAGAACCCGGAGTGCCAGCACCACAAGGCACAGGATTAGCCTGTTCAGCCACGGGGCCGGCGCATGGAAAATATTTTGTACGTTATTTGGGCTTTAATTTCCAGGACTCTTTGATACTATCTATGATTCCCAACAAATCTATGCTATTGATTCTCATTATCATGGTAGCCATGCTCCTGGAAGAAAATCTGAGTTCAGATGCCTCTACGTCTCTGGTCACCACAGCACCAAAAGTTCACAAAGAGAGGATACATGCAAAAGACAACTGACGCCATGAACAGGAGTGTCAAATTGTTAAGTCAGCAACAGGAGTCACTGTGTACTTACATCCCATGTGGGATCTGTCCTTAATGTGTTATCTAATGTGCAGTGATGCTATAACTAGTACTGAAACAGTATTTTTACACTTTGTGTTTCTGCGTGGGTACAAACTGATGAGATCTTTACTAATTATATACTTAATCGATCTTCTGTATATAAAGATAATTGGAAATGAAAAAAAAACCCTGTTGTTAAATTGGAAATGGCATAGCAAATTAATTAATTTTTTAAAAAAATATTATGTAGGATCTCTGTCTTTAATGTGCTGTACACTCTTATTTAATGCTATAACTAGTACTCCAACAGTATTTTTTTTCACTTTGTGTTGCTATATGGGGGCAAACTGTTGAAATCGTTACCTAATATATACTAAACTGATCTTCTGTATATAAAGAGAATTGAAAATGAATCTTGATGTGATTGGAAGGGGAGAGGGAGCGGGAGAGGGGAGGGTTGCGGGTGGGAGGGAAGTTTTGGGAGGGGGAAGCCATTGTAATCCATACGGTGTACTTTGGAAATTTATATTCATTAAATAAATGTTTGATAAAAAAATTAAAAAAAAGAAAGAAACTAAAAACATTTTATATGGTTGTGCTTAAGTTTACTAGTTAAACAAACTGCACCATGTTAGATATTTAAGAGGTGTTTCCAAATACATGATTCTGAAAATTTATAGAAGGCATTGGACCTTCTGGTAAATGTTTTCTTAAGTTGTTATCTAATGGGTGAAACGGTTTGCTAAGTATTCATGTGATATTGCTATTGTCAGCAAGCGATCTAGGACTTGGCTCCCTCATTTCTCTATTCTAAGCCCAACTTGTTCTTTCATTTCTCTATTCTCTTCAAGGTAGGAAACTAATTCTATTATGAAGGAATCTGTAGGATGCACAATTTAATCTTTAGACCTTATAAAAGAGATGGCTAACATTTTTCTGTAACAGCATAGCCAAAATAAGAGCTTAAATAATAATCTCATAGCTAGATTTACTTCACCATCAGCGAAGTAAACAGTAAGTAGAAAAAACCTCCCTTTCAGACCAAAGGGAAAGAAAGTTTTTAAGTGAGAATATTATTCTCCTCATGGGCATTGTCTGCCTTAGAAAAACTACTACAGAACATGCCTGTGACTATAGACTTGTAGTTCAGGCCACCGAAGATTAGAGATGGGACTTGGGCACTCCCTTGACTTGCATCCTCTGGTCTGCTTTAACACAAACCAGGAGGACAAGCAAGCTAGGCATCAGAAGCAATGGGTGGCAGGCCTATTACTGGCTGATCTGTACAGTGATCTGCCCTCAAGGAGACCCAACAGGCCAGTCCACTGCAGTGGCTTTCAATGTGGTAAGCCTGGGCTTCAGCAGAAGTCAGCTTGTGAAGAGCCCTGGCAGCTCTGCCAAGAGTTGGATCACTGGAAATGGACCTGCCCTGGAGTCGAAGGATGCCCAGGTCAGAGCCACAGATCTTATTGGCTCTAAGCTAAAAAGCCCTTCACTCAGCCCAGCTTCCAAAGTGACCACTGCAGCTGAGGGGACGCCCAAGTAGGGTCAGCAACACTGCAGGCAGAACTGTAAATTTCTTGTTAGAGATGCCACCTGCCTTTACCTGGCCAGCTCTCCTCCCAGGCCAGCTAAGTAATGAAAGTCAACAGAGTGCCTTCCCCAAGGAGGTTCACACCTCCCTTAGGATATACCCCATGTGAAGAGATAGATAGGTCTGGGCCTCTTAACTTACAAGGCCTAAAGCCCACCAGATTCTTATCAAGCCCCTTCTGTCAGGTTCTATTTGCCTCTCAATCAGAAAACTTAATTGTAGCTTAGACAGCACCTTTCTTAGCTCCTCCAATAATGACTCTGTCCTTTGTTCTAGACCCTGTCTAGCGCACTTGGGCCTCATTCCTTCGTAATCATAACCTCTACTCTACCTCCAATGGCTTTACTCCCAACCTGTGTGTACTTATGGTCCTCTTCCCCACTTAATGCTGTATAATTGTTCAGACCTGGTTAATGCCACTCTTAGGATCATTGGTTACTATCCTCACCCTGTCTTTTATGACCTTGTCTAAATATGATCAGAGTCGGCGCACTTGGAAGGCTTCCATAGCCTTGGCAACTCATGACGACAGCCTAGGGTGGTTACTGGCGCCATAAACTAGAGTGTCAATTTGTTGGGTCAACAACAGGAGCCACTGTGCACTTGCTCCTCATGTGGGATCTCTGTCCTTAATGTGCTGTACATTGTGATTTAATGCTATAACTAGTACTCCAACAGTATGTTTCACTTTGTGTTTCTATGTGGGTGCAAACTGTTGAAATCTTCACTTAATATATACTAAATTGATCTTCTGTATATAAAGAGAATTGAAAATGAATCTTGATGTGAATGGAAGGGGAGAGGGAGCGGGAGAGGGGAGGGTTGCGGGTGGGAGGGAAGTTATGGGAGGGGGAAGCCATTGTAATCCATAAGCTGCACTTTGGAAATTTATATTCATTAAAGTTTAAAAAAAAGAGAAAAAATGTCAGCTAAAACTATCAAAGAATATGAAAATGAGTTAAACTTCTATTGTTAAAATAAATTAGCAGAATAAATATAAGTGGTAGGATAAATATAATTATTAAAAAATCAACAAACTGATAAGGAAATACATTTCTAGCTCAGAATATTGAAAAGAGGGAATATAGAAAATACAAAAATGGAGGAAAAATGGACTAAGATTTATGCCACACATATTTATTTTATAGATTAAAGTATCAAAGTAATTCAGCGAAGCCAACATACACATACACATACACATACACATACACATACACATACACACATATGTACACACACATGAATGGAAGGGCTTTGAAAAGTGGAAAATGGAATTACAAGATGATACTTTCTGTTTGTCTCTCTGTGTCTCTACCTTTTATATAAATAAATAAAAACATTTACTTTTGTTAAAAAATGAGTTGGACATTTAGAGCCCTGGTTAACCCACTGCTTGGAATGTCAGCATCTCATTTCATAAGGGTTCCAATCCTGGCTCCACTCTGAGACCAGCTTCCTGCTATTGCATACCAAGGAAACAGCTGTGATACTCAGTTACTCGATCCTTGCTACCCACATGGGAAACCCAGATTGAGTTCTTGGTGCCTGAATGTGACCTGGCCCAGCCTGACTTTTGTAGGCTTTAGGGAATAAACCAGAGAATTGGAAATCTTTCTGTCTCTGTATGTCTGTCTCTTTTAAATTAAATGAATAAATAAAATTTAAAAATAGATGATGGAGATTTTCCATAAACTGAAGCCTCCTGTACGAGACTATGCATTGCCTTCTTCTATAGGTAATTATATTTTATAACACATATTATCTTGGCATTAGTGTGTTGAAATTGATATTTTAATTTTCCAAGATTTCGCTATAATGTCAGAATCAACAAGATATCTTTAAGTATAAATAATTTTTAGAATTAGTATTTAACATTATAGTATGATCAAGACTTCTTAAAATGTTTAATGAACATAAAATTATACATTTTTGTGGGCACTTAGTGATGTTTTTGTACATGTATACATTGTGTAATGTCTGATGGAGGTAACTATATCTATGTCTTCAAAGATCTAGCATTTCTTTGTAATGAAAACATCCAAAATCCTATCTTCTGGGTGTTTTAAATTAGAGAAATGTTCAATACATTAATACTATCTGTTATCACCCTACTGCACAGAAGCATCCCAGCACTGCTTACTCCGATCTAGCTATAACTTTGTACATTAATCAACCCATTTTTCTCCTCAATCTCTGATGACCTACAAAGCCTTCTTAGAAGATATGAGAGCCATGAAGAAAGCAAATTACCATTATATCTGGGACTATATTTTTGCAAACGTCATAATCTCTAATTATTCACAGTTAATGAACTTCCATTAGGATTTAATTGAGTTGTCAATTGGCAGAACTTTTAAATTATCTTTGATGAAGTATTATCTTGTGGTTTTTATCATGTGCCTCAGGAGAAGTTCCAACAATCAAGTGACAATGCTTTAAGTAAGGTCCTTCCTACTCCATATCTTACATGTAAGGAGGCAGTTTCCTAGCCTATAAATCTTTTATTAAAACTAAGAAAAATTATTGAATAAAACGGATGTTGGTGACTGACTCAAGTGCGTGAGAGAAATAAAATTAAACAAGAAAAATAAATAAAAGGAGGAGGAAAGAGTTTTGGGCGGGAAGTATCACTATGCTCCTAAATCTGTATATATGAAATAATTGAAATTTGCTCACCTAGGTAAATAAAGAAAATGTAAAAATTAAACTTGAACGAATCAAAGTAAAAGGCTACTGTGCAATTTTGTTACAATGGAAATGTACAGCATGCATTTTATGTACATAAAATAAAAGCATAGTTTTATTTAAATAATCAACGTGAATAATTCGCTGAGAAATTTATGATGAAAACTTTGAGGCCATATTTAAGTTGTTTAAGAAAGATTTAGTTTTCCACAGCTATTTTAAGAATTACAAGACCAAAATATTTCTTATTCCATCTAATTCCTAATACATGACATTAAGCTTCAGCGATATTCCTTAAAAAGCTTACATATACTTTTGGAAAGATGAGCTGATAATCTAGAATTCATAGATATTGTTTTAGATTGTTCCTTGACCATTGATGCACTTCATTAAGCTTCAAGATTTTATATGATGTTTACATATTTATATTTCTCACGTTTTTTAAGAAATTCATTTTGTTGTGTTATTTCTTTCTGGTTCTTTTGCCATCTCTCCTGTATTCATCAAAACTTTCTCTCTATGAAGGAAAAGTATAGTCTTCCAGATAAAATGACGCTTGGTACAATTTTCTTCATGGAAAAAAAAGGATGTTACTTCATATGCATTCCAGGAAGGAAAATAGCACTATACCTTAACTAAATCACTTGAAATGAAAAATATAAATGAAATATAAGTTAATCACAAACAAATTGGCAATTTTAAATCATTTCCTAAGGGTGAGGAGTTATTACATGCAAAGTATGGACACTTATAGTTTGGAATATCTGATAAAGGTCTTAAATCAAGGAAGTTTTTCAGAAATTATGTATTGAATGGAAAGTATGTGCCTATTTGCTTAACTCTCATCATCTCACCAATCATAATGAAACTTCAGAGACATTTGGAGTACAAAAGCAACGTTTATATGAAATGAATGACATAGAATAAAAAATGAAAACGGAATGATAAAGAATAGAAAAGAAGAGGGGATAATGATGAGATCATGATATAAGAGTGAGCAGTAGCGAAAAAATACAATGAGGAAGGCAGAAGAGCACATGTCTGGAGAAGGGAGCGCTAAAGGATGCCATCTATGAGAAGAGAGAGAGAGAGTTAAAGACATCAAGAAAACATTATAAGGTATAAAGGGCTGTCAGACAATATTTACCATTTTTTCTCAGAAGTTCATCTGAAAATAAATGGAAAAAAATCAAATTAATATTCTGGTTAGACAAAGCATTGGAAATTCCTTTTAATGAAAAATGCAATTCAAAACTTAAACTCAAGGTGAGGACATACACAAACATAAACACACACACATGCTGATGGACAACGAATTTTCTCTAAGTAACAAGCTATACAGAACAAAAGAAGGAGGATATTTGCATGCATTTGGTTTACATGTTTGTGTGTCAAGAATCTGGACACAGAATAAATAGATGTCTCTAGGGAAGAAAGCCATGCCTAAACAAAAAAGGAAGGTGAATGATAGAAAATGAAGGCAAAGAGAAATAGAGAGAACTGAATATGGGAGAAATCCAGTAGTCACCATAAATGGGAAGAAAGTAGACATTCAGGAGAAGTGTAAATCAAGGCATGTAATTAGGGGAAGAGGGAATAAATGTAAAAGACAACAAGAGAGCAATCATTTTTAACGTCAAGGGAGTAAAGGCCGTCAGGGAATATTTACCACATCTTTTCTGAAGTTCCTCTAAAAATACAATGAAAAAAATCAATATAAATAGTCTTGTTGTGGAATGCAAAGTTAAGAATTTTCTAATATTTTGAGGGTATAAGGGAATGAAAAACAATATTTACCATTATTTCTCTGAGATACATCTGAAAATAAGATGGATAAAATCAATATAAATATTCTTGTTTTAAAGTGGATAAGGAAATTCCGACTTATATAAACACAATGCAAAATTATACTCAATATATTGGCACACACACATACGCACACAAACAACCATGCTGCTGGAAAACGAATTTTGTCTAAGTAACATGATATACAGAATTAGATAAAAGGAGGGAATTTTCTTGACTGAAAATGAATAGCAATATTAGTTCTGCAGGTAAACATATAAAATATTATTATTATTTTTTATGACAGGCAGAGTGGATAGTGAGAGAGACAGAGAGAAAGGTCTTCCTTTTTGCCGTTGGTTCACCCTCCAATGGCTGCCACAGCCAGCGCATCATGCTGATCTGAAGCTAGGAGCCAGGTGCTTCTCCTGGTCTCCCATGCAGGTGCAGGACCCAAGCACTTGGGCCATCCTCCACTGCCTTCTCGGGCCATAGCAGAGAGCTGGCCTGGAAGAGCGGTAACATTTACACCATCTTCTCTCATGTTCACATGAAAATAAGATGGAAAAAATCAATAAAAATATCCTTGTTATGGAATGCAAGGATATGTAAATTCTAACAATTTAAGGCAATCAAGGGATGTCAGACAATTTCACCATTATTTCTCTGAAGTTTCTCGGAAATTAAGATGAAAAAATCAATATTAATATTTATTTACAGAATGCAGGGTTAAGAAAGTTCTAAACTTTTAATGAGGTAAAAGATCGTCAGAATATATTTACCATTATTTTTCTGAAGCTCATTTGCAAATAAATGGAAAAAATCATTATACATATTCTTGTTATATAAAGGTTAAAAATCGCTAATTATGTAAACTGCAATACAAAATTTGCACTCAAGATACAGACATGCACACACACACACACCCCTCCACACACTCACACACACACATGCTGCTGGAAAACGAATATAGTCTAAATAACATCCTGTACATAATTAAAGAAAAGGAATAAATCTGCTTCACTGAGAAAGAATAGAAATATTAGCTCTGATGGTACCAGCATAAAATATCTTTATCGTTTGTATGCTATTCACACTTTTTTTTTTATGGTTCTTGGATACTGTCTATGATTCCCAGTAAATCTATGCTATTGATTTCATTATCATGGTAGCAATGTTGTTTTCAGCCCTAGTCAACCCAGAGTTTGGGACTCGTGAGCCGTTGCTCCTGGAAGAAAATCTGAGTTCAGATGCCTCTACGCCTCTGGTCACCACGGCACCAAAAGTTCACAAAGTTTTCCATGCTTGGGTGTCGAGAATCTGGACACAGAAGAAATCGTCGTTCATAGGGATTAAATGCCATGGCTGAACGAAAAAGGGAGGTGAATGATAGAAAATGATGGTAAAGGCCGGCGCCGTGGCTCAACAGGCTAATCCTCCGCCTTGCGGCGCCGGCACACCGGGTTCTAGTCCCGGTCGGGGCACCGATCCTGTCCCGGTTGCCCCTCTTCCAGGCCAGCTCTCTGCTGTGGCCAGGGAGTGCAGTGGAGGATGGCCCAAGTGCTTGGGCCCTGCACCCCATGGGAGACCAGGAGAAGCACCTGGCTCCTGCCATCGGAACAGTGCGGTGCGCCGGCCGCAGTGCGCTACCGCGGCGGCCATTGGAGGGTGAACCAACGGCAAAAGGAAGACCTTTCTCTCTGTCTCTCTCTCACTGTCCACTCTGCCTGTCAAAAATAAAAAAAATAAATAAAAAAATAAAAAAAAAGAAAATGATGGTAAAGACAAATGGGAAGAACTACTATGGGAGAAGTACAGCAGTCACCATATATGGGGAGAGAGTAGACATACAGGAGAGGGTAAATCAAGGCTTGCCATTAGTGGAAAAGGAATAAATACAAAAGACAACAAGAGAGCAATCATTTTAAAGCGGCAAGGGAGTAAAGCTCTCAGGAAATATTTACCAAACAGTCTCTGAAATTCACCTAAAAATAAGATGGAAAAAATCACTATTTATATTCTTGTTATGCAATGCCAGGGCAAGAAAATTCTAATATTGGAAGGCATAAAGGAATATCAGACAATATTTACCATTATTTTTCTGAGGTTCATCTGAAAATAAGAGGAATAAAATCAATATAAATATTCTTGTTATAAAATGGATAAGGACATTCCAACTTATGTAAAATGCAATGCCAAATTTAAACTCATTATACAGACATAACACACACACACACACACACAGAGACACACAAACACCCATGCATAGTGCTGGAAAACTAATTTTGTCTAAGTAACATGCTGTGGATAATTAAAGAAAAGGAGGACACTTGCTTCACTGAGAAAGAATAGAAACATTAGTTCTGATGGTTACCATATAAAGTATCTTTATTTTGGGTATATTATTTGGGCTTTAATTTCCGGGTTCTTTGATACTATCTATGATTCCCAATAAATCTATGGTATTGATTCTCATTATCAGGGTAGCCATGTTGTATTAAGTCACAATCATCCTTGTGTTGGGACTCCGGAGCCACTGCTCCTGGCGAAAAATCTGAGTTCAGATGTCTCTATGTCTTTGTTCACCACGGTACCAAAAGGTCACTAAGTTTACCATGCTTGTGTGTCAAGAATCTGGACACAGAATAAATCAATGTTCATAGGGAAGAAAATCCATCTGAACTAAAATGGCAGGTGAATGATAGAAAATGAAGGAGCAGAGAAATGGAGAGCAATGAATATAGGAGAAGTCCAGTGGTCACCCTAGAAGGGGAGAGAGTAGACATTCAAGAGAAGGGTAAATCAAGGCATGCAATGAAGGGAAGAGAGAACACATGCAAAAGACAACAAGAGATAAGTCTTTTTTTTATTCTTTTTCAATTAACTTTATATGCAGAAGATTGATTTAGTATATATTAAGAGTTCATCAGTTTGCACCCACACAGAAACACAGAGTGTAAAGTACTGTTTCAATACTAGTTATAGCATTACTTCACATTGGACAACAATTTTAGGACAGATCCCACATGTGAAGTAAGTACACAGTGATTCCTGTTGTTGACTTAACAATTTAACACTCTTGTTTATGGCGTCAGTAATCTCCCTAGGCTCTAGTCAGGAGTTGCCAAGGCTATTGAAGCCTTTAGGGTTCGCCGACTTCAATCTTATTCCGACAGGGTCATAGTCAAAGTGGAAGTTCTCTCCTCCCTTCAGAGAAAGGTACCTCCTTCTTTGATGGTCCCATTCTTTCCACTGGGATCTCACTTGCAGAGACCTTTCATTTAGGTCTTTTTTTTTCCAGAGTGTCTTGGCTTTCCATGCCTAAAATATTCTCATAGACTCTTCAGCCAGATCCAAATGCCTTTAGGGCTCATTCTGAGGCCAGAGTGCTATTTAGGACATCTGCCATTCTATGAGTCTGCTGTGTATCCCGCTTCCCATGTTGGATCCTTCCCTCCCTTTTTGATTCTATCAGTTAGTATTAGCAGACACTTGTCTTGTTTGTGTGATCCCTTTGACTCTTAGACCTATCAGAGCCATCAATTGTGAACTGAAATTGATCACTTGGACTAGTGAGATGGCATTGGTATATGCCAGCCTAATGGGATTGTATTGGAATCCCCTGGCACATTTCTAACTCCACCATTTGGGGCAAGTCTGATTGAGCATGTCCCACATTGTACATCTCCTCCCTCTCTTTTTCCACTCTTAAATTTAACAGGGATCACTTTTCAGTTAAAATTTAAATACCTAAGAATAATTGTGTGTTAACTACAGAGTTCAACCACTAGTACTAGAGCAAAACAGAGAAAAAATACTAAAATGGATGAAGTATTACATTGTACATCAACAATCAGGACAAGAGCTGATCAAGTCACTGTTTCTCATAGTGTCCATTTCACTTCAACAGGTTTCCCCTTTGGTGCTCAGTGAGTTGTCGCCGATTAGGGAGAACATATGATATTTGTCCCTTTGGGACTGGCTTAATTCACTCAGCATGATGTTTTCCAGATACTTCCATCTTGTTGCAAATGACCAGATTTCATTGTTTTTGACTGCTGTATAGTATTCTATAGAGTACATGTCCCATAATTTCTTTATCCAGTCTACTGTTGATGGGCATTTAGGTTGGTTCCAGGTCTTAGCTATTGTGAACTGAGCTGCAATAAACATTAAAGTGTGGACAGCTTTTTTGTCTGCCAATTTAATTTCCTTTGGGTAAATTCCAAGGAGTGGGATGGCTCGGTTGTATGCTAGGGTTATATTCAGGTTTCTGATTAATCTGCAAACTGACTTCCATAGTGGCTTAACCAGTTTGCATTCCCACCAACAGTGGGTTAGTATTCCTTTTTCCCCACATCCTCTCCAGCATCTGTTGTTAGTAGATTTCTGTATGTGAGCCATTCTAACTGGGGTGAGGTGCTTAAAGATGTGTTACACACATAAACACAGAAACTCGGCCATCAATATGAAAGAAGGTAAAGGAAGGAATCCTCACAGCAAAAGATCACAGGGAATCCAAAGCATGTATTAGAAAATATATTTGGGAAAATGGCAGGGTAAAGTTACCACTTATCAACAGTCACATTGAACGTTAATGGCCTCAACTGTCCAGTTAAAAGACACTGATTGGCTGATTGGGTTAAGGAACAAAACCCATCTTTTTGCTGCTTTCAAGAAACACATCTATCCAACGAAGATGCATACAGACTGAAAGTGAAAGGCTGGAAAAAGATATACCAACCCAACAGAAATGAAAAAAAGAGCGGGCCTAGCCATCTTAATATCGGACAACATAAACTTTAACACAAAAACTGTTAAGAGAGACAATGAGGGGCACTATATAATGATTAAGGAATCAATTCAACAGGAAGATATAATGATTATCAATGTATATGCACCTAATTACAGGGCACCAGCTTATTTAAAAGACTTGTTAGGGGACTTAAAGGGAGACTTAGACCCCAATACAATAGTACTGGGGGACTTCAATGCTCCACTCTCAGAAATAGACAGATCAACAGGACAGAAGATCAACAAGGAGACAGGAGATATAAATGACACTATAGCTCAAATGGACCTAACAGATATCTACAGAACTTTCATCCTACACATAAAGCATTTACGTTCTTCTCAGCAGTACATGGGACCTTCTCAAGGATTGACCACATACTAGGCCATAAAGCAAGTCTCAGCAAATTCAAAAGAATTAGAATCATACCATGCAGCTTCTCAGACAATAAAGGAATGAAGTTGGAAATTAGCAACTCAGGAATCCCTAGAGCATATGCAAACACGTGGAGATTGAACAACATGCTCCTGAATGAACAATGGGTCATAGAAGAAATTAAAAGAGAAATCAAAAATTTTCTGGAAGTCAATGAGGATAACAGCACAACATACCAAAACTTATGGGATACAGCAAAAGCAGTGTTAAGAGGAAAGTTTATAGCAATAGGTGCCTACATCAAGAAATTAGAAAGGCACCAAATAGAAGAGCTTTCAATTCATCTCAAGGATCTTGAAAATCTGCAGCAGAGCAGACCCAAATCTAGTAGGAGAAGAGAAATAATTAAAATCAGAGAAGAAATCAACAGGATTGAATCCAAAAACACATTACAAAATCAGCCAAACGAGGAACTGGTTTTTGAAAAAATAAACAAGATTGACACCCCATTGGACCAACTAATTAAAAAAAAGCAAAGACCCAAATCAATAAAATCAAAGATGAGAAAGGAAACGTAACAACAGATACCACAGAAATAAAAAGAATCATCAGAAATTACTACAAGGACTTGTATGCCAGCAAGCAGGGAAATCTATCAGAAATGGATAGATTGCTGGACACAGGCAACCTACCTAAATTGAACCAGGAAGACTTAGAAAACCTAAACAGACCCATAACTGAGACAGAAATTGAAACAGTAATAAAGGCCCTCCCAACAAAGAAATGCCCAGGACCAGATGGATTCACTGCTGAATTCTACTAGACATTTAGAGAAGAATTAACTCCAATTCTTCTGAAACTATTCAGAAAAATTGAAAAAGAGGGAATCCTCCAAAATACTTTTTATGAAGCCAGCATCACCTTAATTCCTAAGCCGGAAAAAGATGCAGCATTGAAAGAGAATTACAGACCAATATCCCTGATGAACATAGACGCATAAATCCTCAATAAAATTCTGGCCAATAGAATGCAACCAACAACACATCAGAAAGATCATCCACCCAGACCAAGTGGGATTTACCCCTGGTATGCAGGGATGGTTCAATGTTCGCAAAACAATCAACGTGATACACTACATTAACAGACTGCAGAAGAAAAACCATATGATTCTCTCAATAGATGCAGAGAAAGCATTTGGTAAAATACAACACTCTTTCATGGTGAAAACTCTAAGCCAACTGGGTATGGAAGGAACATTCCTCAATACAATCAAAGGAATTTATGAAAAACCCACGGCCAGCATCCTATTGGACGGAGGAAAGTTGGAAGCATTTCCGCTGAGATCTGGTACCAGACAGGGATGCCCACTCTTACCACTGCTATTCAATACAATTCTTGAAGTTTTAGCCAGAGCTATTAGGCATGAAAAAGAAATTAAAGGGATACAAATTGGGATGAAGAACTCAAACTATCACTCTTCGCAGATGATATGATTCTTTGTTTAGGGGATCTAAAGAACTCTACTAAGAGACTGCTGGAACTCATAGAAGAGTTTGGCAAAGTAGCAGGATATAAAATCAATGCACAAAAATCAACAGCCTTTGTATACAAAGGCAATGCCACGGCTGAGGAAGAACTTCTAAGATCAATCCCATTCACAATAGCTACAAAAACAATCAAATACTTTGGAATAAGCAACATGTAAAGCAAAATTTAAACTTAAGATGTGGACTCACAAACGTATGCACACACCCACGTAAGATGCTGGAAAGCTAATTTTGTCTTAGCAAAAAGCTGTACAGAATTAAAGAAGAGGAGGAAATTTGCTTCCCTGATAATTAATAGAAATATTAGTTCTGATGGTTACCATAGAAAATATCTTTATTTTTGTATGTTATTTGTGGTTTCATTTTTAGGGTTTTTTTTATACAGTCTTGGATTCCCTGTAAATCTATGTTATGGACTCTCATTATCATGGTAACAATGTTGTATTAAATCAAAATCAACCCTGAGTTTGAGACTCCGGAGCCATTGCTCCTCGCAAGAACATTGAGTTCAGATGCCTCTAAGACTCTGGTCACCAAGACACCCAAATATCACTAGTATCACTAATATCCATGCTTGTGTGTCAAGGATCTGGACACAGCATAAATAGATGTTCATAGGGAAGTAAAGCCATGGCTGCAGTAAAACTGGATGTGAATGATAGAAGATGAAGGAAAAGAGAAATAGAGAGTACTGAATATGGGAGATGTCCAGCAGTGAACAAATATTGGGAGAGAGTAGACATTCAGGAGAACTGTAAATCAAGGCTTGCAATTAGGGAAGTGGGAATAAAAGCAAAAGACAACAAAAGAGCAATTAATTTAAAGTGGTAAGTGAGTAAAGGTTGTTAGGGAATGTTTACCATATATTATCTGAAGTTCACCTTGGAGGGAAGTTATGGGAGGGGGGAAGCCATTGTAACCCATAAGCTATACTTTGGAAATTTATATTCATTAAATAAAAGTTTAATAAAAAGAAAAAAAATGGAAAATATCAATATAAATATTCTTGTGTAAAAATGGATAAGATATTCTGACTAATGTGAAATGCAATACAAAATTTAAATTCAATATACTTACACACACACACACACAGAGACACTAATCCACACATGCTGCTGGAAAACTAATTCTGTCTAAGCAACATGCCATACAGAAGTAAAGAAGAGGAGGAAATTTGTTTCACTGAGAAAAAATAGATATATCAGTTCTGATGGTTACCATATAAAATTTCTTTACTTTTTGTATGTAATTTCTGTTTTTCTTTTTAGGGTTCTTTGATACTGTCTATGATTCCCAGTAAACCTATGATATTGATTCTCATTATGATGGTAGCAATGTTGTATTAAGTCAGAATCAACCCTGAGTTCGGGGTTCCTGAGCCACTGCTTCTGGAAACAAATTTGAGTTCAGATGCCTCTATGTCTCTGATCACCACAGCACCAAGTCATGCATTTGTTTTACGTGCTTGAGTGTCAAAAATCTAGACGAAGAATAAATAGTTCTTTCTTGGGAATAAAGCTGTGGCTGAATAAAAAAGTGAGTTGAATGATAGAAAATGAAGGCAAAGAGAACTAGAGAGAACTGAATATGTGAGAAGTTCAGGAGTCACCATAGAGGGTGAGAGGATAGACATTCAAAAGAAGGGTAAATCAAGGCATGCAACTAGGGGAAGAGGGAATTAATGCCAAAGACAGCAATGGAGCAATCATTTTCAGGTTGTAAGTGAGCAAAGGCTTTCAGGGTATAGTTACCAGATCTTCCCTGACACTGATCTGAAAATAAGATGAACAAAAACAACAATATAACTATTCTTTTTACTGAATGCAAGGTTAAGAATATCCTAATACTCCAATGAGAAAAAGTAATGTCAGAATGTATTTACCATCACATCTCTTAAGTATATATGAAAATAAGATGAAAAATCAATATAAATATTGTTATAGAAGGGTTAAGAAAATCCAACTCACGAAAAATGCAATGCAGAATATAATCTCAAGAAACAGACACACACACACACAACCACAACACAAACACGTACACAAACCCATGCATGCTGCTGGAAAACTAATTCTGTCTAAGTAACATGCTATACAGAATTAAAGAAGAGGAGGAAATTTCTTCACTGAGAATAAATAGAAATATAAGTTCTGAGGGTACCATACACATATCTTTATTTTTGTATGTTATCTGCACTTTCAGTTTTTGGGTTCTTTGATACTGTCTATGATTCCCAGTAAACCCATGATAGTGATTCTCATTATGATGGTAGCAATGTTGTTTTAAGTCACAATCAACCCTAAGTTGGGGTCTCCTGAGCCACTGCTCCTGGAAAAAAAATCTGAGTTCAGATGCCTCTAAGTCACCACGGCACCCAAATTTCACTCAGCTTTCCATGTCTGTGTGTCCAGGATCTGGACAGAAAATAAACAGATGTTTATATGGAAGTAAAGCCATGGCGGAAATAAACCTGGATTTAAATGCTAGAAAATGAAGGAAAAGAGAAATGGTGAGAACTGAATAAGGGAGAAGTCCAGTAGTGAACAAATAGTGAACATTCAGCAGAAAAGTAAATCAAGGCTTGCAATTAGGGAAGTGGGAATAAATGCAAAAGAAAAAAAGAGAGCCATCATTTTAATGTGGTAAGTGAGTAAAGGTGGTCAGGGAATATTTCCCAAATACTCTCTGAAGTTCGTCTAAAAATAAGATGGAAAAAATCAGTATTAATATTCTTGGAATGCAAAGTTAAGAAAATTCTAACATTTCAAGAGAATAAAGAAATGTCAGACAATAGTTACCTTTATTTTTCTGCGGTTCTTCTGAAAATAAGAAAGGATAAAATCAATATAAATATTCTTGATTAAAAATGGGTAAGAAAATTCCAACTTATGTAAAATGCCTTGCAAAAGTTAAGCTCAAGATACATACACGCACACACAGACACACACCCACGCATGCTGCTGGAAAACTAATTTTGTCTAAGCAACATTCTATACAGAAATAAAGAAGAGGAGGAAATTTGCTTCACTCACAAAAAATAGAAGTATCAATTCTGATGATTACCATATAAACTATCTGTATTTTTTTGTGTGTTATTCACGCTTTTCTTTTTAGTGTTTTTGATACTCTCTTTGGTTCCCAGTAGACCTATGATATTGATTCTAATTGTCATGGTGGCCATGTTGTATTAAGTCACAACCAACCTTGAGTTATGTATTCCTGAGTCATTGCTTCTGGAAAACTAATTTTTTTCTAAGCAACGTGCTATACAGATTAAAAAAGAGTAGGAAATTTTTTTCACTGAGAAAAAATGTAAAATTAGTTCTGATGTTTACCATATAAAATATGTTTATTTTGTTTGTTATTCATGCTTTCTTTTTTTGAGTTCTTTGATAATGTCTATGATTTCCAGTAAACCTATGATATTCATTCTCATTACCATGGTAGCAATGTTGTATTATGTCACAATCAACCCTGGATTATGGACTCCTAAGCTACTGCTCTTCGAAGAAATCTGATTTCAGATGCCTCTAATCTCTTGTCACTTCGGCAATCAGATATCAGTAAGTTTTCTATGTGTTTGTATTAAGAATCTGGCACAGAATAAATAGATGTTTATAGGGAAGTAAAGCCATGGCTGAACAAAAAAGATGGAGAATGATAGTAAATGAAAGAAAAGAGAAATGGAGACAACTGAATATGGGAAAAGTCCAGGAGTCACCATATATAGGGAGAGAGTAGACATTATAGAAGGGTAAGTCAAGACATTCAATTTGTGGGATAGGGAATAAATGCAAAAGACAATAGAAAAAGATAATAGAAAAGATAATAGAAAGTTAATAGAAAATCAGACAAGAAATAAGTAGGGGGCCAGCATTTGGCTTGTGATGCTGATATCTCATGTTGGAGGCTGGTTTGAGTCCCAGCTGCTCCACTTCCAATCCAACTGCTTGATCATGCAACTGGGAAGGTAACAGAAGATAACTCAAGTACTTGGGGCCCTGTGACCCACATTGGAGACTCTAACGAGTTTTGGGCTCTTAGTTGCAGCCTGGCTCATCCCTGGTTACTATGGCCATTTGGGAAATGATCAAGCAGATGGAAGATCTCTGATTCTTCTTCTGTCTATCACTCTTCTTTTAAAATACATAAATAAATGGTTTTTTTTAGAAAGGAAATAGAGTGTTAATGAGGGTTATTATTTTTATGTTTTTTTAAAAATGTTTTTCCTTTTTACCTACCCACCTAGGTATGTGTGTATGTATCTATCTACCTTTCTATCTATCTACTACCTATCTATCTTACTGAAATGGAGGGAGAGAGATGACTAAATCAGATGGCAGTAGAGAGAGTAAGGGACATTTACTCAGGCTTGCTCTACACAGCCTCAGGAACCAATGAATTCTCAGCTCGTGGATCAGCTGCTTTTGAGTATTTGCCACCTTGTGGTTTACAGTTTTCTGGGCATTTGCCTCAGTAATTGATCTTGAGGGTGTATCAGTGTTGAGGTGGCTGCTGACATTGGGACTCATCTTCTTGATTGTCCTGGTCCTCTAGGTTGGCCTCCTTTCAAGGCTGTCTTTGGCAAGTTGATCTCTGCAGAATTTTGGTCTATATCCCTGATCAATACATATTCTGTCTTGCTGGTTTACCTTCTTCTCCTGCATCCTGGTTGTCAGCACCTTCTATCACTTCTCCCTGCATAGTAGGATTGGAATATTGTAGTAGAGGTCCATAGGGTCTCCATGTGGAAACTTTGGCTGCGCTTATAAGGCCAGCATTGTTGGGCCTGGCTTTCAGGAATGCTCCCAGATCCTTTATTCTTTTCCCCACTCTTGCTATTGTGGTAATTCTGGTCATTGCGTGTAGGACCCCATGACAGAACTTCTATAATCATTAAGGTCTGTTGCATGTGTACTGCCTTGTACTTGAACTCCACAAGGACCTGTAACATATGCTGCCTCCCCACCCTTTTCTAGAACAATATCAAACTTCAAAACCTCTCCACATCCTACACTGTGAAGGGACTTCCTGGGGTTATTCTTTATGGCAGCCTGGTATACAAATATGTCTCCCTTGCTGTCATTTCTTTTGATGAAACTATAATATATCTGTTTCTAATATTGAAACATTCTACTGTTCACAAAACCTTTGATGACATTTTTGTCCTTACTGGTAGGTGCTGCTGATGTGAGGCCTCCCAGACCACTGCTCACTGTGCTTCCCATGGCGCTGGGCTTGGATTTGCTACCCTGAGGGCAGGAATGGCAGGGGGCATGGCGGGACCTGTTGCCTCCCTGCCTTGCTGCTCATGGTTGTGGTTATACTGACCAGGGCTGGCTGCAGTAGTTGCAGCTTCTCCCTGGGGTACAATCATAACTAGGTGAATGGTGGTGGCCCAAGTGGAGGGTGGACCCCAGAGTGTACAGAAGAATGGGATAGTAATATTGAAGGTTTTTTAAATGCATTTATTGGCTTTTTGCCTTTTTTTCCTTAGGAAAAGTATATTTTCAGATACTTTGAGGATTTTTAAATCATTATTATTTGAGAGTGAGAGAGAGAGTGAGAGAGCAAGACAGCAATAAAGAAATACAATTTGCTGGTGCCACAGCTCACTAGGCTAATCCTCCACCTGTGGCACCGGTACTCCAGATTCTAGTCCCAGTTGGGGCACTGGTTCTGCCCTAGCTGCTTTTCTTCCAGTGCAGCTCTCTGCTGTGGCCCGGGAAGGCAGTGGAGGATGACCCAAGTGCTTGGGCCCTGCACCCACATGGGAGACCAGGAGGAAGCACCTGGCTCCTGGCTTTGGATCAGCAAAGCACAGCCGTAAAAGCCATTTGGGGAGTGAACCAACGGTAAAGGAAGACCTTTCTCTCTGTCTCTCTCTCTCACTGTCTTACTCTGCCTGTTTAAAAAAAAAGAAAGAAAGAAAATAAAAGAGAAATACAATTTTCTATTTCACTCTCCATATGCCTCAACAGCTAGAGCTGGAAAAGTTAGAAGTTGGGATCCAGGAACTCAATCCAGGGCTCCCATGTGAGTATTAGGGACCAAAATATCCTATTTGGGTTCATGTCAGCAGAAAACTGGCATTGAGAGTGGAACTGGAAATGGACCCCAAGCACTTAGATGCAAGACATCTGCCCAGAAATATCAATTAGTTTGTTCATTTTTAATAGTAGAAACTTATGAGATACGTAATTGATATATTGTATTCATTTTCACTTATTTCAAGAGAAAGTTTTAACTCCTTTCTAATTTATTCAATGACCCATTTTCATTCATTAGCATGTTGTGGAATTTCCATGTATTTTGAATGCTCTATTTTTCTTCTTGTTATTGACTTCTAGTTAATTCATTTGTGAGCTGAGAAGATACATGGTATGGTTTCAATCTTACTAAATTACTTAGATTTGTGGCTTAATATATGTTCTACCATACAAAGTATTCCATGTACTGATGAGAAAAAAATGTGTATTCTGTAGCTGATGGTGAAATGTCCTATAAATATCTGTTAGGTTCATTTGCTCCATTGTATGCTTCAATCCGGATGTATCTTTGTTGATGTTCTGACTGAATGATCTGTCCATCAATGAGAGTGTGGTGTTGAAGTCACCCACTAACCATTATTGTATTGGAATCTATCTCTCCTTTTAGTTCTAAAATTATTTGCTGTACGTATCTGGATAATCTTGTGTTGATTATGTGATATTTAATTGTTTTATCTCCTTGTTGATTCAGTCTTCTTATCCAAATGTAATGCCCTTCTTTGTCACTTTTTTTTACAGTTTTTGGCTAAAAGTCTGTTTTACTTGATATGAGGATAGCTACTTCTGTTCATTTCTGCTTTCCATTTGCCTAGTATATCATTTTCTAGCCCTTCACTTTCATTCTCTATATATCTTTATTTGTGAATTGAGTTTCTTAAAGGCAGGATATAATGGGTCTTAGTTTCTTATCCATTTAGTCAACATAAATGTTTTGGCTAGCGTGTTTTTGAAATACCCTCATACATTTCTCCCCGCCGAGAACCAGTATTCATTCAACATCAAATCTAAATGCAAATGGTATCGCGTCTCTATCTCCAATGGGAGTATGGAAAGAGATTTCTTTCTTTTTAAAATCATTTCTATTGCTAAAATCCAAACTCCAACCAGTTGATGGATTTGATCGTTGTGTCTATTTGTTTTTAAATGGGTTGATTCTGAAAGGGGTGACAGGAATCATGTGGGAATATTAATTTTGAGATTTATGATTCCATTATTGTCACATAGGTATTTTCATTTTGTGGATATTCATTGATCTTCACACTTGTTATTGAAAACTTTCATAAGTAATAATTCAATGAGTTGAGATGTGTCCTTTAGATATTAATATATTGAAATCCTTCCCCCTACTATCTTGGAACATGATCTTGTTTGGAAATAGGGTCATTGCAGGTATAATCAACATGGGTTATAAGGGTTTGCTCTAATCCATTATGATTTATGTCCTTTTGAAAATCAGACATTTGTAATCAGAGAGATATACATAAGGGAAGACAATGTGACGAGACACAGAGACCAGCCTCATGAAGATGAAGGCAAAATTCTACAAAACATGCAATATTGAAGATTAGCAAAAAACTAATAGATGTTATGGGTGAATCATGATACAGATTCTTTCTTCATACACCCAAAGGAAACAGCTGTCTTGCTATCTTGATTTCAGGCTTATATCCTAAAGAACTACGAAACTCAATCTCTGCTACTTGAGGCACATAATTTTAGGCATTTTTTAAAATAAATAACATCTATTATAGTGGATAGCACGGCAATTATGGTTACTTATTTGAATTGATTATTTCTCTCTGCTATGTTGGAAAATTTTAATGCTCTGGTCTTATCTGCAAGTCAATGCAATGAACATGAATTAAAAAGTTTCATTTGGCCCATTAGTCTTATTACAAATAGATAACCGAGGAATAACAATTAATCAATATATAACATCATAACAAAGAGTGAAGCCATACATTACCATTTATAACCTGTATAATTTTTTATTAAACTTTTATTTAATGAATATAAATTTCCAAAGTATAGCTTATGGGTTACAATGGCTTCCCCCCTCCCATAACTTCCCTCCCGCCCGCAACCCTCCCCTTTCCCGCTCCCTTTCCCCTTCCATTCATGTAAAGATTCATTTTCAATTCTCTTTGTATACAGAAGATCAGTTTAGTATATATTAGGTAAAGATTTCAACATTTTGCCCATATAGCAACATAAAGTGAAAAAACTACCATTGGATTACTAATTATAGCATTAAATAGCAATGTACAGCACATTAAAGACAGAGATCCTACATAATTTTTTTAAATTAATTAATTTTCTATGCCATTTCCATTTTAACACCAGGTTGTTTTTTTTTTTTCATTTCCAATTCTCTTTATATACAGAAGATCACTTCAGTATATAATTAGTAGAGACCTCATCAGTTTGTGCCCACACAGAAACTCAAAGTATAAAAATACTGTTTCAGTACTAGTTATAGCATCACTTGGCTTTAGACGACACTATCTTGCTTAAAAAGTTGCATTTCCAGTCATTGCTATTTGTGCAATTTTCAATCTTATTGTTTTCCATCTTCATAATAATTCATAAATACATTGGATAGTAGTTATATTATCTTAGACTTACAAAGTTTAATGGCCTTGACTAAGAGTATATGATTTATAATTGGGAGACTCCGTGAACCTAACAAGTAATTGTCATAAAACCATTCTACTCATCTTAAATAAATGAAGTGTGATGAACATTGAAGAACAATTGGTTTTTCTAAATATAAATGCAGAAACCTCAATGAAAGTGTAGGTAACATGATAAAGCACCTGGCTCCTGGCTTCAGATAGGTAGAGCTCTGGCCAGTGCAGCCTTTTGGTAAGTGAGCAAATGGACGCAAGACATATCTCTCCGTTTCTCCCTCTCACTGTCTGTATCTCTAGCTCTCAAATAAATAAATAAAGTCTCTAAAAATGGAAAAAGAGAGGGGGGTAGATATTCCTCGCAAAGCATGGCATCAATATTTTTGTAATATAATTAGAAGCAAATTATTTAAGGACAAATGATTACACAAGTATATGAATACTGAGATAGAGCTTATTGGCTGCCAGATGAAAATTTGAGTGTAGGATAAAGGCTGCTTCAAGCCTCCAAACATTCTTGGTTTCTTTTTTCTCCTCAGTAGTAACTTTATCAATATAAATGTGTATTGTAGTAGATTAGATCTCTGATACAAGTTGAGTGGATTTTTGTGTAAGGTGTAACATATGGATCTAGTTTCATACTTTTGAATATGGAGATCTATTTTCTCAACCACCATTTGTTAAAGAGGCTATCCATGCTCCAGGGATTGATTTTAACTCCTTTGCCAAATACAAGCTGGTTATAGATGCATGCATTGAATTTTGGAGGTTCTATTCTGTTATATTGGTCTACAGGTCTATTTTTGTGCCAGTATCAGGCTGTTTTGATTATAACTGCCCTGAAGTATGTCTTTTTTTACAAAAGTTTTATTTAATAAATATAAATTTTGAAAGTACAACTTTCATATTATAGTAGTTTTCCCCTCATAACCATCCTTCCACCCGCAAACCATGCAATCTCCTAAACCCTCTCCCATCCCATTTTTCATTAAGATTCATTTTAATTATCTTTATATACAGAAGATCAACTCTATACTAAGTAAAGATTTCAACAATTTGCACAACACAGACACACAAATTATAAAGCACTGTTTGGAGACTAGCTTTACTGTTAAGTCTCATAGTAAAATGCTTTGAGGACAGAGGTCCTACATGGGGAGCAAATGCAGAGTGGATCCTGTTGTTGATTTAACAATTGACACTCCTATTTATGACATCAGTAATCACATGACACTCTTGTCATGAGCTGCCAAGGCTATGGAAGCCTCTTGAGTCCACAAAATCTGACTTTATTTAGACAAGGCAATAATCAAAGTGGAAGTTTTCTCCTCCCTTCACAGAAAGGTACCTCCTTCTTTGATCACCCCTTCTTTCCACTGGAATCTCACTCGCCGAGATCTTTCCTGTAGGTTATTTTTGCCACAATGTCTTGGTTTTCCATGCCTGAGGAACTCTCATGGGCTTTTTTAGCCAGATCCAAATTCCTCAAGGGCTGATTCTGAGGTCAGAGTGCTATTTAGGACATTTGTCATTCTATGAGTCTGCTTTGTATCCTCCTTCCCATGTTGGATAATTCTCTCCTTTTTAAGTCTATCAATTATTATTAGTGGACACCTTTCTTATTTATGTGATCCTGTTGGCATTTAATCTTATCTTTATGATCAGTTAAGAACTTAAACTGTACTGATGTTACAAGTTCTTTTTCCTCCAAGACATTGTGTATACAAAGGCTATTGATATTTTATGTGTTGATTTTATATCGTATCACTTTACCAAACACTTTTATGAGTTCCAATAATCTCTTAATGGAGCCTTTTGCATCTACTGTACAAAAGATCATTCCATATTCAAATAGAGATAGTTTAATTCCCTCCTTTCCAGTTTGTATCACTTTGTTTTCCTTTCCTTGCCTAATGGCTCTGGTTAAAACTTCCAGGAGTATCAAATTACTAGAGAACATTGGGGAAATTCTGGAAGACTTTGGCATAGGCAAAGACTGCTTGGAAAAGATGCCAGAAGCCCAGTCAAAGTCAGAAACATGAATTTAGAGCTAGCATATGACACAGCCGTCACACTACTGGGAATTTGCCCAAAGTAAATGAAATCAGCATATGAAAGAGTTATGTATACGCCCCATGTTCATTGCAGCTCAATTCACAATAGCTAATATATGGAATCAAATCAGATGTCCATCAACTGGATACTCGATAAAGAAATCATGTTGTATATACGCTATGGAATACTACTGAGCAGTTAAAAAATCCTCTCTTTTGCAACAAAATGGATATGGCTGGAAACCATTATACTTAGTGAAATAAACCAGTCCCAGAAAGACAGATATCATACGTATTCCCTGATCTGTGGTAACTAATATAGTACCTAAAATATAATGTATTGGAGTGAAATTGACATTTTCATGTTCAATGATTTTTTACAGCCCTTGTCTCTGCTATTGAAGAGCAATGTTTTTTTTTTTCCTTCATACTATTTGTTGAACTCTTTAATTAGTATAGAGTTAATCTTACGAGTATAAAGTTAACTGAAAATAGCTCATTGCAAAGATTAAGAGTGGGAATAGGAAAGGATTGAGGAAGAATTGCTGCAACATGGTGGGGGTGGATGACAATATGGAAAATACTATTATGTCCCTAAATCTGCTTATGAAATACATGTAATTTATATATCTTAAATAATTTTTTTAAAAAAATTCTATGATAGAGAATCTAGGTTAAAAGGAGTTTTGTATAAAATATCTCAGGTAGAAATAACCATGCTCCTCTTCACTTAAATCTCCTATTTGTGCTATATTTGTAATTATATAATTACTTGTTATTTGGAGTTTAAAAAGGATCCTAGAAAATATAAAAAATGTAAATGATAGAGATTTGGAAATGTAGAGAAAGGAAAAGAAAGCAAGTGAGAGGAAGACTTCCTTAAAGACAGAATGAAGGTAAAAATGGATAGAGAATGTTCCGGCACAGAAAAAAAAATCTAAGGTATGTCACAGATGAAGGAACTGGGGATATCATGTTGCAGAAATTGAGAAAAAATCAATAATATCTAAGAGAGACATCAGTAAAAGATTTTGTAAGAAAAGTTGTGAAGTTACTTATCCTGAGAAATAAAATGAAGAGTCCATGTAAGTGTGAATGGAAATAACCAGAAAGAAAATATAAATGTGTTGAAAATGCTTATCTTCAGGGTGGCAGACTAAAGCAAGGCTAAAACCTTAATTAGTTAAAGAAGAAAGCAGTCACTCCTGTAACCAGGAAAAGATGTTTTTGTTTTTAATTATTACGTATTTTGTGGTTGGGCCAATGTTCATGTTGAATGTATTCATACTTGACATACAGAGTGGTGTTGTTTTGGTCTTGCTCCACCACTGTCACAGAATGACCTTACCTGATGCTGTTATTATATGAAGTTGTTGACACTCAACAGGAGAACACAAGCACGTAGCTGTGGGTGTCAGGCCATCATTCAATAGCACCAAGGCTATTGAATTGTTATTATTATTGAGTCATTCCTGTCAAATCAGAATCTGATTATCAGAGATGCTTTCTTATATTAACTGTATCTGTCTCTGTGGAACTTTGTGCTTCTGTTCCCCTACATTTTATTGAGTGTTATCTATTTATGTAAAAATATACATGACAATGCTATACAACAAATTCAAGACAGTGATTGCCTCAAGGGATGAGCACATAAAAATGACAACACACAGTGTTCTGAATTTTTAAAATATTGATATAAAGGATTTTAGAAGATTTTAAGCAAACATGACAAAAATAAGAATGTATAGTGAGATTGTGAATAGAATAATGTTCTTTATATTATATTCTACAATTTTCTATTTAAGTATTTTGTCAAATATTTGTTTAAAATAGTGTGATGACACAATTATTCTTAGGTGTTTAAATTGAGCTGTTAAATATGAGTGGGAATAAGAGAGGGAGGAGATGTACAATTTGGGACGTGCTCAATCGGACTTGCTCCAAATGGTAGAGTTAGAAATGTGCAAGGGATTCCATTTCAATCCCATCAAGGTGGCATGTACCAATGCCATCTCACTAGTCCAAGTGATTAAGTTATGGGCACAATTGATCATAATGATAGGACTAAGAGTCAAAGGGATCACATAAACAAGACTAGTGTCTGCGAATACTAACTGATAGAATAATAAAGGAAGAAACGATCCAACATGGGAAGCGGGATACATAGCAGACTCATAGAATTGCAGACTTCCTAAACAACACTCAAGCCTCAGAATCAGACCTTAAGGCATTTGGATCTGGCTGAAGAGCAAAGAGCCCATGAGAATATTTTAAGCATGAAAAGCCAAGACACTCTGGAAAAAAAAAACTAAATGAAAGATCTCTATGAGTGAGATCCCAGTGGAAAGAGCAGGCCATCAAAGAAGGAGGTACCTTTCTCTGAAGGGAGGAGAGAACTTCCACTTTGACTACAACCTTGTCTAAATAAGATAGGGTTGGCGAACTCAAAAGTCCTCCATAGCCTTGGTAACTCATGACAAGAGCCTCGGGTGACTACTGACACCATAAACAAGAGTGTCAATTGTTAAGTCAACAACAGGAATCACTGTGCACTTACTCCCCATATAGGATCTCTGTCCTTAATGTGTTGTACAATATGAAATAATTCAATAAATAGAACTCAAACAGTATTTTACACTTTGTGCTTCTGTGTGGGTGCAAACTGTTCAAAGCTTTTACTTAATATATACTAAGTTGATCTTCTGAATATAAAGATAATTGAAAATGAATCCTGATGTGAATGGAATGGGAGAGGGAGCGGGAAATGGGAGGGTTGTGGGTGGAAGGAAAGTTTTAGGGGGAAAAAGCCTGTGTAATCCAAATGCTGTACTTTGGAAATTTATATTTATTAAATAAAAGTTAAAAAATAAAAAAATAAAAAACATTAAATAGTCATAGAAAAAATAAAATAAAATAGTGTGATGGTAGCAGCCAGCATTTTGGGACAGCAGGTTAAGCCCATATTGGAGTTCTCGTTCAAGACTTAGCTGCTCTGTTTGCAGTCCAGCTCTCTACTTATGTGCCTTACAATGACAGAAAGGTGGCTCAAGTTCTTGGGTCCCTATACCAATTTGGGAGATTTAGGTGGATCTCCATGCTCCTGGCATCAACCTGTTCCTGCGCTGGCCACTGAAGTTATTTTGGGGAGTGAACAAGCAGATAGAATATTCTCTCTCTGTGTAACTCTCTTTCAGATAAATAAATAAATCTTGAAAACAAATTGTGATGCCCAAATATGAGCATATAAATATCTAAAGTAAAAATTGGATTATAAATAAGTTTTAGTGATTCAATAAATAATATAGTTATTTAGATATTAAATTTGATATAAAATTTCATATTAATTTTGTTAATTATTATTCATTGAACCTTTACAATATGCCAAGTATAACATTACAAGTCTATAGAAAATATTTTCTACAGACTGGGTCTATGTGAATAAAGGAACTTGCAGTACCATAATGGAGACAAATATGAAACTGATATTCAAAATAAACTTCAATGAGAGATATGAGAATATGTTTGAGTACTTTGAAACCAAGTAAATGGTATAAAGGTATATTTTTTTGGCAATCAAACGTCTGCACTGTGTTGTTAAGTAAAATTCAGCTGAGTATGAGAGTACTTCAGAAATTTAATGGAACTCCTGACTCCAAATCCCCACAAGTGTGATGAAACAAAGTAATTGGATTCCTGCCATTCACATGGGAAATTTGGATTGGGCTCCTGGCTCCTGGCTTTTGCCTGACCCAGCCCAGCTCTTGGATAATTTTGGGGCAGGAACCAGAAGATGACTGCTTTGTCTTTTTGCTGCTCAGATACAATCAATAATCACCAGAAGAAATGTTTATTTTTGTGCAAAAAATTTTGAAATACATGCATAGATTTTCAAAAGATGCATTTTCTATGAACATTTAAAGATGTTTGGTATACATGGATTCCAGATGGATTAGTTTTGACAGCAAAAGAAGCTTATATTTCAATTAATTATGATTCCTTGAGTCTTTTAGGGTACCCTGAATGAAACATATTTTATGTATGTATAAATGTGAAAGCTGTTACATACAGAGAGCATTTTAGAACCAGTGTTCATCTATATCTTAACAAGGCTGAATTGACTCAATCATCTCTATCCATAAAACGCTTATTCCTTTTAGTTTGGAAATAAGTGAAAATGCCAAAACTTGTTAAGCAAGACAAATAGCTGTGCTTGGTCTAGTCAAAGAAAAATATTAAACTTATAGCACAAAGTTTCCAAGTACTAACAGGCCCAACACTGTTTAGCTCCCGAGATCAGACGAGATAGAGCATGTTCAGGGAGGTATGGTGTATACAAAGAAACCTCTTACTATAAGTAACTTCATCCAACCTTTTTCATCAGGATAATGACATTGCTACTATCAACCCGTGTCTTCTACAAAGACAGGGAAAATATCAATGCAAAAGAACAGTTCAGGTACTAATATATCAATTATTATTACTAATATTGACTTGCCTCAGTTTATTTACTGTGCAGTACTAATGATTGTAATTGAAAGTGAAAGATTATTACGCACTTTAAAGTGGAGTGCTCATTATTTCTAAATAGTGAAAATAGGCTGTATGCAATTTGTATGGTGCATAAAGCAAATGATATCAGGATATTTTAAAATAAAGTATCAAAGTATGTATTTCCCCCATTTAAAAATTGTCCATAGCTTCAGAAGGATATAATTGTTCTTTATTTTCTTAGTTTATGTATTTGTATATTTGGCATATACTCATCACAGTTTCAATTATACTATCTGTATTTTCTTATTGTCTTTATTGTTAACTTCCTGACTTGTATAGCCTGATTGAATATGGAGGGCTTAAGTCTTCAATGATAGATGACTCTTAAAGGTGATAAACAACTTGCTTGGGAGCATATGCAAGCCAACCACTTTTTTACCTAACCCCACACATCAAGCCAGTATCTACTTTGCCATAAATCATCCAAAAACCAGGTACCAGGCAACCTGAGACCAGGCAATATGAGACCATATTGTAAACCCTACTAGAATTATTTAAACTAGCCAGTCCTATCCTGTTTATTCTTCTCTGCCTTGCTTTTCTTGAGGATACCCTGGTAAAAACAATTGTCTACATCATTTACTTACTCCTTTCTGCTTCCTATTTGGCAGTAGTGCTACCCATGTGAAATATAGTGTTTTGGTATACCCTATCTCTTAGAAAGTATAAGCAATATTTTCTCTTTTCAGCGGCATTAACTTTCCATGTCAACACTCAGACACACATCTAATAATTAACTCCCAGTTATGCTTTATTATAATGATGGAATCCATTGTCATAAATTATTCATAAATGTAGATATATTTAAGGGACACTTTGTGACATTAATAACTGGTGAAGTTAAAATACAAATAAAAACTTTATATAGGAAATTTAGAAAGAGAAAAGAATAACATCTTAGAAACATATTTGTTCCAAGAACAGTGGAAAAATAAGGAAAAAGAAACACTTGACCAAATAACAAAATGGCTGTAGGTTTAGTGTGAAATGGGACTCACCATTTTCCATTACGTTATCTGAAAAACAGAAAGAGTGATGAAGAGAGATGTTACCAATTCACTTCATTACTCAAATAGAATACTTCTAGGCTGTCATCAATGATGCTTAACGTCATATTCTCTGCAAAAACCACAAACAAGACTTCAGTTGTCAACACTAGTTTACTGAGATTCTAAGTCCCCAAACAGCTGCTCTAACCTCCTCTAACCTCTCTTCCTATTGTTTATTGTCTTTGTTGCTCATCAGTTTCCCTAAAGTTTCCCTCTGACATTACTCTTCTCATTTTGTTCCTCCTCTTCGGTATAAAAGCAGGGACTCAGTGCCAATTTCCTCTACCATTCGTTCTCTTATAATCAAACACCCTTACTCTTTCCTTCTACCGTTTGCAGAATTCAGGCTTGTCTTTTAACTAGCAAATAGGAAAACTGTGTGTGTGTGTGTATACATATGTTAATATTTAGACTTTAGACTGATTTTTATTTGGAAGAAGGAATTAAGAGATTAATAAGAAATCACAAAGCTATGTTCGTATATCTATTTGTTAATATTTAGATTTTATAATTTGGAGAAAAGAGTTGACTGATTAAGAAGAAAGGTGTCCTTTTTCATTCTCCAGCACCTCAACTCTCAATTTACATATATGGACATGTTTTCAGCCACCATTCTAATGAGTTTATGCCACTACAGGCAGTTAAATAAATTCTTGCTTTATATATTAAAATGACCATATAAATGTTATTTACCACATAAACATTTAGTAAAATAAGGTTAAAATTTTATTCTACAGTTAACTTTTTCTATATTTTGAAATTGCCTCTTTTTATAGACAGAGTTTGGATAATGGTTATCAAATCAGAATCAGACCAAAGGAATAACTTCCTTCTCTTACACTGTATAGTGGGGAGACTTTAGCTTACAACAAACTAGTACATATTGTATGAATAAACAGAAGAAAGAAACTCTTCTAATCATAAAGTTATGTCAAACAAGGAGAAATGTTGATTACACTATTATGTAGTACATATTGTAAACATATATTGAATTATACTCTAGCCAATAAGATATATAATTATTAATAAAATATTTAATAATTAATAAAGCACCTACTTGCCAATGTATGTGTCTCTAATTCATCTTAAAATAATTTGCTAGATGTTAACACAGAAAATCCAAAATAATTAAAATAATTTTCTCTATATATATACACATATATGTATATATATGAAATATTATATATATGAAATATTCCCTAGTTTCACAATGTGTTGAACTTTTGGCCTCTGCTCTGGAAAAAACTACTTTCCAATTCTGATGCGTTGTCACTTTCCTCTCCTTTGCTCTCCACTATTTTGGGGATTTCACTATATTTTCTGTCCCATATCTTCCTCTTCTTTATTTTGTTTCCTTGAAAGCAGGACCTGAAATAAGTGCTTAGGTGCCCATGTTTTAAGTGGGGGTGATCCTAAAACAGAAGTTAAATATTAAGAGAAGGTGAGGAAAAAAAGAAAAACACCAAGAAGGGGCCAGTGATGGTTGGAGTGATGATTGGAGTCCTGGCTGCTCCACTTCCGATCCAGCTGCTTCAATACGCAGCTGAGAAGGCAGAAGAAGAAAACTCAAGTACATGGCCCTGTGAGCTACATTGGAGACCTGAATGGAGTTCTACACGCTTGATTTAAGCCAGGCTCATCCTCGGCTCTTATTCCATTTAAAAAATGAGTAAGCAGATGGAAGACCTCTCTGGCTCTTTCTCTCTCTGTCACTCTTCCTTTCAAATACATAAATTAGTTTTTTTTTAACAAAGAAATGGAGAAAATTGCCAATGTTATTGATCCAAGTTGTTATGTTTGGGTTCCTTTGTTTTTAAAACAGATCTATATCTTTATTTGAAAGGCAGGGAAAGAGATAACTAGACCAGATGACAGTGGAGATAGTGACTGGAATTTATCAGCCCTGCTCTGCTCAGCTTTGGGAGCCAACAAATTCTCAGCTCCTGTGTCAAAAGTTTATTAGCCTTTAACATCTCATATTTTGCAAATATATAATTGCTTCCTTTTTACTTACTGTAATTAACTAATGATCTGTTTTGTTTCCTTTTTGAAGAAAATAAAATTTGACTGTTTAACAGTTCCTACACCCATAATTTCTACAGTTTTATTTATCACTTACTTCTTAGCTTTTTTGTTTGCTTTTTAGAAAGCTTTTCCTGCACAGGACATTTTCCTTTGCCATGCATGGGTCTGGAGAGGTGAAATGCAGGCAGGAGAATATAAGGTGATTCATATATTAATTATTTTGATTTAATCATGGCAGTCATACATATATCAAAACATCATGGTATATAATATAAATATATACATATTGCCATTTGTTAATTTAAATAAGCAAAACTCTTAATTTGAAAAAAAATATTTTTTTCAAAAATCTGTTAGCCTAGTGGTTAAGATACGTGTATCCCAAATTGGAGTACCTCAGTTCTTTAGCCCAGCTCTAGATCCTGACTCCCAAGTTTCCTTCTAATGCTCACCCTGGGTGGTAACAGTGATGGCTCACATAATTGTGTTCCTGTCACCCACCAAAGAGCCCTATATTGAGTTCCCTGGTCCTGGCTGTGACCTAGCCATTGCAGGCATTTGGAGGGTGAATCAGAGGATGGGAGCACATACTCTCTATTTATCTCTCTGTTTTTGAGAGAGAGAAGAAGGGAGGCAGGAAGGAAGAGGATCTCATTATGTTTATAGATGTATTTCTGAACTCTCCATTCTGTTCCATTGATATAAATATCTGTTTTTATGCTTCTTGATCAGTATGACTTTGTAATATTATGTGGTGTTCTTGCTGTGTGATATCCCCAACTTTGTTCTTTTAGGTCAGGATTACTTTGGCTACTTGACTTTTTGTTATTCCATATAAATGTAAGGATTGTTTTCCTATCTTTGTGAAAAATGCCACTGGCATTTTGATGGTGATTGCATCAAATGTGTAGTTAGTATGGACATTTTGAATAATATTAGTTTTTCTAATCAAAGAACACTGGATACTTCTCAATTTATTTGTGTCTTCAATTCCGTCATATATGTTTTCCAGTTTTCAGAGTATTGGTTTTACAAATCCTTGGTTAAATTTATTCCTAAGTATTTTGTTTTTTATATTATGTTACACAGGAGATTGCCTCTCTAACTTCGTTTTTCATAATACATAAGTATATGGAAACACAATTATTACAACTGATTTTGATGTGTTTATTAGCTGAATTTATCAATTCTAACTACTTGTTTGGGGATATAGTCTTTAGGGTTCTTTTTATTCTTTGCATTTTGAATACACCATTAAATTTTGAAATCAGTTTGTAAAGTTCCAGAATGAGTCAGTGAAGATCATATGTTTGATACAAGTTTAATATCCAAAATACATGAGGAACTCTTGTAAATCAATAGCAACAGACATAATAAGCAAAGAACCTCAATGGACATTTCTCAAAAGAAAACATAAATGGCCAAAGATATATCAAAAATTCTCCTTCCCACCAACAGTGTATTATTGCTGTATTTTAACAACATCCTCTCCAGCATTTTTTTAAATTTTTGGATGATATTCATTCTAGTTGGAGTAAGGCAATAGCTCATTGTGGTTGTTATTTGCATTTCTGTGATGGGTAGTGATCCTGGACATTTTTCATGTGTGTTGAAAATTTGTATTTTATTACTGGAAAAATACAAATGCCCACACATGTTTAATAGCATAAAACTTTTCTTGAAAGAAGTACTTAAGCTGCATTTCTCCAGCTATCCTCCTGTAGAGTCTTGAACTCAGATCATTTTCTTTTGTGCAATAAAGATCTACTCAAGCCTTCAGAATTTTAATTTTTTTCTTATTAACATTCATTCCTTTATATTTTTAGAATTTGATGGCAAAACTGGCTATGTGTTGAAGATCATTCAAGTCTACTTCGTCACTCTAGCCTCATAAGTACAAAAAACTGATACTGTCCATTCGACCTGAGAAAAATTGTGATTCTCAGCTGATTGGCTGAATCTAGAATTAGCAACGATTAAAAATATTTTTGCTTAAAATTTTCATTTTCAGTCATTGCTATTTGAGCAGCTTAAAATCATATCATTGTCCATCTTTATAATAATTCAGAAATATACTGTTAGTAGTTATATTATTTTATACTCAAAAGTTTAAGGGCCTTGTCCAAGAGTACATGATTTATAATTGGGAGACATGAGAACCCAAGAAATAATTATCATAAAATCATTCTATTCATGTATTAGATAGATGAAGCTTGATGAGCTTTGTAGAACAAATTATATTTATTTATTTTATTTTATTTTGACAGGCAGAGTGGATAGTGAGAGAGAGAGACAGAGAGAAAGGTCTTCCTTTTTGACGTTGGTTCACCCTCCAATGGCCGCTGCGGCCGGCGCATCGCGCTGATCCAAAGCCAGGAGCCAGGTGCTTCTCCTGGTCTCCCATGTGGGTGCAGGGCCCAAGGACTTGGGCCATCCTCCACTGCCTTCCCGGGCCATAGCAGAGAGCTGGCCTGGAAGAGAGGCAACTGGGACAGAATCCGGCGCCCCAACCGGGACTAGAACCCGGTGTGCCGGTGCTGCAAGGTGGAGGATTAGCCTGTTAAGCCACGGCACTGGCCAGAAAAAATGATATTTAAATATAAATGCAAAAATCTCAATAAAAGTGTATTTAATCTGATAACTCAATATGCTAAGAGACTATACATCTTTGAAAAGTAAACATGATCAGAAATACAAGAATGATTCAACAGCTAGATATACATTAGAGGATATTTCCAAATAAATAAATAAAATTGGAAGAATTATTATTTTATTATAACCCATAGTTGACTATATGCACAATTGATATAAAATAATAAAAATGTTGAGAACCAGAGACAGAAGAAAATATTTTAACATTGATGAAAAATATTCATCAGAAATGAATAATAAACATTTTCTTAATGATAAAAATTAAAACAAGGACATTCAATGTAATTCAGGGGTTCTAGCCAATAATGTAGTATAAAAAGGAAATTGTTGGGAGGTGGTTGCAAGATGGCAGAGTAGGTAGGGAACTTGCTGCTCTAGCCTATGAGAAGATAGCTTGAAAATTGTGGAGATAGTGTAGTCTCAGGGAAGAATTAGGGAAAATATGGCAGAAGAAACTCAGCCAAAACTAGATGGACACAGTGGACCTACGTGGAGAGTGTGGGCACCGACAGCACAGGACTCAACAGCTGAGAGCCTCTACACCAACAATAGATAGTGTCCAAGCCACTTGGCCACTTGTGAAAAAACAGCAGGAAGAGCATAGAGGGAATCAGGCTTAGAGCCCCATGGGGGAAAATATACCAGCAAATTAGAGGAGAGAGGAAAAAAAAAAAGGAAGGTACGGACAAATTTCTGTCTCTCTGATCACCTTACAAAGGCATACCAGCTGATAGAGTAGGTGCCATTTTGGACATACCTAAGAGCTGCACCAAGTATTGTTTGTGCCTGGAGAACAGCCAAGCAGAGACTCTTGACTCAGGTGGAGAGAACTAATACGGGGCTTGGAGCTTGGGACTGTGTGAAGCTTCAGAACCAGGACTTGGGAAAAAAAAAAACCTAACGGTGTGTGGGAGGACTTACAGTGCAGCTGGGACTTTGAGCAGTCTCAGTGGGAGACTCCACAAGTTTGGGTGTTCCTGGTTACCTGGTGAGAGACATTGCTGAGGAATCTGAACTTACACTGAGGACAGCACAGATCCTTTGTTTGGTCCTTGGGACAGAGCAGATGAATATTATACCCACTGGGGCTAGTGCACAGGGTCTGGTCTCTATTGAGGAGAATTGAGCTGAGCAGAATATATCTCCCTTCTGATTGAGAGAGAGAGTATTACCATGCCAAACATGGGTGTGTCACCTTAAGTACACCCTTAAATCTGGAGAACTAAACAGAGCTCTCTGGCCACACCCACTAAAAGCCTCTAGAAATTCACTGGAAGCAGACATTCCATTTATGTACAACCATAAAAGCTGATTTGGCAAAAAAAAAGAAGAAGAAGAAGGAGAAGAAGAAACCAATGGTTATCTCCACAAATGCTGAATAGCAAATGCAGCAATCCAAGAAACAAGAAAAGGAAGACAACATAATGCCCCTGAAAGAACACAACACTTCAATACTGGATTATGAAGACAAGGGCATAGAAGAAATTCAAGACATGGAACTCAAAGCATTGATCATAAGATTACATGGAAATAATCAAAAGGAAAAATTAGGCTGGCACCATGGCTCACTAGGCTAGTCCTCTGCCTGCGTTTGGGGCACCGGTTCTATCCCAGTGGCTTCTCTTCCAGTCCAGCTTTCTGCTGTGGCCCGGGAAGGCAGTGGAGGATGGCCCAAGTCCTTGGGCTCTTCACCTGCATGGGAGACCAGGAGGAAGCACCTGGCTCCTGCCTTCAGTTCTGTGCAGCACGTGGCCGTAGTGGCCATTTTGGGGGTGAACCAACGGAAGAAAGACCTTTCTCTCTGTCTCTCTAACTCTGCATGTCAAAACAAACAAACAAAAAAAAAGCAAGCAATAAAAAATTGGAATCCATGCAGGGCATGAAAGAAATTCTCTCCCATGAAATTGAAATCTTAAGGAGGAATCAAAATGAAATGAAGAATTTAATAAAACAAATAAAAATACAGTGGAGAGCCTTAAAAACAGAATCCATGAAGCAGAAGAGAGAATATTGGACTTAGAAGACAAATCACAAGAAAGTATACAGTTAGATCAAAGACAAGAGGAGGGAATTAGAAAACTAACAGCCACTGCTGACAATATATAGGATACTATTAAAATAAAAAAAAATATCCTATGGGTTCTAGGAGTTCCCGACGGCATGGAAAGAGAGAGAGGATTAGAAAGCCTTTGTAGTGAAATAATAGCAGGTTTGGAGGAAGAAAGGGATTTTCAAATACACAGAATCACACAGAACTAACAATAGACATGACAAGAATAGATCCTTGGCACAACACATTGTAATCAAACTCAACACAGTGAAGCATAAAGGAAAGATTCTAAAATGTGCATGAGAGAAATGTCAGATTATTTTAAGATGATCTCCAATTAGACTCACAGTGGACATCTCATCAGAAAACCTACAAGCTAGGAGAGAATGACAAAATATAGTTGAGGTCTTAAGGGAAAAAAAACCTGCCAACAAAGAATATTATATCCTGAAAAACTCTCATTTGTTAGTGAAGGTGAAATACAGACTTTCCATAACAAACAGAAATAGAAAGCCTTTTCACCACCCATCCAGCCCTCAAAAGCCGTTTAAAGATGTGTTGCAACACAGGAAAATACCATCACTATGAAAGTAGGTAAAAAAAGAGAATCTCTCAGTAAAAGATCAAAGGAAGTTCAAAGTATGAATTAAGAAAATTTTGGGGGAAATGGGAGGAAAAAGTTATTACTTATCAATAGTAACCTTGAATGTCAATGGCCTCAACTCCCCAGTTAAAAGACACAGACTGGCTGAATGGATTAAAAAACACAACCCATCTATTTGCTGCTTAGAAGAAACACACATCTTTCCAACAAATATGCATGCAGACTGAAAGTGAAAGGCTGGAAAAAGGGATTCCATGGAAACAGAAACCAAAAAGAAGTAACATAGCCAACTTAATATCAGATAAAATAGACTTTCACACAAATCTGTTAAAAGAGACAAAGAAGGGCACATATAATTATTAAGGGATCAATTCAACAGGAAGACATAACTATTATAAATATCTATGCACCTAATTACAGGGCACCTGGCTATTTAAAAGAAATGTTAAGGAATTTAAAGGGAGAATTATACTCAAATGCAATAGTATTGGAGGACTTCAATGCATCACTTTAGCAAAGGACAGATCAACCAGATAGGAGGTCAACAAGGAAACAGCAGATAAAATCGACACTATAGACAAAACAGACCTAAAATATATCTACAGAACTTTCATCCTACATTTGCACAATACACATTCTTCTCAGCAGTGCATGGAACTTTCTCTAGTATTGACCACATACTAGGCCATAAAGCAAGTCTCTCATACAGTGCATCTTTTGAACCACAATGGTATGAAGCTGGAAACCAGCAACTCAGGAATTTCTAGAGCATATGCAAACGCATGGAAACTGAACAGCATGCTCCTGAATGAACAGTGGGTCATAGAAGAACTCAAAAGAGGAATCAAAAATTTTTGAAAGCAAATGAAGATAACAATACAACATATCAAAACCTATGGGATAAAGCAAAAGCAGTGTCAATAGGAAAGGTTATAGCAATAAGTGCCTATGGAAAGAAAAAGGAAAAGCACCAAAAAATGAGCAATCAATGCATCTGGAGGATCTAGATAAACTATAGTAAACCAAACTCAAAACTAGTAGGAGAAGAGAAATCATTAAAATTAGAGAAGAAATCAACAAAATTGAACCCAAAAAACATTACAAAATATCAGCAAAAGGAAGATCTGTTTTTTTTGAAAAAATAAGCAAAATTGACAGATCATTGGCCCAATTAACCAAAATAAGGAGAGAGAAGACCCAAATCAATAAAATTAGAATGGAGAAGGAAATGTAACAACAGACACCACAGAAATAAAAAAGAGTCATCAGAAATTACTACAAAGAGTTGTATGCCAACAACCTGAGAAATCTAGCAGAAATGGATAGATTCCTGTATACACAAAACCTACCTAAATTGAACCATGAAGACATAGAAAACCTAAACAGATCCATAACCAAGTCAGAAATTGAATCAGTAATAAAGACCCTTAGTTGTGTTTTTTGTTGTTGTTGTTGTTGTTGTTGTTAAAGATGTATTTATTTATTTGAAAGGGAGAGTTACATAGAGTGGGAGAGACCAAGAGGGAGAGATCTTCTCTCCGCTGTTCACCGCCAAAATGGCCTCAACAGCCAGAGCTGGGCCGGTCCAAAGCCAGGAGCCAGGAGCTTCCTCCAGGTCTCCCACTTGTGTGACAGGTGGCAGGGACCCAAGCACTTGGGCCTCCCTCCACTGCCTTCCCAGGCACATTGGCAGGGAGCTGGCTGGGAAATGGAGCAGCCGGGACTTGCATGGGATGCCAGCGTCACAGGTGGTGGCTTCACCCACTACACCACAGTGCCAGCCACAAGACCTATGCTTTTGAGTTGATAGCCTCCTGTAGTGTGTCTCTTCGCTGCTCGGTGAGGGGGTGCATTCTGGAGATGAGGCGCACTGCAGGTCTGTGACCTAGAGTTTGCCACTTACCACACAGTGCAAACAGACAGACCCAAGCATTGTCGCAGAGTGATCTGAGCTTCTGTAGTTGTGTTTTTTTTTTATTTTTTGTCATTTGCATGGACTAGAATTTTAGTATCAAATATCAGCAAACACCTTGCTAATTAGTTGTTTTATTTTTTTAAAGATTTTAAAAGATTTATTTATTTATTTGAAGGCAGAGTTACAGAGAGGCAGAGGCAGAGAGAGAGAGAGAGAAAGAGAGAGAGACAGAGACCTTTCATCTACTGATTCACTCCCCAGATGGCCACAACGGCTGGAGCTGCACTGATCCGAAGCCAGGAGCCAGGAGCCTCTTCCAGGTCCCAAATGTAGGTGCAGGGGCCCAAGGACCTGGGCCATCCTCTACTGCTTTCCCAGGCCATAGCAGAGAGCTGGATTGGAAGTGGAGCAGCCGGGTCTCAAACCGGTGCCCATATGGGATGCTGGCGCTTTAGGCCAGGACGTTAACCCACTGCACCACAGCGCCGGCCCCCCTTAGTTGTGTTTTTTTACTAACATTGCTTTTTGTAATGTATTTGAGCAATCTTCCCAGTCATATCATATGCACAAACACATTGAATAATACCTAGCAATAAAAAGGAATTAACAAATTTTAGTGAATTATTTATTTGAAAGAGTTACAGTGAGAGAGGGAGAGACAAAGAGAGCGAGAAATATTTTGTCTGTTTGTTCTCTTCCCAAATAACCACAATAGCCAAGGCTGGATGTTACATTTAGGTGCAGGGACCCAAACACTTGGGCCATCCTCTACTGCTTTGCCAGGCACATAATTAGGGAGCTGGATCAGAAGTGGAGCAACTGGGACTCAAACCAACACCCATATGAGATACTGGCATCACAGGCAGCAGTTGTCCTGGCTATGCCACAATGGCAGCCCCAGAATGAACTATTGCTATGTGCAACAGCATGTAGGAATATCAAAAGTCTTACTACTAAAGGAAGGAAGCATGATACGATGTTGTGCACAGTGTATGATTCCACTTATAGAAAATTCTAGAAAGTGGAAACCAACCTGTATGGGAGCAAATCAATTATTTCTTGAGAGCAGAGAGAACATGCATATGGGCCTAAGGAGGTAATACAAAGGACCACAGGGAAACTTTTCTGGGGGATAGATATCTATATTCTTGAATGTTGTTAAGAACATGCAGGTGTATGTGTATTTCACAAATCATTCAGTTGCATGATTTTAATGAGTGAATTTTATTGTATGAAGTTATACACAAAGTAAAGCTATTAATAAAAACTCCACAAAAAAAAAAAGAAAGAAAAGAAACAATGTATATCTTATTTAGACCTCAAGAATTTTGGACCTTCTCCATCACCCCAATCCAATTTCTTTCTTGGCCTCATTTCCTTCCACATCAAGCTGTATCCTTTATCAAGCATTTAATAGACATTCAATCATACTTCAGATTATTGTAATTTATCCCTTTACTGAATTCTGTATACTAATAATCCCCAAGCCTAAATCAGACAAATTACTTTAGGGTATTTAAAATGCCATTTCTGAGTGCAAATAAAAAGAATCATCATAGGAAGTGATTGAGGTCACCCTGGAAACAAAGTTGAATAGGACAATAGAAATGAAGAGAAATGGACCAATGTGTGATGTATTTTGATTATTTGTATGTGATACTATTCACAAAGGATTTACTGCTATGATATATGCATAACTTGGTAATGAATAAAAGAAATCAACAACTCAATTAACAAATTAGTAAGGGAAATTATTTTTGCCATGGCATGAAAAAATAATCAATAGAAATACAAATAAATTAGTAAGATTATATCAAATTTGAAATCTTCTATATAATAATGTGTATAGATCAATGTTAAATCCAATAAAGACATAAATGGAATTCTTAGAAATGAGAGACCATTTTGTTTGAAAATCATAATTACATACATATGGTACATACATCTTGTATACATATTACATACCACAGTAGTGGATATTACCAATATTGGAGGCATATCTGTACCACTAGAATACAAGAAGCCTTCAAAAATTTCATGAAGTAAATATATTCATCAAATACAATTTTCAATTTCAAAATGCTCCATATATTGATACTGAAGTTCAGAGAATATAAATTAGTCAAAAATGAATGTAATTCAGACCTTAATTGCAAATAAATAAATGGGAGGTTGGTAAGTTCTTGAAGAAATAGTGTTAAAATTACTAAGCAATTAAGTGTCCTCCAACTATTCTATATTCCAGATTTGTGAGGATTTACAATTGCAGTTTTGTGCCCAAATGCATCTTTGTGTGAATGCAGCAAATCAAGTTGAACTTTAAAAAAAGTTTGAATTGGTTTTAGGAAAGTTATGTATTGTTAAAAACAAAAAGAAAAGCAGTAAATAGAATATTCCTATTTTCCAAAGGTGTCAAGCACTTTTTTAGTAGAAAAAAGTATATTTATTGTATTTCCTTTGAAATTATGTGGTAGTATGCATAGAGAAGAATGAACCAACAGTTTCTTCAAGGAAATAAGGTCTGAATTTTTTCCCATTGACTGTAAGGCTATGTCTTTAGGTCTTAGTAGATACTCGGTTTCTGTTCATCTCTGTGTGCTGTAGTGAAAAATGTTACACTATAAATCAATGTTGGCATGAATTTACTATCAGGCAAAGTGTTGTAAACAGTGTTTAATAGAAAAGATAAGCTAAATGTCTGTTAATGGATTACTTTTACATATTTAGATTTTAAAATTAGGTTTTAAAATTTATACAATACTATTTTTATTTTAAAAATATTTTACTTTTTAAACAAAAACATCAGTATGTTTTTTTAACATATAAAGATTATGTAAGTAAATGATAATAATAGGGCAAAGGTCAGGAGGAAGAAATGGAAGTAAACTTCGAATTTTTTTATGACATGTGAAGGGGTATAAGTAATATCACTTGGATTTATGAATGAAAACTGATACATTTGCAAGCAAAAATAGATAAATCTCCAACTTTATTTGATGATTTCAATATTCCCTTCAGAATAATTTATTTTAAAAGACATTTATTTATGTCTTACACAGAAGACATAGATAACACTAGCAGTCAACTCTGTAAAATAATTACCAGATCACAGAACATTTTACCTAATAACAGAGAGCTTTCTTTTTGAGTTCATAGAGGACATTTTCTTTTTTTTTTATTAAACTTTTATTTAATGAATATAAATTTCCAAAGTATAGCTTATGGGTTACAATGGCTTCCCCCCTCCCATAACTTCCCTCCCGCCCGCAACCCTCCCCTTTCCCGCTCCCTTTCCCCTTCCATTCATGTAAAGATTCATTTTCAATTCTCTTTGTATACAGAAGATCAGTTTAGTATATATTAGGTAAAGATTTCAACATTTTGCCCATATAGCAACATAAAGTGAAAAAACTACCATTGGATTACTAATTATAGCATTAAATAGCAATGTACAGCACATTAAAGACAGAGATCCTACATAATTTTTTTTTCAAATTAATTAATTTTCTATGCCATTTCCATTTGAACACCAGGTTTTTTTTTTCATTTCCAATTCTCTTTATATACAGAAGATCACTTCAGTATATAATTAGTAGAGACCTCATCAGTTTGTGCCCACACAGAAACGCAAAGTATAAAAATACTGTTTCAGTACTAGTTATAGCATCACTTGGCTTTAGACGACACATTAGGGACAGATCCCACATGGAGTGTAAGTACACAGTGACTCCTGTTGCTGAATTAACAATTTGACACTCCTATTCATGGCGTCAGTAATCTCCCTAGGCTCTAGTCATGAGTTGCCAGGGCTATGGAAGCCTTTAGAGTTCGTTGACTTTGAACTTATTCCGATAGGGTCATAGTCAAAGTGGAAGTTCTCTCCTCCCTTCGGAGAAGGGTACCTCATTCTTTGATGGCCCCATTCTTTCCACTGGGATCACACTCACAGAGATCATTCATTTAGGTTTTTTTTTTTCCATGATATCTTGGCTTTCCATGCCTGCTATACTCTCATGGGCTCTTCAGCCAGATCCGAATGCCTTGAGGGCTGATTCTGAGGCCAGAGTGTTGTTTAGGACATCTGCCATTCTATGAGTCTGCTGTGTATCCCGCTTCCCATGTTGGATCTTTCTCTCCCTTTTTGATTCTATCAGTTAGTATTAGCAGACACTTGTCTTGTTTGTGTGATCCCTTTGATTCAATGCAATTCCTATCAAAATACCAATGACACTCCTTAGAGAATTTAAAAAAAAAAAAACTAAAATTCACATGGAGCCTCAAAAGATCCAAGATAAATATTCAATATAACCTCAAAATAAATAAGATAACCTCAAAAGATCTAAGATAGATAAAACAGTCCTGAGCAAAAATCAAGTTTTACGCATCAAACTACCTGATTTCAAAGCTTTCCATGAAGCTATAGCAATTAAATAACATGATGCTGACATGAAAACTGACATATAGATTGATGGAACAGAATTGAGAGTGCAGAAATCATTTCATTTTCAAACGGCCAACTGATTTTTGACAAAGGTGCCAATAGCATACACCAGAGAAAGGATAATCTCTTCATTAAATAGTGCCAGCAAAAATGGAAATACATGTATAGAAAAATAACTTGAGATCCCTACCTCTTATCATATAAAAAATTATGCTGACGTGAATCAATGACCTAAATTTATGACCTGAAGCCATGGGATTTCTAGAAAAAACATAGGGAAAACCCTTCAACACCTTTGTGTATGCAACAGCTTTTTGTAAAAGACCCCAAAAGCACAGTCAATAGAAAGAAATGAAATTATCAAACTCAGAAGCTTCTGCCCAGCAATGGAAACAACAGAACAGAGTGAGGAGGAGACATTCAACAGAATGGGAGAAAATATTTCCAAACTACCTATCTGACAAAGGATTAATATCCAGAAAACATCAAGAACTCAAGAACTCAAAAAACTCAACAATAAAAACAACTAATCCAGAACTGGGCAAATGACTTGAATAGACAGTTCTCAAAAGAAGTACAAATGGCCAACGAATATATAAACAATGCTCAGTATTACTAGCCAGCAGGAAAATGCAAATCACAATCACAGTATCACCTCACCACTGTCAGATGGTTATTATTCAAAAGACAGAGAACAATAAATGCTGGTGAGGATGTGGACAAATAGGAACTCTTATACAGTGTTGGAGAGAATATAAATGAGTGCAGCTGTAGTGGAAAACAGTATGGAGATTTCTCAAAAACTAGAAATAGACCTACTATGTGTTCTAGCAATCCCACTACTTGGTATACCCCCCAAAAATATAAAACAATTTTATCAAAGAGATACGTTTTCTAGCATGTATATTACACTATTCACAAGGGCCAAAATATGAAATAAACCAAGGTGTCCATGACCAGTTGAATGTATAAAGAAAATAAGTACATAGTCATATTCGTCAAAAAATAATGAAACTGTCATGTGCATCAAAGTGGAAACAGAAAGCTAGAAATAGACGGGGATGGCACTGTGGCATAGTGAGTGAGGCTGAGTCCTGAGGTTCTGGCACCCCGATTTGAGTCCCAGCTTCTCCACTTCTAATCCAGCTCTCTGCTGTGGCCTGGGAAAGCAGTGGAGGATGGCTCAAGTCCTTGGGCCCCTGTACCCACATAGGAGACCCGGAGGAGGCTCCTCACTCCTGGCTGTGGAACAGCTCAACTCTGGACTCCAGGTGCTGAGGCCACTTGGGACATGAACCAGTGAATGGAAGACCTGTCATTTTCTCTCTCTCTCTCTCTCTCTCTCTCTCTCTCTCTCTCTCTTTCTCTCCCCCTCCTTCTTTCCCTCCCTCCCTCTACCTCTCTGTAAATCACATTTCAAAAAAATAAATAAATCTTAAGAAAAGAAACAGAAAAACAAATACCTCATATTTTTGCTCATAGCATTTGAACATAATACAATCTTAATTCAAAATGGGGATAACACTAAAGCATGAAAGGAATAGAAGGAATTTGTTTTTTAAAGAAGTTAGGTGTGGTAATATACAATACAACACTGGGTGGAATAAACTTTTCTCACCTCTGTACATATCTGAGAATGACCACAAAAATGGTCAAGATATGGCCTGAAGTGTGTATGGGACATTCTCCAGCATAGATAAACAACTTTCAGGAACATTAAAAATTTAAATCATATATTCTCTGACAAAGTAGAATTAAATTAGAATTTGGCAACAAGGAAATTGGAGACCATAAATATTTGGAAAGTAAATAATATTCTGAAAAACTTATTTGTCAAGGAGGAAATCACAAGGAAAATAATAATAGTTGAAATTCTTATTTAATTGTATGAAATTACGGAGTATAGTGTTAAATTTAAATAGATACACAATTTGTAATGATGAAGTCAGAATAATCAGTGTTTCCTTCTCCTTGTATTTATGTTTAAAGCCTTCTAACTCCTCCATTCTATTTGTTCAGAAAACATAATAAATTATTGTGAACTTAATCTCCCTTTTGTATTATGAATTAGTAGAACTTATTCTGCTACCAAACAATGTTTGGATTTCATCCTCTAATAATCACTCTTCTACATTCAGATCAACTTTTCTTCCTTCATGTTTCCACATTAGAGAAAGTGCAGCATGTGTTTTTCTGAATTTGTCTTATTGCACTTAAAATGATGTTCCCCAGTTCCATACATTTTTCTACAAATGATAGGGAATCATTCTTTTTAAGGCTGAATAATATTCCATTGTACATATATGTGTATATATATATATATAACCACTCCCCTGTTGATGGTCCTCAAGGTTGATGGTATATCTTACCTATTTTGAATAGTGTAGCAATAATTATGGGAGTGTTTTTATATGCTGACTTTGTTCCTTTTGGACATATAACTGTTAAGTGGAAGAGATGGACTATATGACAGATCTACATTTTTTTAGAAAGCTATATATTGTTTTCCGTGATTACTATACTAATCTATATCCCCACCAGTAGTGTATAAAACTTACCTGCTTCTATTCTGTTGATGTGTTCTATATTTGTAGATTCATATATGTTGAAAAAGCCTCAAATTCAATTTCATCATGTTATTTTTTTATCTTTAATGGTTCCATTTGTTAATATTCATCTGTGAATTTTGTACTATACTTATTAAGGACACTGATCCACAGGGTTTTTTTTTTCTTTTTTCTTCTTTCTTCTTTTCCATATTTTCTTTCTTTTTTTTTTTCAATATGTCCCTGTCTGGATTTGGCATCATTGTAATGTTGGTCTATCAGAATGAGTTACAAAGAGTATCACCGTTTCATTTTTCGGAACATTTTGAGAATAACTGATATCAATTTTTCAAGAGGTTGGAATATCTCAGCAATGAAGCCATGTGATCCAGGGTTTTTATTTATTGGGAGAACTTTTGTTACTGGTCAATACTATTATTCATTGATGTGCCTAGATTTTCTAGGTTCAGTTTCATGTCTTCATAGTTCAGTTTTGATAAACTACATGGGTGAGAAATTTTATCCTTTTTTCCAAAATTTCATATTATTGGCATATAGTTATTCATAATCAACCCTAAAGATTCTTTGAATTTCTGTTATTGTTTCTAATATCTCATTTTCACAACTGGTTTTATTTGTGCCTTAGTTTCCTTGATTACCCTAATTAAGGGTTATCAATTTTGTCTTTTTGTCTTTTTATTTTTTGACAGGCAGAGTTAGACAATGAGAGAGAGAAAGGTCTTCCTTCCGTTGGTTCATCCCCCAAATGGCCGCCATGGCCAGCACACTGTGCTGATCTGAAGCCAGCAGCCAGGTACTTCCTCCTGGTCTCCCATGTGGGTGCAGGGCCCAAACACTGGGGCCATCCTCCACTGCCTTCCGAGGCCACAGCAGAGAGCTGGATTGGAAGAGGAGCAACCGGGACAGAACCAGCGCCCCAACTGGGGCTACAACCCAGAGTGCTGGTGCCACAGGCAGAGAATTAGCCTAGTGAGCCTTGGTGCCAGTTGTCTTTCTTTTTCTTTTTCTTTTTTCAGAAAACAGACTCTTGTCAGTTCTCTGATGGCTGAATAGTGTTGCCCTGCACTCATCTCTTCCACAGAGTTGAACCAAACAATAAAGAGCGTGCTTGCAGGAGACTGACTGAAGGAAAACTTCTGTGAAGAAGTAATGGGAACCCTAAAAAGCATAGTGACTCAGAAATTCAGCATAGGGCATGCTGCAACTCCTACCCAAGCTCTGCAGCTCGGGAATGTCCAGGACTTGAACTGGAGCCCATGTGGGATGTCTGCATCACAGATCGTGGCTTAACCCACCACATCACAATGCCACCCCAACAATACCTCTCTTTAGGCATACAACAAAACTATAGTAATTAAAACAGCATGATTTCTTATAAAAGCTGACTCAAAGATCAATGGAACAGATTAGAAAACCCAGAAATTAACCTATATACACAGAGTAAACAGATCTTTGATTAAGATACCAAAAATATGCTTTGGGGATACAATAATCTTTGAATAAATAGTGTTGAACATTACATATTTCACATGTTTTCTCTTATTTGTGGTTGCTAATATATAGAGGATAAAAATTGAATGAAGATCAGATAATTTGATATATGTTATAAATATTGCTTCACTGAATTATATCATATATGACCACATACGCTTGTTGCACATATTAAAAAAAGAAATAGATGAGGGGGATATTGAGGTCTCTCTGGATGCTATTAATGCTTTGTTCTTAATTTGTGTGTTGGCTATGAGGGTGATCAGATGACAAAAGAACTCAATGATCTGTGCATTTACATGTATTTATTGATATGTATACTGTATTTTAACTAAATGTTAAAAAAATAAAACTAAAGATTGATCAAAGATCAAAATGTAAAAGCTGAAAACATGAAGCTGCTAGAAGAAGAATATAGGAACACCTCAAAACATTTATGTAAGCAAAGAGTTTTTGGGTAAAACCTCAAAAATATAAGCACAAAAGCAAAACTAGATGAATAAGATTTTATAAAACTCAGAAGCTTCAGAACAGAAAAGGGATAAAAGAATATAAAACATCAAGCAGAATAAGAAATACATTTGCAAGCTACTTCACTAACAAATGATTAAAGTCCTGAATATATCCAAACTCAGAAAACTCAACAAAATAGCAAACATATCAAAGACATGGGCAAAGGACTTCAGTAGACAATTCTAAGAATAAATGCAATTATCTAACAGATACATAAAAACATACCAAATATCACTATCCATCAGGGAAATGGAAATCAAAACCACAATGAAAAATCACCTTACTCCTGTTAGAATGACTATTATCAAAAATATAGAAAGTAACAAATAGTAGTGAAAATTGAGAGAAAGGAGAACTCTTATACTATGTTGGTATGACTGTAAATTAGCACAGCCACTGTGAAAAACCTTCCCAAAAAGGTAGAAATGGAACTTATATGTGACTCATTGAGGCCACCACTGAATATATATCTGAAAGACATAAAATCATTGTATCAAAAATACCAGCACCACCATGTTTATTGCAGCCCTAGTCACTATAGCCAAGATGTAGAATCAACCGATACGTCCATCTCCAAAGAATGAATAAAGAAAATATACACACTATGGAATACTATTGAGCTATGAATAAGAATAAAATATTGGGGGCTGGTGCTGAGGCATAGCTGGTAAATCTGCAGCCTGCACCCCACATGGGGACCGGTAAAACTCACAGTTGCTCCACTCTGATCCAGCTCTCTGATGATCAGACTGAGAAAGCAGCAGAAGATGGCCCAAAGTCTTGAGCCCCTGCACCCCTTTGGGAGACCCAGAAGAAGATTCTGGCTTCTGGCTTTGGACTGCCCCAGCTCTGGCCATAGTGGCCATTTGAGGAATGAATCCAGAGATGGGAAACTCTCTCTCTCGCTCTCGCTCTCGCTCTTGCTTTCTGCCTCTCTCTATCTCTCTAACATGCATTTCAAATAATTAATAAATATTAATAAAAGAAAAACAGAATGAACTGGAGGACAACAAACTAAAATAAGCAAGGCATGGAAATACAATTACCACATATTCTCTCTCGTATGTGGGAACTTATAACATAAAAAACTCAATCTGAACACAGAATGGTGAATACTAGAGACTGGGTTGAGGTGGGGAATGTGGGTAGAGAAAATTCGCATAAATAACACCAAATCAGAACAGATGAAAGGAATAAACCCCTAGTGTTACACAGCATAATGAAGAGACTGCAGGTCACAGTAATGTGGCCTTTTTAGATAAACAAATAGAAGAAAGAAGTTTCTGGTCTCCAATTATAAGGTAGTATAAGTAAGTGCAAATGTTGATTACCCTGTTTTGATCATTACATGTTGTATACAAGGATTGAAATACTACCTGGTAGCCCAATAAATGTACATGCATTGTTAATAAAAGTTTTAAATAATATATAAAATAATCTGTAAGCAATTAAGAAAGTAATAGGCATTCTTACCATTTAATATTAGCCTTGAATATAAATGGATTACAATCCTGAGTGAAAGATATGAGTTTACCAAAAGGATAAATTATACAAGACCCAACTAAATTTTGCCTACAAGAAATTCACTAAACAGTTAAGATACATATACGCTGAATGTGAAGGATTGGAGGAAGACATTTTAGGCAAATGGTAACAAAAATTGAGCAGCAATAGTGATAGTTATATTTAATAAAACAAATTTTTAAAAAAAACTGTAAATGGCGAGAAAGAAGGACCTTATATAACACTGGAAGTCTTGACTCAGCAATAAGTTACATCACTGAATCACACAAATACAAGCAAATATTATTAGGTATAACGTAAGAGGTAGACTCTGATACAAAAATAGTTGGGGGTTTCAGCACCCCACTGTCATTAATGGACAGATCATCTGGACAGAAAATCAACAAGGACACATCTAATTAGAATCATACTATACAGAAAATGATCTAATAAGCATTTATAGAACATTTCACTTAACAGGTTCAGAATACACAGTGTTCTCATAAGTACAAATGTTTTCCTAGAAAGATCATGTGTTAGGCCATAAATTTAAAAAATCGTACCCTGTATCTTCTCAGACCACAATGGAATAAATTAATCCAAAATAAGATGAACAAAGAGAAATTTACAATACTCATAAACTGAAAAACATGCTTGTTAGTGATGCATAAATCACTGAGGAAATTAAAAATAAAATAAAATCTTTGAAATAAAATGTAAATGAAGACACAAAGCATCAAAATCTCTGAGCTAGAGGAAAGGCAATGTGCAGTGTGAAGTATAAGTCAATAACTGCACCATTAACAATTAATTATGCACCTCAGGGAATTAGAAAACAACAAACAGTCTAAAATTAGTACAAGATGAGAAATAATACAGCTCAGAGCAGAAATAAATGAAACTGAGATTAAAATAGCATAAAATATAAACAAAATTAAACTATTGGATTTTAAAAAAAAGACAAACTTTTACCAAGTTAACAAGAACAAAAAAGGAAAAGTAAAATCAGATATGAAAAAGGAGACATTGCAACTGATACTGCTGAAACACACGGAATCACAAGAAATTTATAGTAACCACCACATATTAACAATTCAAAGAAATACATAATAATCCCTGGATATGTACAACTTACCAAGAGTCAATCAACAAATGCAGAAAATTGAAACAAAGTAAGTACCAGAAAGAAGACTGAAGCATAGCAAAAAGCCTCTCATCAAAGAAAATCCCAGAACTTCATGGCTTTAAGTTGAAATTTACATAAATATTTAAGGAGAAACAAACTCCACTATTTAATGTGTTATAAAAAATTTAAAAGGATGGGACTGACATATTATGTTTTAGAAGGCCAACATTGTTTTGATACCAAAGAGAAACAAAGGCACACACAAGCAATAGATAATTACAAACATCTTCAGTGAATGTTGATGCAGAATTCTTAACAAAACATTATCAAACTGAACCCAACAGTACATCCAAAGTTTATATATACATCATGATCAAGTGGCATTCATCCTAGTGACATAAGGATGGTTCAACAATTCCAACCAACTAGCATAAAAATCACAGCAACAGAATGAAGCACAAAAATCATAATGACCCTCTCAATAGATGCAGAAAAGGTGTTTGGTAACATTCAAAATCCCTTCAGGGTTAAAAAATCTCTTGAGAAATTTAATTTGAAATAACATATGTCAAAACAATAAAGGTTTTATATGACAAACTCACAATCAATATGCAGAAAAGCTGGAAGCATTTCCACTAAATCTGGAAGATGACAAGAATGTCTGCTTTCACCACTCCTACTCAATATAGTATTGAAATTCTTAGAGTGGTTTTCAAAGAGAAAGAAATAAAGGACACTGAAATTATAAGTAGAAAAATAAAAATATCAAAGCTTACAAATGACTTTATACATGGAAAAATCTACTCCACCAAACACCTATTAGAACTGATAATTCAATTCAGTAAATTTGTGTTATGCAAAATCAACAACCAGAAAATTATACCATATTTATACACCATTAATTATCTTGTTGAAAGGAAAATGACAAAAGTAATTCCATTCGCAATATACCAAAGACATTCTTCTCAGATAAACAAAAACATAGCCAGAGGCACCACAATACCAGATTTCAGGACATAGTACATGGCAGTTATTATCAAAATAGCATGGCACTGTATAGAAAGGTATGGATATACCTAATGGAACAGAATAGAAACACCAGAAATGAATCCAAACATCTACAGCCTACTTATTTTTGATCAAGGTTTTAAAACCATTTCCTGGAGCAAGGACAGTCTATTCACAAATGGTGCTGGGAAAACTGGATTTCCACGTGGAGAAGCATGAAGCAAGACCCCTACCTTACACCTAACACAAAAGTCCACTCAACAACTAAATCTATGACCGGATGCTATCAATATTATAGAACAGCGGAGAAACCATACAAGATATAGGCGAAGGCAAAGACTTCTTGGAAAAGACCCCAGAGGCACAGGCAATCAAAGCCAAAATTCTCAATTGGGATTACATCAAATTGAGAAGTTTATGTACTGCAAAAGAAATATTCAGGAAATAAAAGAAGCAAACATCAGAATGGGAAAAAAATATTTGCGAATTATGCAACCAATAAAGGATTAATAACCAGGATCTACAAAGAGACCAAGAAACTCCACAACAATAAAACAAACAACCCATTTAAGAGATGGGCCTAGATCCTCAATAGGCATTTTCGAAAGAGGAAATCCAAATGGTCAACAGGCACATGAAAAAATGTTCAGGATCACTAACAATCAGGGAAATACAAATCAAAACCACAATGAGGTTTCACATCAACTTGGTTAGAATGGCTCACATACAGAAAAGTACCAACAACAGATGCTGGCGAGGATGTAGAGAAAAAGGAACACTAATCCACTGTTGGTGGGAATGCAAACTGGTAAATCCACTATGGAAGTCATTTTTGAGACTGCTCAGAAACCTGAATATAATCTTACCAGACAATCCAGCCAGGTCACTCCTTGAAATTTAACCAAACATAATTAAATTGGCAAATAAAAGAGCTGTCTGAACCTCAATGTTTATTGCAGCTCAATTCACAATAGCTAAGACATGGAACCAACCAAACGCCCACCAACAGAAAACTGGGTAAATAAATTATGGGATATGTACTCGATAGAGTACTATACAGCAGTACAAATGAAATCCGGTCATTTGCAACAAAAGGAAGAATCTGGAAAACATCATGCTGAGTGAAATAAGCCATTCCTGAGAGACAAATATCATATGTTCTCCAGGATCGGTGACAACTAAATGAGAACCTAAAAGAAAACCTGTTGAAGTGAAATGGACACTATGAGAAACAATGACTTGTCAGCCCTTGCCCTGACTGTCGAGTAACAACTTACTATTTTATCTTTTAGTATTTTTTTTTGCTCTATTAATACCATTGGTTGAATTCTTTAATTAACACACAATTATTCTTAGGCATTTAACTTTAACTGAAAAGTGATCCCTGTTAATATAAGAGTGGGACTAAGAGAGGGGAATGTACAGTTCAGCTCATGCTCACTCGGGTGTACCCCTAATGTTAGAATTAGAATCATGCCAGGGTATTCCAATTCAATCCTATGAAGGTGGCATGTACCAATGCCATCTCACTACTCAAAGTGATCAATTTCAGTTCATAATTAATCATAATGATAGGATTAAGTGTCAAAGGGATCACATAAACTAGACTAGTGTCTGCGTATACTAACTGATAGAATAAAAAAGGGAGAGAAAGAGCCAACATGGAAAGTGGAATACACAGCAGACTCATAGAATGGCAGATGTCCTAAACAGCATTCTGGCCTCAGAATCAGCCCTTAAGGCATTCAGGTCTGGCTAAAAAGCCCATTAGAGTATTTCAGACATGGAAAACCAAGACACTGTGGCAACAACAACAACAAAATGACTTAAATGAAAGATCCTGTGAGTAAGATCCTAGCAGAAAGAACGGGCCATCAAAGAAGGAGGTATCTTTCTCTGAAGGGAGGAGAGAACTTCCACTTTGACTATTGCTTTGTCTAAATAAGATCGGAGTTGGTGAACTCAAGAGGTTTCCATAGCCTGGGCAGCTCATGACAAAAGCCTTGGGTGATTATTGTCGCCATAAACAAGAGTGTCAATTGTTAAATCAACAATAGGAGTCACTGTGCACCTGCTCTCCATGTAGGTTCTCTGTCCTTAATGTGTTGTACTACGTGAATTAACGATAAAACTGCTACTAAAACAGTATTTTATACTTTGTGCTTCTGTGTGAGTGCAAACTGTTGAAATCTTAGTAAATACTAAGTAGATCTTCTGTATATAAAGATAGTTGAAAATGAATCTTATTGAAGAATGGGATGAGAGAGGGAGTGGGAGATTGGATGTTTGCAGCCAGGAGGGAGGTTATGGGGATAAAAAGCTGCTATAATCCAAAAGTTGGGATTTGGAAATTTATATTTATTAAATAAAATTTTAAAATGGAAAAAAACTAGATATACATACATATAAAAAGGAAAGCAGATTCCCTCTCACTGTATTCAAAATCCAATCTAATGGATGAAAGACATAATTATAATACCTGAAGCTATTTAATTTCTAGAAAAAATATAAAGGAAATGCTTCAAGTGACCAGCACTATGGCATAGTGGGTAAAGCTGCCGTCTGCAGTGCCATCATCACATATGGGTGCCGGTTGAAGTCCATAGCTCTGTGCTATGGACTGGGAAAGCAGTACAAGTTAGCCCAAGTACTTGGGCCCTTATACCCGCATGGGAGACCTGGAGGAAGCTTCTGGCTCCTGGCTTTGGATCGGCACAGCTCTGGCAGTTGCGGCAAATTAGGGAGTGAACCAGCAGATTGAAGACCTGCCCCCCCGCCTCTCCTTTCTCTGTATAACTTTCTATCTGACTTTCAAAAAATAAATAAAAATTTTTAAAAGGAAATATTTAATACATTGATATACACAAAAACTTTTTGATAAGATCCCCAAAACATGAGCAACAAAAGCAAAAGTAGACAAATGGGATTATATCAGATTCATAGATTTTGGGGCCAGTGCCATGGTGTAGAGGGTAAAGCCACTGGCTGTGGTGCCAGCATCCCATATGAGTATTGGTTTGATTCCTGGCTGCTCCACTACTGATCCAGCTCTCTGCTGTGGCCTGGGGAAGCAGCACAAGATGGCCCAACCTTGGGTCCCTGGACCCACGTGGGAGACCTGGAGGAAGCTCCTACCTCCAGGCTTTGGACCTGATCAGCTCCAGCCATTGTGGCCATTTGGGGAGTGCTCCAGTGGATGGAAGACCTCTCTCTCTGCCTCTTATTCTCTCTCTATGTAACTCCAACTTTCAAATAAATAAATAAATCTTTAAAATATTCCGACATTTCTGCACAGTCTAAAACAATCAACATAATGAAGAGACAACTAACAGAAGAAAGTATTTGCAAGTGATTTAGCTAACATACAACTTCAACAACAGCCAGATCCGAATGCCTTAAGGGCTGATTCTGAGGCCACAGTGTTGTTTAGGACATCTGCCATTCTATAAGTCTGCTGTGTATCCCACTTCCCATCTTGGATCTTTCTCCCCCTTTTTCATTCTATCAGTTAGTATTAGCAGACACTTGTCTTGTTTGTGTGATCCCTTTGATTCTTAGACCTATCAGAGCCATCAATTGTGAACTGAAATTGATCACTTGGACTAGTGAGATGGCATTGGTACATGCCACCTTGATGGGATTGTATTGGAATCCCCTGGTGCATTTCCAAATCCATCATTTGGGGCAAGTCTGATTGTGCATGTCCCAAATTGTACATCTCCTCCCTCTATTTTTCCACTCTTAAATTTAACAGGGATCACTTTTCAGTTAAAATTTCAACACCTAAGAATAATTGTGTGTTCATTACAGAGTTCAACCACTAGTACTAGAACAACAACACCAACAACAAATACTAAAAAGGATAAAGTATTACATTGTACATCTAGAGTCAGGACAAGAGCTGATCAGGACATTGTTTCTTATAGTGTCCATTTCCCTTCAACAGGTTTCCGCTTTGGTGCTCAGTTGTCGCCGATCAGGGAAAACAAATGATATTTGTCTCTTTGGGACTGGCTTAATTCACTCAGCATGATGTTTTCCAGATTCCTCCATCTTGTTGCAAATGACCGGGTTTCATTGTTTCTTACTGCTGTATAGTATTCTATGGAGTACATGTCCCATAATTTCTTTATCCAGTTTACTGTTGATGGGCATTTGGGTTGGTTCCAGGTCTTAGCTATTGTGAATTGAGCTGCAATAAACATTAATGTGCAGATGGCTTTTTTGTTTGCCAATTTAATTTCCTTTGGGTAAATTCCAAGGAGTGGGATGGCTGGGTTGTATGGTAGGGTTATATTCAGGTTTCTGAGGAATCTCCTGACTGACTTCCAGAGTATCTTTACCAGTTTGCATTCCCACCAACAGTGGAGTGGGTTAGTGTCCCTTTTTCCCCACATCCTCTCCAGCATCTATTGTTGGTAGATTTCTGGATGTGAGCCATTCTCACCGGGGTGAGCTGAAACCTCATTGTGGTTTTGACTTGCATTTCTCTGATTGCTAGTGACCTTGAACATTTTTTCATGTGTCTGTTGGCCGTTTGGATTTCCTCTTTCGAAAAATGTCTATTGAGGTCCTTGGCCCATCTCTTAAGTGGGTTGTTTGTTCTGTTGTTGTGGATTTTCTTGATTTCTTTGTAGATTCTGGTTATCAACCCTTTATCTGTAGTATAGTTTGCAAATATTTTTTCCCATTCTGTTGGTTGCCTCTTCACTTTCCTGACTGTTTCTTTTGAAGTACAGAAGGATCTGGCTGAAGAGCCCATGAGAGTATTGTAGGCATGGAAAGCCAAGATACCATGGAAAAGAAAAAAAAAAAAAACGAAGAAGACCTAAATGAAAGATCTCTGTGAGTGAGATCCCAGTGGAAAGAACGGGGCCATCAAAGAAGGAGGAACCTTTCTCTGAAGGGAGGAGAGAACTTCCACTTTGACTATGACCCTGTCGGAATACGAACGAAGTCGGTGAATTCTAATGGCTTCCATAGCCCTGGCAACTCATGACTAGAGCCTAGGGAGATTAATGACGCCATGAACAGGAGTGTCAAATTGTTAAGTCAGCAACAGGAGTCACTGTGTACTTACACCCCATGTGGGATCTGTCCTTAATGTGTTGTCTAATGTACAGTGATGCTATAACTAGTACTGAAACAGTATATTTATACTTTGTGTTTCTGCGTGGGTACAAACTGATGTGATCTTTACTAATTATATACTGAATCGATCTTCTGTATATAAAGATAATTGGAAATGAAAAGAAACCCTGGTGTTAAATTGGAAATGGCATAGAAAATTAATTAATTTTTTAAAAAAATATGTAGGATCTCTGTCTTTAATGTGATGTACCCTCTTATTTAATGCTATAACTAGTACTCAAACAGTATTTTTTTTCACTTTGAGTTGCTGTATGGGGGCAAACTGTTGAAATCTTTACTTAATATATACTAAACTGATCTTCTGTATATAAAGAGAATTGAAAATGAATCATGATGTGATTGGAAGGGGAGAGGGAGCGGAAAGGGGAGAGTTGCGGGTGGGAGGAAAGTTTTGGGAGGGGGAAGTCATTGTAACCCATAAGCTGTACTTTGGAAATTTATATTCATTAAATAAAAGTTTAATAACCCCCCCCCCAAAAAAAAGAAAAGCTACGGCTAAAGAAAAAAAAAACCTTCAACAACAGCAACAAAACAAGAAAATAAATCTAAGAAACAAGCAAGGAAACTCAATAAATATTTTTCAAAAGGAGAGATAAAATGTCTAACAAATATTTTTTAAAAATGCTCAATATCACTAGCAACCAGGAAACTGCAAATCAAAACTGAAATAGGATAGCATCTCACCGCACTTATTCTAGGTATTACCAGATGAACAGACAGTAGCAAATGCTGACAATAATATGGAGAAATGGTGAACTCCCATAAATGGTAGCGAAGTGCAGTAATTCTATGTAGAGTCCTTTAAAAAAACTAGAAATAGAATTGCCATATGATCCAGCAATTTTACTACTGGGTATATAATCAAAAGACATGAAATCATTTTATAAGAACGATATCTGCTCTGTTTAATATAGCACTATTCATAGTAGCCAAGATGTGTAATCAATCAGGGTTAATGAATGGATAAACAAATGTTTTATATAATTTATATATTTATTTTATGTTTATATTTATATATGTATATATTATATAATTAATATATATTATATATATTTTGTATGTAATAGAATATTTTCTATTCATAATAAGAATGGAATCCTGTCATTTTTAGCAAAATGAATGGAAGTGGATGTCATGAAATGAAACATGCCAGTTACAGAATGACAAATGCCACACGTTCTTCTTTATACATGGAAGTTAAAACAGCTCAATCTGAACACAGAAATGTAATTACAGAGGTGGTGTTGGGATGGGGATGGGGACTATAAATAGGTTGGATAATGGGTACTGAATCAGAGTTAGGTAGAAGAAATAAGCTGCTAGTGTACACAATGTAGTGGGGTGACTGACATTCACAGTGACCTATTCTACATTCTCTGAGCAAATAAATGGAGGACCTCCAAAGCTCTAATCATAAAGTAATAACAAAAAGAAGAAAATGTCAATTACCCTCATTTGATCAATACACATGTGTGCATGTATTGAAAAGCCACACTTGAATACACAAATATTTTCAATTACTGTTAAGGAAAACAGTCTAACTTCATTTCAAAGATCTTCTGAATTGTTTTCTTAGTATTTATCCATTTGTGCTCTGATCTCCATTATTTATTTCCCTCTACCAATATTGGCTTTGTATTGTTCTTACTTTTCTATTTACTTGAGATCCATCTATTAGGTTGATTATTTGCAGAAGTTTTATTTTTGCTAAATTTTTATTAATAAAAATACTAAATATTAAAATGGTCTTATGTACATTTTTTGAAATGATTTTGGAAACCTACAAGAAATGACAACCTTTTTGGAACATAATTAATCAATCCTGGCAGAAGACAATCTGATGTAAGAGCTGATCGCTGTAAATGTCCCTGTTAGTATTGCTTTTGTTCTGTCGAAGCATTTTTTTGAATTCCATGTATGGCATGTCCCTTCATCTTCACAATCTAGTATTGAGGTGTTCTGCTCTTTTGAGGGTGTCATGTTGTCTTCATTGTTCTTTTTTCTTAGCTTGCTGCATTTGTTATTTGGCTTTTGTGCTGATACTCATGGGTTTCTTTGATTTTTTATTGTCATAGCTTTTTACCTTTGGACTATATCTGATTGGATTAGTCGAGTGTCTACTTTCAGGGAATAACCAGAGTTGAGTGGTGAGAGTGGCCAGGGAGCTCTGTTCATTGCTCCAGGGTGAAGGATGTGTTGGAAGTGACACATCCAGGTTTGGAGTGGTAAATTCTCTCTCTCTCTCTCTCTCTCTCTCTCTCTCTCTCTCTCTCTCTCTCCTCCACACGAAGGATCCATGCAGTTCTCAATACAAGCTCAGATTCCCCAGCAATGTCTCTTGCTAGGTAACCAGGGAGCCCTGATCATGTGGTGCCCTCCACAGGACTGCCCAAATCCCAGCCACACCCTGAATCCTCCAACACAGCCTCAATGTTTTCACAGTCCTGGCACACAAGACTCCTAAGTCACGAGCACCCAGTCCCCAGTGTTTTCTTGCCACCAGACTCAGGAGTCTCCACTTGGCTGATGGCTAGGCGTGGACAAAGCTGTTACATATGTCTGAAATGGTGCTTGCTTTCTGTCAGCTTGTTACAGGATGCCTATGCAGGATGATCAGGGAGAGAAAATGTGCCCCCCCCTATTTTTTTCTCCTCTTGAGGTTGGTATAATGACCCCTATGGGATTCCAAGGCAGATTCCCTCTAGGCTCTTCCTGCAACTTTTCACCAGTGGCTCACACTACTGTAATCTGGTCTCACCTTGTTCTCCAATGCTGGTGTGGAAGCTCTTGGTTGGTGGGGTCTTAAGTTGTACAAATCTTCACCCTATACATAGGTCCATGGTGTTCCTCCAATTAACATAGATTTTCCTCTGTTGTTTTCTCCCTAACTCTTCCATGAGAAGGAACCCTTTCCACTTTTTTTAAACTGTCTTCTACCTTCAAACTGCAAGCTCCCTCTCTAATCTGCAATCTTCAATCAGTTACTCAGAATTTCTTAATTATGAACTTACTAGAAATCACGTGACTCAGTCTTTCAACTTCTAAGAGAAATGAAATTGTAGATCTATACAAATACCTTTCAAATATTGATAGTAAATGTTTTAATATGTAAGAAATGGAAACAAACTAAATGAGCATCTTAGGGTATGTAGATACAATAGAGAATTCCTCATAAATAAATAAGAATAAATAACTTTTTACAAACTGACAACCTGAGTGAATCTCAGATAATTGTATCTAATGAAAGAAGCCAGAAGGAATATATGATTCCATATATATTAAATTCTGTATCAAATGAAATATTTTATAAAGTCTCATAAAATGGAAAGTAAAAACTTCTAATTTCTTTAAATTTTTGTAACAAGTCTATAGATAGATATTGATAGTTTTTCTCCAAAATATGTCTTATGGTGCTGAAATGTTCTATGCTAAGCATATGTAGTATTTTAAAAATAAGTCCCAAAGACATAAGAACTATAAAACATCTATGTATACTCTGGAATAATATACAGAAATCTATTGCATTACACAGAATAATGGTCCCCTAGAAATGTCCATACCCTACTCTCTATATTTTGTTACCTTATATGGAGAAAGGAACTTTGCAAATATGACTCAGTTTACGATCTCAAGTTAGAAAGGTTATCTTTAATTATCTGGGTATGATGACACATGATGTCAAAGCAGGCAATGTGTTATAACACGCAAAAGAAGGTTGTGTAGCCATTGCCACTGTGGCATAGCGACCTAAGCCTCTATCTGCGTTGCTGGAATCCTACATGGACAGAAGTTAAGGTCTCGACTGTTCCTATTCCAACCAACTCTGCTGTGGCCTAGGAAAACAATTAGTCCAAGTGCTGAGGCCCCTGCACCCATGTGGGAGACCTGGAAGAAGCTCCTGTCTCCTGGTTTCAGATCGGCGCAACTCCGGCCATTGTGACCAACTGGGGAGTGAATCATCAGATGGAAGACCTCTCTCTCTGTGTCTCTGTCTCTCTCTGTCTGTCTCTCTGCCTCTCCTCTCTCTAAATCTGACTTTCAAATAAACAAATAAATCTTTAAAAAAAAACTTCAACTTCAATTTGCGAAATTACTTTTCATAAACATACTTAAATAACTAGTACCAATTGAGGAACATGGGAAAATAGAAGACTGAGACCAAAGGGAAATTAAAAGGAAAAAATATTGACAATGAATATCAATAGTTTAAAAAGGTAATAGAACTCACCTTGTGTTTCTTCTAAAGATTTTTCTGACATACCTATGCAAGAAAGATTGAGTTCACTCAATAAAATTGAAATACAGACCATTCAGTATGGTTTTCATCTCATGCAAAACAGCTTTATCTGACAAACCATTTGCAGGAACTTTCCCAAATAGAAATTTATAACCTTAATCTGTGGAGTGGCTAACAACTTATTCATGATAACACCAGTAAAAAAGAAGGCTTTCTTTAAAGTAACGGCCATCAAAGAGGAATTTATCAGCCACTTTAGAGATATCTAGTCACATAGAAGTCTGGGAACATTAAAATGAACATAAAAGGGAATGCTAACGTGGAAATTCTGTGGGTTATCAAAATTTAAAATTACTTGGAGAAAATTCTACAAACAGTAATGTCAAGATATAAACCTTAATCTCCCTCATTTCTTTTTGAATTTTATATTTATACAAAGGGAGGGGCTGGCGCTGTGTGCAGTAGGTTAATCCTCTACCTGAGGCACCAGCATCCCATATGGGCATCAGTTCTAGTCCTGGATGCTCCTCTTCACATCCAGCTCTTTGCTATGATCTGAGAAAGCAGTGGAAGATAGCCCACGTACTTGTGCATCTGCACCCGCTTGGGATTCCTGGAGGAAGCTCCTGGCTCCTGACTTTGAATCTGCACAGCTCCGGCCTTTGTGGCCATCTGGGAAGTGAGCCATAGGATGGAAGACCACTCTCTTTGTCTCTACATCTCTCTGTAACTCTTTCAAATAAATAAAATAAATATTTTAAAAAAGGGAATGAACTTATATATATATATATATACATACATACATATATATATATATATATATAATACATGAAGTTTTGAAGACCATGATGATATTTCCCACCCTACCCACTCTCCCTCCCTTACTCCTATCCTCCAGCTTTGTTTCTTAGTGTTCTTTCATTTCTACAATGACATGGCATACAGTTAAATGGACTTACAATGTTTTCACCACACAAAAGAAAAGTGCTCCTGGTAGAGAGACAGTGATGGGGGAAACTGAAGTATGTGGGGATAGTAAAGAGACCCTGGAATGGATCCAAACATATGGAAATAGAGCCAGATAGGTTCTCAAGAACAGAGCCTGAGGGAACTCCTAATACTTAAGGTTTTAGAGGATTAGAGACTAACAGAATCTTTAAGGTTTTCTAACTGTGGAAGAAAATAAATTAGAATCAGTTGAATAAATCAGGAGGACAAATGACATTACTTAAAAGTCTTTCTGTATTCCTTGTTTTCTCTATTGACCTTTCTTAGGTCCTTCATAAACACTTCTGTTTCTCTCTCTCTCTCTCCCTCTCTCTCCCTCTCTCTCTCTCTCTCATTCACACACACACACATACACATACACACACACATCCCAACACTACCCTTAAACTTTCTCATGGTAAAAATTTCTTAACTTACCTGATGTCTTTTCTTTCAAGTTGCTTCTATTATCTGGAAGTGCAGTTGTTGGCTACATGCATTTAACCAACAGGAATATGAGAGTTCTAAGGAATAGAAAGAAAAAGGAATAACAGGGAGGACTCTGGACTGAACTTTGCCTTTCTCCATTTAATTAGTGGCAATAAAGCCCTCCAATGAACATGAAGCAAATAACCTAGATATTTATATCTGAACCTAGATATTTATATGGTCATATAAATACACACATATACTTTTGAAAATTTATTTTTGACAGGCAGAGTTAGACAGTGAGAGAGAGAAAAGTCTTCCTTCCATTTGTTCACCCCCCAAATGGTCGCCACAGCCCACGGATATGAAGCCAGGAGCCAGTTGCTTCCTCCTGGTCTCCCATGCGCATGCAGGGCCCAATCACTTGGGCCATCCTTCACTGCCTTCCAGGGCCACAGCAGAGAGCTGGACTGGAAGAGGAGTAACCAGGACAAAACCGGCACCCCAACCGGGACTAGAACCCAGAGTGGTGGTGCCGCAGGCTGAGGATTAACCTAGGGAGCTGTGGCACTGGCACACATATACACTTAAAAACAATCTCTGAAGACTGACTGCTCTCCTTCTTGATTTTTTCTGTAATTACTGCTATTGTTGGGAAGTGTCACTATGATCCTAAATCTGTATATGTGAAATACATATATAACTTGGATATGTATATGAAAACTTGTAGAATATAAATAAAATTTTACAAAAGATCATTAAAATTACTACTATTTCAGACAAAACCTTTTAGTGGAGATTTAAATGAGGCATTCATTCACCAGCTTACCAGATACATGTATTTACTTTGCTCAGTGTGATGGATGTGTAAATATGTCTCCTCTGTGGCCTTTTGATCAGGAAAGCTGATGCCACCTGTCCCTATCATTCCCCAGGACACAGAGGAAGGATGCTGCCTGGAGTTGTTCTATGGTGAGGAATTGAGGGCAGAATTGGTGGAGGGGACCTTGTGTCCTACATCATGATTGGGCTTTATCAATCCTACAGTTTAGATATAATCTTACCAGGATATTGAGAAATGCTGAGTCTTGCATTTATATCTCCAGAACCATAAATGTTTACTGCCTGCCTGTGCAAATATTTACATTTATCAAGTGTGTGTTCTCTGGACACTCCCTTGTATTTAGTGTCCTCAACACGTAGGACTGAGTTAGAAATTCTGACAGTTGGTCTAGGCAAGATCCCACGTAGTAGTGAACGTAGTAGTTGTTGGAACTCTTACACAAGGTTTCATCTCTGAGGACCTGGGGGCCAGCACCGTGGCACAGTAGATTAATCCTCTGCCCTTGCGCTGGCATCACATATGGGCACTGGTTCTAGTCCCGGCTACTCCTCTTCCATTCCAGTCCAGCCCTATGCTGTGGCCTGGGATAGCAGCAGAAGATGGCCCAAATCCTTGGGCCCCTGCACTGGCGTGGGAGACCAGGAAGAGGCTCCTAGCTCTTGGCTTCTCATTGGCAAGGCTCAGGCCATTGCAGCCATTTGGGGGGTGAACCAACTGAAAGAAGACCTTTCTCTCTGTCTCTCTCACTGTCTGTAACTGAAAATCTCAAATAAAATAAATAAAATCTTAAAAAAAACCTCTGATAACCTAATGTAAATTCTAGAAATCATAAGCTGAATTTATTAGATAGCTCTTGCTTCCTTGAATTTGGTTCCATACTTGAAAACCTTGGCTGGAATTCATTCCCCAACACGAATGTCAGCATCTTGCTCCACTTTGTTTCACATGTGAATGTTCTGCACAGTCTCTTCTCTCAGGTAGGAAGTCTGATGACTTAGTGAGCTATATTTTAAGCATTTGACCTACTCTCATCAAACATAATTGAGAGAATGTGAGTATTTGAGTACAGAGCACTTTTGAGATGAGAAATGCAGAATTGTATTAATTGGAAACTACTCTTTTAGATTAATGGGTAAGGTTAGCAACAGAATTTAAAGGCTGTGCATGCACAAGAGATATCAGCAAGGGAATTTCTTCCAAAAACTCCCCAGCTTTGCTGGATTTCAGGAAATTGAAGGAGATGTGGCCATGCTTCTGTGACTGCATAGATAAAAGGACATCCTAGCACTGCTTTTCATAACCATTGTATCCTATAAGCCTAAGAATTTCTAATAGCTCTCTTCCTACTGGTCAAATTATTATTTCTGTAGTTGAGGTAAACAAATGCCAAAAAATAATACCCAACTCCTTCGCAAAAATTCCATTGAAAGGATTAGGAATCTCTCAAGAAAACCGGATATAATCCTAGCCTGTTAAAATGACAGACTGGCTACTGCTGATGAGAGATGTGGATGAGAGTTCATGATATTTAATCCATGATGGAGGTCACAAGAAAGTCAGTCTAGATGTAGGCATTTCCAGATGTCACTCAGAGACCTTTCACTGTAAATCCTTTCCTCTCTTGGTAAGGACAACTGGTTTTCCTTCTGCAATTTGAAATCATCCTGTGCCTCTCTCAGATCTATTAATCTTGTGTGTAGCCTTCCTTGAACTTTAGTCTTTGCCCTTCTGCTGAGTTAGGTTTTTATTTTAACTCTTTATGTTCGTGTATGTTTTTAAGTGTGAAATCCATGCTCAGTCTGCTGGTTCCAGACTGCCAGGAATGCCTTCTGGAGGGGCAGACCAGAAACGCCATGATCTGAACTCCAGCTAATTAGTATTCTTTCAAAATTTACTCTCCAAACAGAATTAAATTATATATCAGATCAAAAGTAATCTAGTTTCTGCAGCTTCTTTTGCCCAGCTCCAGATCCTAAGTTTCCTTCTAATGCTCACCCTGGGAGGTAACGGTGATAGATCAAATAATTGTGCTCCTGTCACCCACCAAGTAGCCCTATATTGAGTTCCCAGGTCCTGGCTGTGACCTGCCCATTTCAGGCAATTGGAGGGCGAATCAGAGGATGGGAGCACATACTCTATTTATCTCTCTGTTTTTGAGAGAGAGAGAGGAAGCGAGGCAGGAAGGAAAGGGATCGTATTATGCGCATAGACTTATTTCTGGACTCTCTATTCTATTCCATTGATTTAATATCTGTTTTTATGAATCGTGATCAGTATGACTTTGTAATATAACGTGAAGCTCTTGCAGTGTGATATCCCCAACTTTGTTCTTTTAGTTCAGGATTGCTTTGGCTACTTGACTTTTTATAATTCCATGTAAATTTAAGGATTATTTTCCTATCTTTGAGAAAGATGACACTGATATTTAGATGGTGATTGTATTAAACTTGTAGTTAGAATGGTCAATTTTTTTTCTCTTTTAATTTTGACAGGCAGAGTTAGACAGTGAGAGACAGACAGAGAGAAAGGTCTTCCTTTTTCCGTTGGTTCACCCCCAAATAGCCGCCATGGCTGGTGCATTGCAGTGGCGTGCTGAGCTGATCTGAAGCCAGGAGCCAGGTGCTTCCTCCTGGTCTCCCATGAAGGTGCAGGGCCCAAGCACTTGGGCCATCCTCCACTGCACTCCCGGGCCACAGCAGAGAGCTGGACTGGAAAAGGAGCAACCAGGACAGAATCCGGCACTCCGACCGGGACTAGAACCCAGTGTGCCGGCGCCACTGGCAGAGGATTAGCTTAGTGAGCTGTGGTGCCGACCTAGAATGGTCAATTTTAATATTATTTACTCTAATTAAAGAACATGGGATACTTTTACATTTATTTGTGTCTTCAATTCCATCATGGATGTTTTCCAGGTTTCAGTGTACAGATTTTACTAATCCATAAAATTTATTCCAAGGTATTTTGTTCTTTCCTATGCTCTTATACATGAGATTGTCTCTCTAACTTCTTTGTGCATAATACATTAGTATATGGAAACACAATTGTTACAGCTGATTTTATGTGTTTATTTGCTTAATGTATGAATTCTAAATATTAGTTTTGGGATATGGTCTTTAGGGTTATTTTTTATTCTTTGCATTTTGGATATATCATTAAGTTTTGAAATCTGCTTGTAAAGTTCCAGAACCAGTCGGTGAAGATAATGTATTTGACACAAGTTTAATATTCAAAATACATAAGGAACTCTCGAAACTCAATAGGAAACAGATATAATAATCGAAGAACCTGAATGGACATTTCTCAAAAGAAAATATAAATAGCCAAAGATATATCAAAAATGCCCCTTCCCACAGTTTATTATTGTACCATTTTCTCCACATCCTCTCCAGTATTTGTTACTTTTTTTTATTTTTTGATGATAGCCATCTAATTGAAATAAGGCAATAGTTCATTGTGGGTTTTACTTGCATTTCCTGATGGCTAGTGTTCCTGGGCATTTTTCATGTTTGTTGGAGATTTGTATTTCATTATTTGAAAAATACAAATGCACATACATTTAATGGCATAAAATGTTCTTGAAAGAATTACTTAAGCTGCATTTCTCTAGCCATCCTCCTGAAGAGTCTTGAACTCAGATAATTTTCTTCTGTAAGATAATCAAAGTTATACTCAAGCCTTCAGAATTTTACATCTTTACTTTTTAAGATTCATTCCTTTATATTTTCAGAATTTGATGGTAAAACTGGCTATGTGTTGAAGATCATTCAAGTCTACTTTGTTACTCTAGCCTCATAAGTACAAAAAGATGGATACTCTCCAGTCAGCAGTACATTCGACCTGAGAAAAGTAGTGATTCCCAGCTGATTTTCTGAATCTAGAATTGGCAACTATTGATGGGTTGAAAGTGGTTCCAAAGCTGAGCTCATTTATTCACACAGGTGGTCACACTCTAGAATACTAAGACCACTTAAATTCTACTTCATGAATTTAAATGTGGAAATTTTTGCATTTGTACTTTTCTAGTTGTTGTAATCAAAACATTTGTCCTGTAAAATTGAGTAGAAAAGCCTTAAGGTGCTGGACTTCTCCCGGATGGAAGACTTGTAATCACTGCTTCAGTATTATTGTTTGTTATGGGTCTGTTTAGATTTTCTATATGGTCTTGATTTAAACTTGGTAGGTTTTAATGTCCACGAATTTATCCATTTGAAGTTTTCTCATTTGTTAGTGTATATTTTTTTTCTGTTTTTAAAGATTTGTTTATTTATTTGAAAGACAGAGTTACAGAAGGATGTAGAGACACAGAGAGAGGTCTTCCTTCCATTGGTTCACTCCACAGATGGTTGCAACGGCCAGAGCTGCACTGATCCGAAGCTAGAAACCAGGAGCTTCTTCAAGGTCTCCCATGTTGGGGCAGGGGCCCAAGTACTTGGGCCATCTTGCACTACTTTCTTAGGCCATAGCAGAGAGCTGGATCAGAAGAGGAACTCCGGCACTAGAACTGGGTCCATATGGGATGCCGCCACTTAAGGCCAAGGCTTTAACCCGCTGCACCACAGCGCTGGCCCCCTAGTATATATTTTTTCATAATTGCTCCTTTGTAATTCAGTGGTGTTGATCATAATGTCTTCTTTTTTATCTCTATTTTATTTGAGTTTTTACTCTTTTTTTTCTTTGTTAGTCCAGCTAACATTTAATCTATTTTGCTTATCTTCTCAAAATAATTAGATTTTTTCTTGATCTTTGAATTGTTCTTTTAGTTTTAATTTCAAGTATTTCTCTTCTGATCTTTATTGTGTCTCACCTCCTTCTGACTTGGGTTTTGACTTTTTCTTGTTTTTCTAAGTCTTCAAGATGCCTTATTAGATCATATATCTGAGATATTTGAAAAATCGTTAGATGGAGAGTCTCAGTTCCTAGCTACCTTTAATCTGAACGCTGTCATAATTTCCTGGCCAGATAGTTTACCCCATTGGAAGCAAGTCCCTGAACATCTAATTTCATTACATTACACTAACTGCTGTGAGCATAACACAGAAATTGAAGTTATACTTTATGTCTTGGAAGTTTTCCTCAAGTCATATAATGCAGTTAAATTTATATGACTGCTTCTCTTTAAAATATTTAATGTAGCCACAGAGCATTGACCATCAATGCTTCACTAGTATAATGTAATCATAGGGGGCAGAATGAATTAGAAAAGGGATTTTACAGAGAAGTTTATGGGCAGCTTTCTTTACTCAATCCTATGCTAACCAACAGTAAAATGGAAAATTATTTTGTATCAACCCAAATTCTGAGAAAGTCTTTTTCTACACATGTTTATCATCCTATATTTTAACTTCCTACATTTTATGCTGTTTATGCCTCTATGTAATATATAATTGTAGAATAGGAATAAATGCCTTCCTTATTTTTCTTATATTCTCATTTCCATTCAATTCAGACATTATGCTCTGATTCCTGCGATTTCTCTGTAGCTCTTTTCAACTCCTTTTCATTTTTTACAGCCTCATTTGTTTATCAAAAAATTAACAAGTATCATTAATGGTCATTTCAAGAGTTTGTTAATTTTCTCCCACTAAATGATATTAGGATATCCCTTGAGCAAAAGCCTACTGATGCCCTGCCAAGGAGAGGTTACTCATTGGAAACATTTCTTCCTCTGCTCAGAGGAGACACCACCACTGGCTACCTCTCAAATAATTCATTGACAGATCTCAATGGCTACCTCTCAAATATTTCATTGACAGGCTCCATTAATGAATCTACTTCCTTTGTTTTGCAATCCAATCAATTAAGCCACTCTACACTTAAGGTCAATTTGAATATCTATTTACCTTCTGACTTCTTTCCCAGGTTTATTCCAATTTATCCTCCCTTAACGCTTTGTCTAAACATTGACATTTGAAAAATGCTTTAATTATCCACTTCAAAGCTGACTGCCACTCTTCATTGTAATTTTTTACTAACATCAACTATTGTAGTATATTTGAGCAAACTCCATAGTCATAGCATGTACATACACACAATGGAACAATATGTAGTAATAAAAAGGAATGAACAAAGTTCTAGAGATTTATTTTATTTATTTGAAAGACAGAGTTACAGAGAGAGAAGGAGAGACAGAGAGAGTGAGACATCTTTCTTCTGCTGATTCTCTCCCCAAATAGCCACAACAGCCCAGGTTGGATCTCTCACCTGGGTGCAGGGGTCCAAGCACTTGGGCCTTCATCCACTGCTTTCCCAGGCACATAAGCAGGGACCTGATTCAGAAGTTTAGCAGCTGTGACTTGAATTTGCACCCATATGGAATATTGGCATCTCAGGTGGCAACTTTACTGGCTATGCCACAATGTCAGCCCTTGGATGAACTATTACACTGTGCAACAGCATCAAGGAATATAAAAATTCTTATTACTGAAGGAAGGAAACAAGATATGAAGTTGTACATGGTTTTTAATTCCTCTTACAGAAAATACTAGAATGTGGAAACCAACTTGTATGGAGAGCAAATCAATGATTTCATGGAACCAGAGAGAACACGCAAGAGCCATATGGAGATAATACAAAGAGTCACAGAGAAACCTTTCTGGGAGATAGATATGTATATTATTGAATGTTGTTATTTACACAAGGTATACATGAGTTTTACAAAATTTTCAGTTGCATTATTTTAATTAGTGAATTTTATTTTATGCAGTTATACGCAAAATAATGCTATTAACAACAGAAACAACACGAGACAAAGAAAGAACGAAAGAAAGCTTCTTATTTAGACCTCAAGGCTGTTGGCCCTTTCCCATTATCCCAATCCAAATTTCTTTTTTGGTCCCGTTTCCTTTCATATCAAGCTCTATCCTTTCTCAAACACCTAGTAGATACCCAATAATACTTAAGATTTTTTGTAAGTTGTTCCTTTACTGAATTTTGTCTGCTAATAATCCCCAAACCTAGATCAGACAAATTACTATAGGGTATCTAATATGCTGTTTCTAAAATTCTGGCTTTTCTCATTATAATATGACTCTGGATTAAGTGGACTATCTGCTTTTGGTGAATCTCTAGAGGGTTGTAGTGGGTGTGGCCAGAGAGCTCTATTCAGTTCTTCAGGGTTAAGGATGTGCCAAAGGCGACACACCCAGGTTTGGTGTGGTAAATCTCTCTCTCTCTCTCTCTCTCTCTCTCTCTCTCTCTCTCTCTCTCTTTTATTTAGAAGGGAAGTAATTCAGCTCTGCTGAGCTCTTCTCCTCTATGGCAATCAGTGCCTGAGCACTTGCCCTAGTGAGTATACATGGGGTCCATGCAGCATGTGGCCTCTTAGTGGAAAACTACTGAGGCAGCCCAGGCTGGAGAGTACTGATAACGCAACCTTGTGTCTTAAGACCTTGTAACCTTTCCCCTACTTGCACAAGCATTGCAGCTACAAGATAAGCTCCCCCACCTTCCCCCGCCCGATATCCTGCCCCCCCAAGCGCCCCTCCTTCCCTCACCCGACACCCTGCCTTCATGATATATAAGTGTGTAGTTGAAAAATAAAAATTGCAGCTTGATCAGAACTCTTGTCTCGCTGCCTTCCTGGTGTCTCCTGCCCCTTTCATTCCCAATCTAGGTACTTGGCCCTAGTTGACATCCCACGGGACAGGACAACTGGGGCCCACGTCTCACGGGATGGGACAAGTATAATATTTGTCTGCTCTGTCCCAAGGACCACACATAGGATATGTGTAAGCTCAGATTCCACTGCAATGTCTCTCACTTGGTAGCTAAGGCTGCCCAAGTTTGTGGCATCTACCACTGAAACTATTCACTCTCAGCCACACTGTAAGTTCTCCTACATGCCCTCAGTTTTTTTTTTTTCACAATTCCGGTTCATAAGCTCCACACATTCACTAGGTCTTAGTCTCCTCTTATTACTCCCAACCAGAGTCAGGCCAATCCAAAGGCAGGAGCCAAGAACTTAATTTTGGTCTCCCACATGGGTAGTAGTGGTCCATGCTTGACCTATCATGCTACGCTTTCCAGAGTGCATGCTAGGCAGAAGCTGGCCTTGTGGACTTTAATATGGGAGATGCATGCATCTCAAGTGGTGTCAAATGCTACTCCAAACGACTGCCCAATTTCCATATTGTATGTCCTCTATTTCTTTAACAAATGATCTGTAATTTTCAATGTAAAGATCTTCAATTTTTTAGAATTTATTCTTCAATTTTGTGAATTGAATTACTTTTGTCGATTTCCTTTCAACAAGATCATCAATGGCGTCTAATTATGGTATAATTTTATGGTTGTTGATTTTGCATACCACAACTTACTGAATTCAATTATCAGTTCTAACAGGTCTTTGTTGGAGTAGATTTAAGTGGACATTCTTGTCATCTTCCAAATCTTAGTGGAAATGCTTTCAGCTTTTCCACATTCTGCATATTGATTGTAAGTCTGTAGTATAAAAGTTTTATTGCTTTGACATGTTCCTTCAAAACAAAATTTTTCAAGAGTTTTTAACTTTGACAGGTTGCTGAATGTTACCAATCATCGCTTCTGCGTCTATTGAGAGGATCGTATGATTTTTGTACTTCATTCTGTTGCTGTGATTTTTATGCTAATTGGTTAGAATGTTGAACCATCCTATGTCACCAGTATGATCATGACGTGATCATGACATATAACCTTTTGATTACTGTTGGATTCATTTTGATAAAGTTTGTTTAAGAATTCTGCATCAACATTCACTGAAGATGTTTTGTAATGATCTATTGCTTCTGTGTGCTTTTGTTTCTTTTTGGTGCCAAAACTATGTTGGCCTCCTTTTAAAATATAATATGTCAGTCCCATCATTTTTAATCTTTTATAACATTTAAGCAGTGTAGTTAGTTCTTCCTTAAATATTTATGTAGAATTCAACTTAAAGCCATCAGGTTCTTGGATTTTCTTTGATGAGAGACTTTTAGCTATGTTTCAGTCATATTTCTGGTAGTTGATTGGTTTAATTTAATTTGGTTTATATTACATTTCCTTGATTTAATTCTAGTAAGCTGTACATATCCAGGCATTATTATGTATTTCTTCATTTTTTAGTATGTAGTGTTTCCTATAAATTTCTTGTGATTCCTTGTGTTTCAGTAGTGTCAGTTGCAATGTCTCATTTTTCATAACTGATTTTGTTTTTCCTTTTTTTGTATTTGTTAGCTTGGTAAACGTTTGTCTTTTTTTTTTTTTTTTTCAAAAAATCCACTAATATAATTTTGTTTATCTTTTATGCTGTATTTAATCTCAGTTTCATTTATTTCTGCTCTGAGCTATAGTGTTTCTTGCCTTCTACTAATTTTAGATTGTTGTTTTCTAAGTCTTTTAGGTGCATAATCAAGTGTTAATAATGCAGTTATTGACTTATACTTCACACTGCATATTGTTTTTTTTCTAGCTCACAGATGTTGATGCTTTGTGTCTTCACTTACATTTCATTTCAGAACTTGTTTTTCATTTTTAATTCCCTCAGTGATTTATTGGTCATTAATGAGCATGTTTTTCAATTTTTGAGTATAGTAAATTTCCCTTTGTTCATCTTATTGTTGATTCATTTATTCCATTATGGTCTGAGAAGACACAGGGTATGATTTTTTAAAATTTATGACTAACACATGGTCTTTCCTGGAAAATATTATGTACTTATGAGAATAATGTGTATTCTGTAGCTATTGGGTGAAATGTTCTATAAATGCTTATAATGTCTGTCTTCTGTAAAATATGGTTCTACTCAGAAGTGTCCTTGTTGATTTTCTGTCCAGATGATCTGTCCATTAACGACAGTGGGGTGCTGAAAGCTCCCAACTACTACTGTATCAGAGTCTACCTCTTACTTTATATCTACTAATATTTGCTTTGTATTTGAGTGATGTGGTGTTGTATCTTGTTGCTGAATCAATCCTTTCAGTAATATTGTCTTTATTACAGGTTTTTTCAAAGTTTGCTTCTTTAGATGTAAGTATGGCTACTCCTGCTCAATTTTGGTTTTAATTATCATAAAATGTCTACCTCCAATCCTTCACATTCAGCTTATATGTATCTTAACAAGTTGGAACTTGTATGTTTAATCTTTTGAAAACTCATATTTTTACTTAGGGAAGTAATACCTTTATATTCAAGGCTAACATTGATAGGTAAGAACTCCTATCACTTTATTAATTATTTATTGATTGCTCGATGAACTATTTAAAATTTTAATGAACAATAAGTGTACATTTTTTGGGCTACACTAGTATTTCAATCTCTTGTACAATATATAATGATCAAAACAGGGTAATCAACATTTGTACTTATTACAATACTTCATAATTGGAGGTCAGGAGCTTCTTTCTTCTATTTGTTTATCAAAAGAGGCCACACTGTTGTGACCTACATTCTCCCTACTATGTTGTGTAACAGTAGGCATTTATTCCTTTCATTTGATTCTGATTAGGTGTTTGCTATGCTGACTTCCTCTACCCATCCTCCCTGCCTCAACCCAGTCCCTAATATCCATCATCCTGTGCTCAATTGATGTTTTTATTTTATAACATCCCACATATGGGAGAGAACATGTAATTTTCTTTCTGTGGCTAGTTTATTTTAGTTAACTATCCTCCATTTCCTTCTATTTTGCAGCACATGATAGGATTTCATTCTTATGTTTAAAAGATTTATTAATTATTTGAAATGCATATTAGAGAGGCAGAGAGAGGCAGAAGGCAAGAGTGAGAATGAAGAGAAAGATAGAGCATGAGAGAGAGAGGGAGAGAGAGAGATCTTCCATCTCTGGGTTCACTCCCCAAATGGCCACCATGGCCAGAGCTGGGCCAGTCCAAAGTCAGAAGCCAGAAGCTTCTTCTGGGTCTCCCACATGGATGCAGGAGCCCAAGGGCTTGGGCCATCTTCTGTTGCTTTCCCAGGCTCATCAGCAGAGAGCTGAAGCAACTGTGACTTTAACTGGCACCCATATGAGAAGCAGGCATTGGTTTTACCAGCTATGCTACAGTACCAGCCCCCAACATTTTGTTCCTACTCTAGATGAATAGTATCACATAATGTGTATGTTTTCCTTATTCATTCTTAGGACGATGGACATATTGGGTGATCCTATATCTTGGCTATGGTGATCAGGACTGCAATAAACATGATGATGCAGATAACTCTTTGATACAATGAGTTCATGTCTTTTGGATATATACTCAGTGGTGCTTTCAGTAAGTCATATGGAAGGTTTATTTACACCTATGTGGGCAATCTCCATACTGTTTTTCATAGTGGCTGTACTAATTTAGAGTCACACCAACATAGTATAAGAGTTCTCTTTTCTCTACTTTCTCACCACTATCTGTTTCTTTCTATATATTTGGTAATAGTCATTCTAACAGGAGTAAGGTGATTTCTCATTGTTGTTTTGATTTCCATTTCTCTGATTCATAGGGATATTTAGTATCCAACATGTATCTGTTGGATAATTGCATTTATTCTCTTAGAATTGTCTACTGAAGTCCTTTGCCCATGTCTTAGATTTGTTTGGTTTTTTGTTGTTGAGTTTTCTGAGACTGGATATATTCAGGAATTTAATCATTTGTTAGTTAAGCTTGTTGGCTTAGTTGGTTTACAAATATTTTTCTTACTCTGCTTGATGTTGTATAGTCTACTCATCCCTTTGCTATTCTGAAACTTCTGAGTTTGATTAAATCCTATTCATCTAGTATTGCTTTTGTGCTTGCACTTTTGAGGTTTTACCCAAAAACTAATTGCCTAGAAAAATGTTTTGAGGTGTTCCCATATGTCTTCTTCTAGCATTTTCATGTTTTCAGTAACTTGGGTACAGAAGGATCATTCCTCAATACAATCAAAGCAATTTATGAAAAACCCATGGTCAGCATCTTATTGAATTGGGGAAAAGTTGGAAGCATTTCTACTGAGATTTTGTTCCAGACAGGGATGCCCACTCTCACCACTGCCATTCAACAGAGTTCTGGAAGTTTTAGCAAGAGCCATCAGGCAAGAAAAAGAAATAAAAGCAATACAAATTGGGAAGGAAGAACTCAAGCTATCCCTCTTTGCAGATGATATGATTCTTTATTTAGAGGATCCAAAGAATTCTACTAAGAAACTATTGGTATGCATAGAAGAGTTTGGCAGGATATAAAATCAATGCACAAAAATCAACAGCCTTTGTATCCACAGGCAATGCCAAGGCTGAGTAAGAACTGCTAAAATCAATCCCATTCACAATAGCTAGAAAAACAATCAAATACCTTGGAATAAACTTAACCAAGGAAGTTAAAGATCTCTACAATGAGACTTACAAAATCTTAAAGAATAAATTAGAAGAGGATACCAAAAAATGGAAAAATCTTCCATGCTCCTGGATTGGAAGAATCAACTTGGTCAAAATGTCCATTCTCAAAAAACCAATTTATAGATTCAATGCAATACCAATCAAGATATCAAAGACATTGTTCCCAATCTAGAAAAAATGATGCTGAAATTCATATGGAGATGCAGGAGACCTTGAATAGATAAGGCAATTTTGTACAACAAAAACAAAGCTGGAGACATCACAATACCAGACTTCAGGACATACTACAGGGCAGTTGTTATCAAAACAGCATGGTACTGGTACAGAAACAGATGGATTGCCAAATGGAACAGAAAGAAACACCAGAAATTAACCCAAACATCTACGGCCAATTTATATTTGATCAAGGATCTAAAACCAACGCATGGAGCAAGGACAGTCTATTCAACAAATGGTGCTGGGAAAACTGGATTTCCGTGTGCAGAAGCATGAAGCAAGACCCCTACCTTACACCTTACACAAAAATCCAGTCAACATGGATTAAAGACCTAATTAGTATAGAACATTGGAGAAACCCTGCAAGATATTGACACCGGCAAAGACTTCTTGGAAAAGACACCAGAGGCACAATCAGTCAAAGCCAAAATTAATTATTGGGATGGCATCAAATTGAGAAGTTTCTGTACTGCAAAAGAAAGTCAGGAAAATGAAGAGACAAACGACAGAATGGGAAAGAATATTTGCAAGCTATGCTACAGATAAAGTATTAATAACAAAAATCTACAAAGAAATCAAGAAACTCCACAACATCAAAACAAACAAGCCACTTAAGAGATGGGCCAAGGACCTCAATAGACATTTTTTGAAAGAGGAAATCCAAATGGCCAACAGACACATGAAAAAATGTTCAAGATCACTAGCAATCAGAGAAATGCAAATCAAAACCACAATGAGGTTTCACCTCACCCCGGTGAGAATGGCTCACATTCAGAAACCTACCAACAATAGATGCTGGAGAGGATGTGGGGGAAAAGGGACACTAACCCACAGTTGGTGGGAATGCAAACTGGTAAAGATACTCTGGAAGTCAGTCAGGAGATTCCTCAGAATCCTGAATATAACCCTACCATACAACCCAGCCATCCCACTCCTTGGAATTTACCCAAAGGAAATTAAATTGGCAAATAAAAGAGCTGTCTGCACTTTAATGTTTATTGCAGGTCAATTCACAATAGCGAAGACCTGGAATCAACCTAAATGCCCATCAACAGTAGACAGGATAAAGAAATTATGGGATATGGCTGAGAGCGGCAAGATGGTGGAATAGGAAGGGAGCACACTGATAGTTGGGAAGAGACAGTTTAATAAAAACGGAGATACTGCAGGGTCAAGGAAGAGTAGGGGAACAAACAGCAGAGGAAACTCTTCCGGAACTAGTGATTCACAGTGGACCTGCGTGGAGAGCATGGGAGCCCAAGTTCGGGACACCAGCGAAAGAATCAACAAACCAGTGCTGGAATGCGAGGTGAGCCGAACCTCTATAGCCCGAAACACCAGCGGGAAAGCAGGAAGAGGAGACTAGAGGGAACGAGGCTTGAAACTCCGTGGGGAAGAGTTCACCAGGCTAACTATTAGAGAGAGAGGGAAAAAAAAGTGACCGATACGGACACGAGTTTCTCTCTCTCCACTCACCTCTCAAAGGCGAGCAAGACAGAGCAGGCGCCATTTTGGACATATGTCATAAGCAGGGTAACCTCAGATCTGCACCGGCACCTGAGCCTAGCAGAAAAACCTGACTCTGGGGTGGGAGGTGAAATAACAGGAGATTAAGATCTAACTTGGCAACCCAGTGGGAGTCTGTAGGAGAATTGGAGCCCACACCGAGGGCAGCAGAGATTCCCTGTGTGGTCCTTGGGAAAGAGCTTCTGATCTCTGGCTCCTGTGGGTATATCATTCGCCTGCTAACTACCTCAAATTCCATTCAGCTGTGTGGAATTACGTCCCTTTTGAATAAAAAAAAAGAATGAAAGAAAGGGAGATTTACCACCCCTAACCTGGGAGTGTCACCTTTGACACACCCTCAACCCTGAGGAACCAAACAGAGCTCTCAGGCCACACCCATCTGAAGCCTCTAAGGCTCCATCCAAAGCAGACAGTCCACTTAATCTAGACTCATAGTATAACAAGAAAAAACACCACAGTGAAGAAACCAAATATCTAGAACATGCCAAACAACAAACGCAAAAACCGAGGTAACAAGAACAAGGAAGACACTATGACGCCCCCAAATGAAAAAGACACCCCAATTCAAGATTATGAAGATGATGAGATAGAAGAAATGCAAGAAGCAGATTTCAAAAAATTGATAAGAACATGAAGAAGTTCTCAAAAACAAATTCTTGAACTACAGAAGTCCTTAATGGACAAGATAGAAAATCTCCCTCATGAAAATGAAATATTAAGGAGGAATCAAAATGAAATGAAACAACTAGTAGAACAAGAAACTGTGATAGTGATGAGAAATCATAATGAAATGAAGAATTCAATAGATCAAATGATAAACACATTAGAGAGCCTTAAAAACAGAACGGGCGAAGCAGAAGAGAGAATATCAGACTTAGAAAACAGAGAACAGGAAAGGAAACAAGCAAACCAAAAAAAAGAAGAGGAAATTAGAAATCTAAAAACTATTGTCAGGAATCTACAGGATATTATTAAGAACCTAACATTCGGGTTCTAGGAGTTCCTGAAGGCAAGGAGAGGGAGAAAGGATTAGAAGGCCTTTTTAGTGAGATACTAGCAGAAAAATTTCCAGGTTAGGAGAAGGACAGAGACATCTTAGTACAGGAAGCTTATAGAACCCCTAATAAACATGACCAAAAGAGATCCTCACCACAACATGTTGTAATGAAACTCACTACAGTGAAACATAAAGAAAAGATTCTAAAATGCACAAGAGAGAAATGTCAGATTACTCTCAGAGGATCTCCAATTAGACTCACAGCAGACTTCTCATCAGAGACCCTACAAGCTAGAAGGGAATGGTGAGACATAGCCCAGGTACTAAGAGAGAAAAACTGCCAGCCCAGAATATTATATCCTGCAAAGCTCTCATTTGTGAATGAAGGTGAAATAAAGGCTTTTCATAGCAAACAGAAATTGAAAGAATTTGTTGCCACTCGTCCAGCCCTGCAAAAGATGCTTAAAGATGTGTTACATACAGAAACACAGAAACACGGTCACCAGTATGAAAGAAGGTAAAGGAAGGAAACCTCACAGCAAAAGATCACAGGAAGCTCAATTTCTCTTTGACATAGAATTAAAATCTGATTCTCTGTTAAAGCAATGTGTTACAGTAATCTATTATGTTCTCTTGATGTCTGTTAAATTCTAATTGTTCAAAAACAGCTGAATTTTTATTAAGAGCTATAGGTTATTTAAATATGTGCTTATTTTCAAAGATTTTTATAATCACCTTGTAACAATGATCAAATTTGGTCTATGTTATGTCATGATTTTAAGGAATCTTATTTCAACCAGATATTTTGGATTTTGAGCCTTCTTGGCGTTCTTGACAGGCATTCAAAAAATCAAAGTTTCAAACAATCTGGACTCTAAAATTTCCAGTAAATCTTGGACTTTGGTTTTTCCAGGTTGGGCCCAACTGAAAAAATTGAAGGACCTATGTCTCTCATCTTATAGAGACACCAACTAAACAGGCTATTTGGATTATATTAGAAGTACTGTCAAGATGTGACGTGGTACTAAATTTTAAGTTTCTATAATGGAAAATGCTATTAATACAAATGTTTGAGAATTAAAAAGTCTAATGATCTTGTGTTACTAGACATGATAGTTATCTTAATGAGAAAGCCCCAGAGGCCAAAGGATTAAATACTTGTAAAATCCGGCAGGTGCTTTCAAAAATACTGTGAAGTAAGCAAGTGCCTCTTGTTGGTTGATGAGTTTATAATTTTAAACATGGCGACTTAAAGTCTTTTGTCATCCACAGTTATATATGCTTAGCTGCTCATTAAACTAAAGCGTTGTTGGTTCTGGGTTTAGCTGTCCCCCTATAGATTCCTATGGACTTTTTCCAGCTACTTCCATTGTATTCAGGACTTTGAGATGGCTCTGTAAACAGATGAAGCCAATAATGTATGAACAGTACCAACTGAGAGAAAGTATGGTTAACTGAGGTTACTAAAAACAAAAAGCAATTCAAATCAATTGGCAGTCTACAAAAAGAGCTAAAGATTTTAAAAACTATTATTAAAATTGCTATATTTGTCTATTATGATATGTTATATGTGTGTACATATTGTATGTCCACATGGGAAAATTTTATTAAGAGTTTTATTTTAATTGGCTTTGTAGATAAGATTGTCCATAAATTTAAGCTGCTAAAATTAATCAAAGAAATATTTTATTTTGTGTGACCTGAATCTCTGTATCATATGTTTTATACTTGTTGGTAGAAAGAAACTAAAACATTTTATATGTTTGTGCTTAAGTTTACTGGTTAAACAAACTACACCATGTTAGATATTTAAGACGTGATTCCAAATACATGATTCTTAAAATTTATAGAAGGCATTGGACCTTCTGGTAAATGTTTGCTTAAGTTGTTATCTAATGCTTGAAACTGTTTGCTAAGTATTCATGTAATATTGCTATTGTCAGCAAGTGATCTAGGACTTGCTCCCTCATTTCTCTATTCTAAGCCCAACTTGTTCTTTCATGTCTCTATTCTCCTCAAGGTAGGAAACTAATTCTATTATGAAGGAATCTGTAGGATGCACAATTTAATCTTTAGACCTTATAAAAGAGATGGCTAACATTTTTCTGTAATAGCATAGCCAAAATAAGAGCTTAAATTATAATCTCATAGTTAGATTTATTTTGCCATCATCGAAGTAAACAGTAAGTAGAAAAAACCTCCCTTTCAGACCAAAGGGAAAGAAAGTTTTAAAGTGAGAATATAATTTTCCTCATGGGCATTGTCTACCTTAGAAAAACAACTACAGAACATGCCTGTGACTATAGACTTGTAGTTAAGGGCACCGAAGATTAGAGATGGGACTTGAGCACTCCCTTGACTTGCATCCTCTGGTCTGTTTTAACAAAAACCAGGAGGGAAAGAAAGCTAGGCATCAGAAGCAATGGGTGGCAGGCCTATTAATGGCTGATCTGTACAGTGATCTGCCCTCAAGGAGACCCAACAGGCCAGTCCACTGCAGTGGCTTTCAATGTGGTAAGCCTGGGCTTCAGCAGAAGTCAGCTTGTGAAGAGCCCTGGCAGCTCTGCCAAGAGTTGGATCACTGGAAATGGACCTGCCCTGGAGTCAAAGGATACCCAGATCAGAGCCACAGATCTTATTGGCTCTAAGCTGAAAAGCCCTTCACTCAGCCCAACTTCCAAAGTGACCACTGCAGCTGAGGGGATGGTCAAGTAGGGTCAGCAACATTGCAGGCAGAACTGTAAATTTCTTGTTAGAGATGCCACCTGCCTTTACCTGGCCAGCCCTCCTCCCAGGCCAGCCAAGTAATGAAAGTCAACAGAGTGCCTTCCCCTAGGAGGTTCACGCCTCCCTTAGGATATACCCCATGTGAAGAGATAGATATGTCTGGGCCTCTTAATTTACAAGGCCTAAAGCCCAACAGATTCTTATCAAGCCCCTTCTGTCAGGTTCTATTTGCCTCTCAATCAGAAAACTTAATTGTAGCTTAGACAGCACCTTTCTTAGCTCCTCTAATAATGACTCTGTCCTTTGTTCTAGAACCTGTCTAGCGTACTTGGGCCTCATTCCTTCGTAATCATAACCTCTACTCTACCACCAATGGCTCTACTCCCAACATGTGTGTACTGATGGTCCTCTTCCCCACTTAATGCTGGTTAATGCCACTCTTAGGATCATTGGTTACTATCCTCACCCTGTCTTTTATGACCTTGTCTAAATATGATCAGAGTCGGCGAACTTGGAAGGCTTCCATAGCCTTGGCAACTCATGACGAGAGCCTAGGGTGGTTACTGGCGCCATAAACTAGAGTGTCAATTTGTTGGGTCAACAACAGGAGTCACTGTGCACTTGCTTTTCATGTGGGATCTCTGTACTTAATGTGCTGTACATTTTTTATAACTAGTACTCCAACAGTATGTTTCACCTTGTGTTTCTATGTGGGTGCAAACTGTTGAAATCTTTACTTAATATATACTAAATTGATCTTCTGTATATAAAGAGAATTGAAAATGAATCTTGATGTGAATGGAAGGTGGAGAGGGAGCGGGAGAGGGGAGGGTTGTGGGTGGGAGGGAAGTTATGGGAGGGGGAAGCCATTGTAATCCATAAGCTGTACATAGGAAATTTATATTCATTAGGTAAAAGTTAAAAAAAAGAAATTATGGGATATATACTCTAAGGAATACTATACAGCAGTAAAAAAAAAAAGTCCAGTCATTTGCAACAAAATGGAGGAATCTGGAAAACATCATGCTGAGTGAAATAAGCCAGTCCCAAAGGGAAAAATATCATATGTTCTCCCTGATCAGTGACTACTAACTGAGTACCAAAAAAGAAACCTGTTAAAGTGAAATGGACACGATGAGAAACGGTGACTTGATCATCCCTTGTCCTGACTGTTGATGAACAACTTAATACTTTATCCCTTTTAGTATTTTTTGTTGTTCTGCTTGATACTATTGATTGAATTCGGTAATTAATACACACTTATTCTTAAGTGTTGATAATTTACTGAAAAGTGATCCCTGTTAAATATAATAGTGGGAATAAGAGAAGGTAGAGATGTACAATTTGGGACATGCTCAATCAGATTTGCCCCAAATGGTGGAGTTAGAAATGTGCCAGGGGGTTCCAATACAATCCCATCAAGGTGGCATGTACCAATGCCATCTCACTAGTCCAAGTGATCAATTTCTGTTCACAATTGACAATAATGGTAAGACTAAGAGTCAAAGGGATCACATAAACAAGACAAGTGTCTGAAAATACTAACCGATAGAATTTAAAAAAAGATAGAATGATCCAAATGGGAAGCAGGATACACAGCAGACTCATAGAATGGTGGATGTCCTAAACAGCACTCTGGCCTCAGAATCAGCCCTTAAAGCATTCGGATCTGGCTAAGAGCCCATGAGAGTATTTTAGGCATGGAAAGCCAAGAAACTCTGGAAAAAAACAAACAAAACAAACAAACAAAAAAAAAACACCTAAATGAAAGATTTCTGCAAGTGAGATCCCAATGGAAAGAACAGGCCATCAAAGAAGGAGGTACCTTTCTCTGAAGGGAGGAGAAAACTTCCAATTTGACTATGACCTTGTCTACATAAGATCAGAGTTGGTGAACTCAAAATGCTTCCATAGCCTTGGCAACTCATGTCAAGGGCCTTGGGTGATTACTGACGCCATAAACAAGAGTGTCAATTTGCTAAGTCAACAACAGGAGTCACTGTGCACTACTCCTCATGTAGGACCTCTGCCCTTAATGTGTTGTTCAATGTAGATTAATGCTATAACTAGTACTCAAACCGTAATTACTCAAACAGTATTTTACACTTTGTGTTTCCATGTGGGTGCAAACTGTTGAAATTTTTACTTAATATATACTAAATTGATTTTCTGTACATAAAGATAATTGAAAATGTATCTTGATGTGAATGGAATGGAGAGGGAGTGGGAGATGAGAGGGTTGTGGAATGAAGGGAAGTTATGTGGAGGGGGCACTGTAATACATAAACTGTACTTTGGAAATTTATATTTGTTAAATAAAAGTTAAAAAAATAAGTTTATATATATGAAAACCTAAAAATTCCACCCAAATATTCCACCATTAGAACTGATAAAGATAGTAAAGTGGTAGCATATAAAATCAACATAAAAAATCAACTATTGTGGGCATTTGGGGAGTGAGTCAGTGAGCAGAATATCTCTCCTTCCTCCATCCTTCTTCTTTTCCTCCTCCTTCTGAAAAGACACAATACAAGCATCTCAGTATTTACACCTACTAAAGAAAATATCTAGGTATAAATTTAACTTCGAAAGTGAAAAACATGTATGTAAAACATTATAAAACATTCATGAGATAATTTGAAACTTCAAAAAATGGAAAGATTCCCCATGTTCATGAATTAGATTAGACAATATTATTAAAATATCCATTGTATGCAAAAGTATTTATAGATTGAACATAATCCCCATGATAGTACTGATGATATTCTTTAAATAATTAGGAAAAAAACCAATTGTCCTAAAATTCATTTCAAACCACAAAAGATACAAAATAGCTAAGCCAACATTGAACTAAAAGAGCCAAGCCAGAGGTAATACAATATTTGGTTCTAAAACATACTAGAAAGCTCTAGATACTAAAGCAGCATGGTTCTGCCTTAGAGAAAAACAGACATAAAAACAGTAGAACAGAACATATCATGCAGAAATAAATATACACATCTATAGCCAAATAACTCTCAACAAACAAATGTGCAAAGATGCACAGTGGGAAAAGGCTAGTGTCTTCAATGGATTTTACATGGAAAATTAGATATCTATATGCAGGAGATGAAATTTTGATACCCTATCTCTCACACTATACAGAAATCAACTCATCCGAATCTATGAAACTACTAAAAGAAAACTTAGGAGAAATACTTCAAGATATAGTTATAGGCATTGTTTTTCTAATAAGACCCCAAAAGTATATGCAAAAAACAAACCTTCACTAGACAAATGAAATTAAGTAAAACTAAAGACTTTTCTGCACAGCAAAGAAAACAGTCAACAAAGAGACAAATACCAATGGGAGAATTTTTGCAAGTTATTCATCTCATGCTAAACTGACATTCAGAATAGCTAAGGAACTTTAAAAGCACAATAACAATAAAAGCAAATATTCCAATGAAAACTAGTCACGTGATAATGAATGTACTTTTCCTCAAAGAAGAAATTTAAATGCCAAAAAATTTATATAAAAACAGGTCACCATCATTAGCCATCATGGAAATGAAAATCAAAATTGTAGTGACATATTTAACACTATTATCAATAATAGAATAAAAGCACATTATAGTGATCACTCTTCATTATTATATATTTTCTGAGAATTTCTGATGAAAGTAAGGAGTAAAGGTAACTTTTATACACTACTAGTGAGGATATAGATTCATATAGTAATAAAGTATAAAAAATGTAGATCTGACATAAAAGCCACCTCTCCCACTTACCAGGTATATGTCAAAAGGAACAAAATCAGCATATAAAAGCTCTCTCCTGCTTACTGCTACACTATTCAAAACAGCTAAGATATACCACCAATCTTGAGGACTATCAACAGATGAGTGGATGAATAAAATGTGATATAAATGTACAATGGAATATTACTCAGCCTTAAAAAGAATTATTTCCATTATTTTCTATCATTTGTAGCAAAATGCATGGAATTGAGGAACCTCATTTTAAGTGAAATAAGTCAAACCTAGAAAAACAAATGCTGCACTTTCTCTCGCATTTGTGGAAACCTGAATGAACAAAAGTTCATCTGTATGTAGAACAGTAATTACTAGAGGGTTGAAAGGAGAGAAGTTGTATAATAGGAATCAAGATACTGTTCATTAGGCAGAATAAGTTCTATTATTCCATAATACAGTAGAAAGATTATAGTTCACAATAATTTATTATGTTTTCTGAGAAAATAGAATAGAGGAGTTGAAAGGCTTTAATCTTAAAATAATCACAAGGTGAGGAAAATATTGATTATCCTGATTTCATAATTGCACATTATATATTTATTTAAATTTAAGACTCTACTCTATAACTATATACAATTAAATAACAATTTAAGCAATTCTTATTTTCCTTGTGATTTCCTCCTTGACAAATAAGTTTTTCAGAATGTTATTCACTTTCCAAATATTTATGGTCTCCAATTTCTTTGTTGCCAAACTCCAATTTAAATCCATTTTGTCAGAGAATTTACTTTATATGTTTTAAGATGTTTTAATGTTACTAAAAGTTTTTATAGTATATTATCTATGATGTGGAATGTCTCATATACACTTGAGTCCATATCTTGACCATTTTTGTGGTCATTCACAGATATATATTGAGTAAAATTTTTCATCCACCAGTATTGTATTAGATATTACCAGGTAAGACCAAGTCTATTGATGGGCTGAATTCTTGTTTTAGCTCTCTTATTTGTTCTTTTCATTCAGTGAGATAGTCTTTTAAAGGAAGTATTTAATCTATTCTTAGTCAATATTATTTTTATCAAGGTAGTTTTATGTATATTTTTATATAAACCATGTCTTTTTTTGTTTCTGTTTATCCTTTACCACTTCTGGTTTGTTTCTCTATCATTTTTCTGCTTTACATTCATTAATTTTTACTTTGAGCTTTATTATTTCTCTTCTTTTGATCTTTTTCAGTTTAATGTTCTCTTTTGCAGTATTGTACCTTTAATTAGTTTAAATAATAGAAATGGCCTGAACTCCCCAATTAAAAGGCACAGACTGGCTGAATGGATTAAAAAAGCTAAACCATCTATTTGCTGCTTACAAGAAACACAACTTTCCAACAAAGAGGCATGCAGAATGAAAGTGAAAAGTTGGAAAAAGATATTCCATGCCAACAGAAACCAAAAAAGAGCTGGCATAGCCATCTTAATATCAGATAAAATAAACTTCTACAGAAAAATGGTTAAGAGAGACAAAGAGGGGCACTATATAGTGATTAAGGGATCAACTCTACAGGAAGATGTAAGTATAATAAATATATATGAACCTAATTAGATGGCACCGATTTATTTAAAATATATGTTAAGGAACTTAAAAAGAGACTTAGACTACAATACAATAGTATTGGGGAACTTCAGTATTCCACTTTCAGCAATACACAGATCAATGGGACAGAAGATCAACAAGGAAACTGCAGATTTCATCAACACTACACACCAAAGGGATCTTACAGATATCTACAGAAATTTTCATCCTAAAATTAAAGAATACACATTCTTCCCAGCAGTACATAGAACTACTCTAGGATTGACCACATAATAGGCCTTAAAGCAAGTCTCAGCAAATTCAAAAGAATTGAAATCATATCATGCAACTTCTCAGACCACAGTGGAATGAAGCTGGAAATTAGCAACTCAGGAATCCCTACAGCAAATATAAACACATGGAGACTGAACAACATGCTCCAGAATGAACAGTGGGTCATAGAAGAAATCAAAAGAGAAATCAAAAACTTTCTGGAAGTAAATGAGGATAACAACACAACATATCAAAACATACGGGATACAGCAAAAGCTGTGTTAAGAGAAAAGTTTATAGCAATAGGTGCCTGCATCAAGAAATTGGAAAGACACCAAATAAATGAGCTTTCAATGCATCTTAAGGATCTAGAAAAACTGCAGACAACCAGAAGAAAATCTAATAGGAGAAGAGAAATAATTAAAAATTGAGAAGAAATAAACAGAATTGAATCCAAAAATTACAAACTATTAGCAAAACAAAGAGCTGGATTTGTTGAAAAAATAAAAACAATTAACACACCATTGGCCCAACTAACTGAAAAAAAGAAAAGACCCAAATCAATAAAATCAGAGATGAAAAAGGGAATGTAACTACAGACACCACAGAAATAAAAAAGAGTCATCACAAATTACTACAAAGAGTTGTATGCCAGCAAACAGGGAAATCTATCAGAAATGGATAGATACCTGGAGACATACAAACTACTGAAATTGAACCTTAAAGACATAGAAAACCTAAACAGACTCAAAACTGAGTCATAAATTGAATCAGTAATAAAGGCCCTCACAATAAAGAAAAGTCCAGGACTGGATGGATTCACTGCTGAATTCTACCAGACATTTAAAGAAAAACTAACTCTAAATCTTCTCAAACTATTCAGACCAATCAAAAAATTCTTACTTGAAGCCAGCATCACTTTAATTCCTAAACCTGACATAATTCCAACAGAGAAAGAGAATTACAGACCAATTCCTCTGATGAAGGTAGACACAAAAATCATCAATAAAATTTTGGATAATTGAATGCAACAAAAGAAAGTTCATCCACCCAGACCAAGTGAGATTTATCCCTGGTATGCAGGGATGGTTCAATGTTCGCAAATCAATCAATGTGATACATCACATGAATAAACTGCAAAAGAAAAACCATACGATTATCTCAATAGATGCAGAGAAAGCATTTGATAAAATATAACACCATTACATGATGAAAACTCTAATTAAATTGAGTGTAGAAGGACATTTCTCAATGAACTCAAAGTAATTTATGAAAAAACCACAGCCAGCATCCTATTGAATGCGGAAAAGTTGAAAGCATTGCCACTGAGATCTGATACCAGGCAGGGATGCCCACTCTCACCATTGCTATTCAGTATAGTATGGAAGTTTTAGTCAGAGCTATTGGGCAAGAAAAAGAAATTATAGGGATATAAATTTGTAAGTTATAAGTCAAAATATCCCTCTTTGCAGATGATATGATTATTTAGGGGATCCAAAGAACTCTACTAATAGATCATTGCAAATCATAGAAGAGTTTGGCAAAGTAGCAGGATTAAAATCCATGCACAAAAACAACAGCATTTATATACACAGGCAATTCCATGGCTGAGAAAGAACTGCTAAGTTCAAACCTTTTTACAATAGCTACAAAAACAAATACCTTGGAATGAACTTAACAAGAACATCAAACATCTCTATGATGAGAATTACGAAATCTTAAAGAAAGAAATAGAAGCAGATACCAAAAATGGAAAATCTTCCATGCTCATGGATTGCAAGAATGAATATCATCAAAATGTCCATTCTCCCCAAATCAGTTTATAGATTCAATGTGCTACCAATCAAAATACGAAAGACATTCTTCTCAGATCTGGAAAAAAATGATGCTGAAATTCATATGGAGTCACAGGAGACCTCAAGTAGCTAAATCAATTTTGTACAACAAAAACAAAGACGGAGGCATCACAATACCAGATTTCAGGACACACTACAGGGCAATTGCAATCAAAACAGCACGGCACTGGCACAGAAACAGATGGATAGACCAATGGAACAGAAAAGAAACACCAGAAATCAATCCAAACATCTCCAGCCAACCTATATTTGATCAATGGTCTAAAACCAATGCATGGAGCAAGGACAGTCTATTCAACAAATGGTGCTGGGAAAACTGGATTTCCACGTGCAGAAGCATGAAGCAAGACCCCTACCTTACACATTACACAAACATCCAGTCAACATGGATTAAAGATCTAAATCTATGAACCAACACCATTAAATAATTAGAGAACATTGGAGAAATCCTGCAGGACATAGGCACAAGCAAAGAATTCTTGTAAAAGACCCCAGAGGCATAGGCAATAAAAGAAAAATTAACAATTGGGATTACATCAAATTGAGTAGTTTTTTTTAACATTTATTTAATAAATATAAATTTCCAAAGTACAATTAATGGATTACAATGGCCTCCACTCCCCAATAACTTCCCTGCCACCCATAAACCTCCCCTCTCTCAATCCCTCTCCCATTCCATTCGCATCTAGATTCATTTTCAATTATCTTTATATACAGAAGATCAATTTAGTATATATTAAGTAAAAATTTCAACAGTTTGCACCCACATAGAACATAAAGTGTAAAATACTGTTTGAGTACTAGTTATAGCATTAATTCACAATGTACTAAGGACAGAGATCCCACATGAGGAGTAAGTGCACAGTGACTCCTCTTGTTGACTTAGCAAATTGACACTCTTCTTTATGGCGTCAGTAATCACCTGAGGCTCTTGCCAAGGCTATGGAATCCTTTGGAGTTCGCTGACTCTGATCTTATGTAGACAAGGTCATAGTCAAAGTGGAAGTTTTCTCCTCCCTTCAGAGAAAGGTACCTCCTTCTTTGATGGCCCATTCTTTCCATTAGGATCTCACTCGCAGAGATCTTTCATTTGTTTCATTTAGGTGTTTTTTTTTTCCCATGATATCTTGGCTTTCCATGCCTAAAATACCCTCATGGGCTCTTGAAGCAGATCCAAATGCCTTAAGGGCTGATTCTGAGGCCAGAGTGCTGTTTAGGGCATCTGCCATTCTATGAGTCTGCTGTGTATCTCGCTTCCCATGTTGGATCGTTCTCTCCTTCTTAATTCTATCAGATAGTATTAGCAGATGCTAGTCTTGTTTATGTGATCCCTTTGACTCTTATTCCTATCATTATGATCAACTGTGAACTAAAATTGATCACTTGGACTAGTGAGATGGCATTGGTACATGCCGAGACACTAGGCAAAAAAGGAAAAAAAAAATGACCTAAATGAAAATTTTGAGATTGCAGCAGAAAGAACAGGCCATCCAGGAAAGGGGTACCTTTTCTGAAGCGAGGAAAGAACTTCCACTTTGACTATGGCCTTGTCTAAATAACATCAGAGTTCGTGAACTCAAGAGGCTTACATAGCCTTGGCAGCTTATGACAAGAGCCTCAAATAAGAGTGTCAATTGTTAAATCAACTCCCCATGTAGGATCTGTCCTTAATGTGTTATACTATGTGAATTAACAGTATAACTAGTAATCAAACAATACTTTATACTTTGTGGTTCAGTGTGGGTGCAAACTGTTGAAATCTTTAATTATTATATACTAAATTGATCTTCTGTATATAGAGATAATTGAAAATGAATCTTGATGAAGAATGGGATGAGAGAAGGATTGGGAGATCAAATGGTTGTGCATGGGAGTGTGGTTATGGGGGGGGGGACTGCTATAATCCAAAAGTTGTACTTGTAAATTTATATTTATTAAATAAAATTTTTCAAAATTGCTCAGACCATACAGTGAAGTAAGGATAAATTCTTCAACAAATGAGTTTGGCAAAATAAAAGTACATATGTAGAAGTATGAAATTATACAGGGAATACTCCAAGACATTTGTGTGGGGCTAACTTCCTGGATAACACCCACAAAGCACAGTCAACAAAGCACAATTAAACAATTGGGATTATTTCACATTCAGAAGTATTGCACAACAAAGGAAACAATCAACGGAGTCAAGACCCTTCCAATAGAATGGAAAATAATATCTGCAAAACACATATTTCACAAAGGATTAGTCTCCCAAATATATCGGTAATTAATAATCTCAACAACCAAAAAAAAAAAAAAACACACACACACACGACGAGTGGGCAAAAGTCTTCAATAGACAGTTCTCACAGAAGAGATACAAATGGCCAATAAATGTATGAAGAAAATGCTCAACATCACTACTCATCAGGGAATAGCAAATCTAAACCACAATGGGCTATCACCTCACCTCTGTCAGAATGGCTAAAATCCAAAACACAGAATAACAGGGATGTGCAGAAATGAGAACACTTATATACTATTGGTGGGAATGTAAGTTAGTGCAGCTACTGTGGAAAATAGTGTGCAGATTTCTTTAAAAATTAGAAATAAACTTGCCATATGATCCAGAATTCCCATTCTCACTACAGGGTATAGCCAAAAGACTTGTGGCAATGAGAGATAAGCTGCCACCTGCAGACTCGCATTACATGTGGGTGCTGGTTCAAGTCACGGCTGCTCCACTACCAATCTAGCTCCTTGCTAAAATGCCTGAGAAAACAGCAGAGGATGGCCCAAGTGCTTGTACCCTGAACCCAAGTGGGAGACCTGGAGGGGGCTCCTGGATCCTGGATTCAGCCTGGCTCAGCTACAGCCATTGTGGCCATTTGGGGTGTGAATCAGCGCATGGAAGATCTCTTTGTCTGTAACTCTACCTTTCAAATAAGTAAAATCTGAAATTTGGAGAAAAGTTTCATGACATTTGTCTTGGAAATGAGTTTTTGAAACAAGCACAAAGACATAACAATGAGAAAAAAATGAGTGAGAAACCATCAAAGATTTTGTACATCAAAGAAAACTAAAATGAAAAACAAACCCGTATTATGGGAGAAAATGTTTGTAAGCCAAGTATGTGATATAAAGGAATAACATACAAAATATACAAAGCATCCATACAGCTCAATAGCAAGAAAACAATGAACTGGTTTAAAAATGGGCAAATGATTCAAATGGACATTTTTCAAAGAAGATATGCAAATGTGCACCTAATATATGAAAAAGTGCTCACTAACAGTAATCATCAATATCACAATGAAATATGAGCTCACACCAATTAGTGTATTCAAAAAGTGAAACATTTAAATCCTGAGACTGTGAAGAAAAGGAACTCTTGTGCAACATTATTTGGGATGTAACTTTATGTAGCCATTATGGGAAACAGTATTATGGCACTTCCAAAAATTACAAAGAGAGCTGGCATATGATCCAGCAGTGAACTTCTAGGTATACATCCAATGGGAATAAGATCACTATCTCAAAGAGATAAGTGCATTCTTGTGTTCTTTGCATCATTATTCACAACAGTTGCGATATGTGATCAACTTAAGTTCCCACCAACACATAACTGAATGTAGTGTATATAAACTATGGAATACTACCCAGCCATCAAAAAAGAATGAAATTCTCTCTTTTTCAACAAAATGAATGCAACTAGAAACTCTAATCCTTAGTGAAATAAACTAGTCCCCAAAAGATATATATCATATTTGGTAGCTAATATAGAATACAAAAAAATTATAGGAATAAAAGAGATGTCTTGTGATATGATTGTTGTTTTTAACCCTCTTTTATACTCCTGTGAAACAGTGGTCTTTCTATTTTTTTTCTAGTTGAATATCATTTTTAGTGCTGCATTCAACTGGTGGTTATAGAGTGGACCAAATTTTGTTTCTTCAAAAAATAATGAAAAAAATGGGAGAGGATTGTGGGAGGGAAATAAAAATGGTGGAAATATGGTTACCTTACAATCACCTACCTGTAGAATAAATGAAATATGTTCTATTCATATTAATAAACAACTTTTAAAAAGAAAATTAGGCATGTGATGGTCTTCCAAATGTTCACGGAAAGTGTATTTTGTTAAAAAGATGTATATGAATTTCAACTATTTCACCAAAATAAACATCTTTTAATTCCAATTTACTGAGAGATTTTTAGAGTGTTCTTGTGAATTGAAATATCATTCAGCATTAAGAAAGAGATCCTGCCAATTGGAACAGTATATGTGAAGCTGAAAGATGTAATGAGAAGTAAAATTAACCAAAAATGATAACTGCACAAGGTAGTTGATATGTTAATTAGATTGATTTTGGTGATCATTTCACAATGTGTATAAAATTCAAGACACATGTGCATTTTAAATATATGCAGTTTGTGCTATTTATATTTATCAATCATATGTAAATTAAGCTTAAGAAATAAAAGGAACTACAGTATATTGTTAGCAGTTCCCAGAGGAGAGTACAACCCATACCTTAGGACGGATACATGGGTAAGCACTGGACATGGTCATGAGGATGAGAGAAGGGGACATAGGCTACAGCCCAAGAGAATGAAGTAGCAAGGTAAATAAGCAGGCTTTAACTAGTTTGAAAAATTTCAGCAAATTTTGGGCATAGGCATTATCTGTGCTTGTCTTTTTTTTTTTTTTTGTCTGTGGTGACTAGAGCAGGTAGATTATAGTTCAGTGGGTGAGGCTCCATTAAAGATGTGTTTTTAGATTGATGGCTTTTATTGGGAAAGTACATTTTGTGTCCCATTGTTTACTATACCTAGTAACTGTTTTACTCTGGGAAGGCCAAACACTCCAGAGTCAGAAAAGCTCATCTGTCAATGTATCAGAATACAGAAAATACAAGACATGGTTAACACATGGAGTGGAATACTTCTCTCTGCTTCTGCTGGAGGGTAATGGCAATTACTATACATAATTAGCATATTTTCAAGTAGTGAATAGTTTTAGTTAGAGGTACTTTGTAAAAACTCCCCAGGCACTGCCTTCTAAGATTTAGTTAGATGTTGATTTAATTAATCATAAACAATTTCACTGTCAATCTGGGCTGTACCCACTACTACATAACAAACTATTGTACAATTCAGGAGCTGAAGATGACAAACATCACACAGCATCTGTGATAATGAATCTAAGGTGGTTTAGCTGATTGTTCTGGCTTATAGTTTCACAGAACTGCAGTTAAGGTCTGCTTTGGTGTCAGTCTCCTGCAGGATTGATGAAGGATGGGAGATGTGCTTCCAAGATGTATTACTCATGTCATCTTAAGAGGCCTGAGTTCCTTGCCATGGGGGCTTCCTCAGAGGGCTGCTCATGAAAGATGGCTTGCTTTCTGCACTGAGTATTCCAAGAAAAACATTGAGAGGGAGACATAAATGGCTTTGGAAACTGGTGGTGGGGTGTATGTGCTTTTTCTATTTCTACTCTCAATTCAACACTTCCAAAGGCAGATGTATGGGCTTGTTTCCCCACATTTCAAGCAATTCTCCAGGAGACACCAACTGGGTGTCTATTCTGGTACTGTCTAACTGAAGACGGTGTCATAGTCCACAAGTGGAAGGCTCAGATCCATAGATGGTCCTCTATTTCAGATGCCAGTCACAGGTGGTCAGATGTTAACATTTCTGATTCAACAGCTAAAAATATGAGCTTCCAGCTATCTGGAGACTCTCAAAACACAGTCCTGTTGGTGCAAAGCTGAATCATCAGTCATTCACTCTTCCCTGGAGGTTGGGAGATATGATACAACATCACAATGCTCTAATTATACCTTGGTTTTTCAGATGATCTGCCCCCATTCCAAAGCTACCTAGGAGACCTTAGGCTCCAGTAGTCTTATTAATAAACTGATGACATTCTCATCATTCCAGGGTTCAAGAATTTTGGGAGCCATGTTCCAGGAAATGAGATTCAAAGACCAAATGTGAATTTCACAGTATCATGGAGCTCAATGTCTTTTATTACTCAATCGTGGAAGTCTCAGTCCTACCTTGGAATAATACAGATGGATAGCACACAAAGGTACAAATTCTTGGAGTTAGGGAATATTAGGGTCATTTAGATGCTGACAACTGCAGGTGCTACTTGTATTTATCTCCCCATGATTATTTCATTTTATATTGACCTTGAAGATGAGAGTCACAGTGTTGAAACTGGGCACACTTTATCACAGATGCCAATTGTAATTCCTTCAGCTCATCACTTGTAATCAATACTGCAGATCATATTCAAACCAAACATTGTTTTTGTCTCATTCACACTGTTGTTTTGAAGACTATGGAGAAGTGTGTGAAGACCATGTTGGCACATGGGCCCATGCAAGTGGTGTCCATGTGCAGCATTAAAGCCTTGCGTGCAGTAATGTGACCATTTAATAAGGACTTAGCTGAATATCTGTGTGAAACATGGAATCTAGTACATGCAAGTTCAGAGTTCCTGATTTCATCCTATGCTTCATTTTTAAAGAGTAGCAGGATATAGAATGAACCTTGCTAAGAAACACCCAGTATGAAAGTTGTGACCTGCCAGATGTCACCTAGTGCTGTTGTGAGCTATGCAGGGCCTAAATCTCTATTCCAGACTCTTGTCTTTTACTTAGAGAATTGTAAGTACAGGCACAAACACAACATGCAGTGTGGTAATGATTATTTACAGAGTGAAAATAATACACAGGTACATGAGGTCTTATTTAGGGAGAGTGGGCCAGGAAAAGTAAATTGGGCCTTTCACACCCTGCTTTTCCTAAGTCCACAAGGGCAGAGTGACAGCAGGAGAGTGAGAAAGAGTGATCCCCTTCCCTTTACCAGGCTTCCTATGAACTTAGAGATGGGGAGTGGTTACATAGTACTGCCCCCAGGTTCCAGGTAAGGGGAGGTACATCCAGGGAAGGGGTTATCTGATTGACAGGTGGGTTAATATGGTAGCACAGAGAAGGAAAGGAATGGCAAGCAGCTCATGAACATAAAGTATCTATCTGCCTGACTCATCACCCATCAGTTACTGCCTGAGCTCGGCTCCACTCTGTTATTTGAGTCTTACTGCCAAAGAGCAGGTCAATGAAATTATTTGAGACTGAGTAGTGCTCTGTGTAATCCAAAGTTACTTTTTTCTCCATTAAAAGTTTGAGATAATGTTTTAAGTTTATATTATGGTGAAACTTTTAATAAATGACCATTTCCCTGATGATTACTTGAGCATTTTTATATATCTTTTGGTCTCTTTTATGTCTTTTTCTGATAAATTTGTTTACATCTGTTGTGCATTTTAATTGGAGTGTATGCTTTCCTCTATTGTGTTATTTAAGTTTTTACATACTCTGTAAACATGTATGGCTCACAAATATTTTCTTCATTCTGTAGTTTCATTAAGTCTATTGTTTTCTTTATTTTACTGAAACTCTTTAGTTTGATGAAATCACATTTAATTATTAGGCTTTTATTTGCTGTGCAATTACCAGTGTGATATATAAAATCCCTGTCCATTCCAATGGCATGATGTATTTTCTCTATGTATCCTTTTTTTTTTTTTACTTTTTGACAGGCAGAGTGGACAGTGAGAGAGAGAGCAGAGAGAAAGGTCTTCCTTTTGCCGATGGTTTACCCTCCAATGGCCGCTGTGGTCGGCAGGCTGTGGCCAGCGCACTGCGCTGATCCGAAGCCAGGAGCCAGGTGCTACTCCTGGTCTCTCATGGGATGCAGGGCCCAAGCACTTGGGCCATCCTCCACTGCATTCCCTGGCCACAGCAGAGAGCTGGCCTGGAAGAGGGGCAGCCAGGACAGAATCTGGTGCCCCGACCGGGACTAGAACCCGGTGAGCTGGCGCCACTAGGCAGAGGATTAGCCTGTTGAGCCACAGCGCGGCCTATGTATCCTTTTATTTATTTATTTTTTCATTTATTAAACTTTTATTTAATGAATATAAATTTCCAAAGTACAGCTTATGGATTACATTGACTTCCCCCCTCCCATAACTTCCCTGCCACCCGCAAGCCTCCCCTTTCCAGCTCCGTCTCCCCTTCCATTGAAATCAAGATTCATTTTCAATTCTCTTTATATACAGAAGATCAGTTTAGTATATATTAAGCAAAGATTTCAACAGTTTGCCCCCACATAGCAACAAAAAGTGAAAAAATACTGTTGGAGTACTAGTTATAGCATTAAATAACAGTGTACAGCAATAAAAGACAGAGATCCTACATAATATTTTTTAAAAATTAATTAATTTTCTATGCCATTTCCGATGTAACACCAGGTTTTTTTTCATTTCCAATTATCTTTATATACAGAAGATCGATTCTGTATATAATTAGTAAAGATTTCATCAGTTTGTACCCACACAGAAACACAAAGTGTAAAAATACTGTTTCAGTACTAGTTATAGCATCACTGTACATTAGACAACACATTAAGGACAGATAACACATGGGATGTAGGTACACAGTGACTCCTATTGCTGACTTGACAATTTGACACTCTTGTTTATGGCATCAGTAATCTCCCTAGGCTCTAGTCATGAGTTGCCAGGGCTATGGAAGCCTTTAGAGTTCGCTGACTTTGATCTTATTCCACCAGGGTCATAGTCAAAGTGGAAGATCTCTCCTCCCTTCAGAGAAAGGTACCTCCTTCTTTGATGGCCTCATTCTTTCCACTGGGATCTCACTCGCAGAGATCTTTCATTTAGGTCTTCTTTTTTTTTTCTTTTCCATGGTGTCTTGGCTTTCCATGCCTACAATACTCTCATGGGCTCTTCAGCAAGATCCAAATGCCTTTAGGGCTCATTCTGAGGCCAGAGTGCTGTTTAGGACATCTGCCATTCTATGAGTCTGCTGTGTATCCTGCTTCCCATGTTGGATCCTTCTCTCCCTTTTTGATTCTGTCAGTTAGTATTAGCAGACACTTGTCTTGTTTGTGTGATCCCTTTGACTCTTAGACCTATCAGAGCCATCAATTGTGAACTGAAATTGATCACTTGGACTAGTGAGATGGCATTGGTACATGCCACCTTGATGGGATTGTATTGGAATCCCCTGGCACATTTCTAACTCCACCATTTGGGGCAAGTCCGATTGAGCATGTCCCAAATTGTACATCTCCTCCCTCTCTTTTTCCAACTCTGATATTTAACAGGGATCACCTTTCAGTTAAAATTTAAACACCTAAGAATAATTGTGTGTTAATTACAGAGTTCAACCACTAGTACTAGAACAACAACAACAACAACAAAATACTAAAAAGAATAAAGTATTACATTGTACATCTAGAGTCAGGACAAGAGCTGATCAGGTCATTGTTTCTTATAGTGTCCATTTCACTTCAACAGGTTTCCCCTTTGGTGCTCAGTTGTCGCCGATCAGGGAAAACAAATGATATTTGTCTCTTTGGGACTGGCTTAATTCACTCAGCATGATGTTTTCCAGATTCCTCCATCTTGTTACAAATGACCGGGTTTCATTGTTTCTGACTGCTGTATAGTATTCTATGGAGTACATGTCCCATAATTTCTTTATCCAGTCTACTGTTGATGGGCATTTGGGTTGGTTCCAGGTCTTAGCTATTGTGAATTGAGCTGCAATAAACATCAATGTGCAGATGGCTTTTTTGTTTGCCAATTTAATTTCCTTTGGGTAAATTCCAAGGAGTGGGATGGCTGGGTTGTATGGTAGGGTTATGTTCAGGTTTCTGAGGAATCTCCAGACTGACTTCCATAGTTGCTTCACCAGTTTGCATTCCCACCAACAGTGAGTTGCTGTCCCTTTTTCCCCACATCCTCTCCAGCATCTGTTGTTGGTAGATTTCGGAATGTGAGCCATTCTCACTGGGGTGAGGTGAAACCTCATTGTGGTTTTGATTTGCATTTCTCTGATTGCTAGTGATCTTGAACATTTTTTCATGTGTCTGTTGGCCGTTTGGATTTCCTCTTTCGAAAAATGTCTCTTGAGGTCCTTGGCCCATCTCTTAAGTGGGTTGTTTGTTTTGTTGTTGTGGAGTTTCTTGATTTCTTTGTAGATTCTGGTTATCAACCCTTTATCTGTAGCATAGTTTGCAAATATTTTTTCCCATTCTGTCAGTTGCCTCTTCACTTTCCTGACTGTTTCTTTTGAAGTACAGAAACTTCTCAATTTGATGCAATCCCAAATGTTAATTTTGGTTTTGACTGCCTGTGCTTCTGGGGTGTTTTCCAAAAAGTCTTTGCCTGTACCTATATCTTGCAGGGTTTCTCCAATGCTCTCTAATAATTTGATGGTTTCGGGTCGTAGATTTAAGTCTTTAATCCATGTTGAGTGAATTTTTGTGTAAGGTGATAGGTATGGGTCTTGCTTCAAGCTTCTGCATGTGGAAATCCAATTTTCCCAGCACCATTTATTGAATAGACTATCCTTATTCCAGGGATTAGTTTTGGATCTTTGATCAAATATAAGTTGGCTGTAGATGTTTGGATTGATTTCTGGTGTTTCTATTCTGTTCCATTGGTCTATCCATCTGTTTCTGTACCAGTACCATGCTGTTTTGATAACTACTGCCCTGTAGTATGTCCTGAAATCTGGTATTGTGATGTCGCTGGCTTTGTTTTTGTTGTACAAGATTGCTTTGGCTATTAGAGGTCTTCTGTGTCTCCATTTGAATTTCAGCATCATTTTTTCCATATCTGAGAAGAATGTCTTTGGTATCTTGATTGGTATTGCATTGAATGTATAAATTGCTTTTGGGAGAATGGACATTTTGATGAGATTGATTCTTCCAATCCATTAGCTTGGAAGATTTCTCCATTTTTTGGTATCCTCTTCTATTTCTTTCTGTAAGGTTTTGTAGTTTTCATCGTAGAGATCTTTAACGTCTTTCGTTAAGTTTATTCCAAGGTATTTGATTGTTTTTGTGGCTATTGTGAATGGGATTGACCTTAGAAGTTCTTCCTCAGCCGTGGCATTGCCTGTGTACACAAAGGCTGTTGATTTTTGTGCATTGATTTTATATCCTGCTACTTTGCCAAACTCTTCGATGAGTTCCAGTAGTCTCTTAGTAGAGTTCTTTGGGTCCCCTAAATAAAGAATCATATCATCTGCAAAGAGGGATAGTTTGAGTTCTTCCTTCCCAATTTGTATCCCTTTAATTTCTTTTTCTTGCCTAATAGCTCTGGCTAAAACTTCCAGAACTATATTGAATAGCAGCAGTGAGAATGGGTACCTGTCTGGTACCAGATCTCAGTGGAAATGCTTCCAACTTTTGCCCATTCAACAGGATGGAAATGCAAGTTTCTCTGAATGAATCTGTATGGGTGTGGGTGGTCGTCACCAGCTTATCACCGCCTACGCAGGAGAAATTTCCTGTTACTTATCACTGTCAGGCTTCTACCCTTGTGTCCCTGTCCACTGCTCCCTCCTGCCTTCCCTGTGCCAGGCAGGTAAAGTTCTCTCACTGATGAATTCTCAGACTCTCACTGGATGGAGCCTTTGCTTCAGTCAGCACCTGCCTCTCTCCTCCCCAGGGTGAGCATGGAGGTGGAGGAGATGCAGAGGCCTTGGGGAGGCTGAGGTGAGGCTTCCTGTGCTCTTCTTGTCCTCCCAGCTGCTCACACTGGGGAGGCTGGGGAGGCTGTCAGCATAAGGGCAGGGGCAGGTCCTGTCTGGTCCTTTAGGAGAGCAGATGGTGACTGTGCCTCATGACAGTAATGTTCACGATCTGGGTTATTTGGATTGGAATGGAAATTTCCTGCACCATGCAGGTGCTAGCCTGACATATGCAGTCTGTGCAGGCCCCTGATACATAATGTATGTTCTCTTGTAGATTGGCGGAAGGAACGGTTCCAGGCCTGTGAGTGACTTTGTGTTCTTTCTGGGTGCTTCTCCCTGTGATCCCCATGGCTGTGGTCTCTCTTTCAGTTCTCTGTGCTGGTACAGATGCTGGCACCATTAATGGTGGTGGGGTGGGAGCTGAAGTGACAGGAACAATGACAGACTGGTCTTCAAGGTCTCTGTGACATGCATGACACTCACAGAGGTCTCCTGTTTCCACCTCCTGCTTGGAGGCCATTGGCTTGTGTCCCAGCACCCTTATCTAGGGGCCTTCCCTCTCCCATGCAGCTAGGTGGGTCTGGGTTTGGTTGTGCATCCTTGCTGTGGGGCAGGAAGAGACCTTGCATGATTGGAAACTCTCTCTGCAGGGTCTGTCACTCTAGATCCAGGCTCTGCCCATCGTAGTCTTGCAGTCTCTCCTGAAAAGAAGAGTGTGACCTGGACGTACATTCCTGTGCAATTACATTCTGTATACTCAAATGACCGCTGCAGTGTGTTGGGCCTTGAGGGCATCACGTCAGGAAGATGTTACTGGGAGGTGGAGATCAAGAGTGAAGAGGGCAGCAAGTGGACTCTGGGAGTTTGTAAGGAGAGTATGACAAGGAAAGGCTTGTTTACAGAGTCCCCAGGATGGGGATTCTGGATTCTGGGGCAGGTTGAAAATAGCTATCTTGCCTGGACTAAGCCTCAGCAGGTTCTATGCCTTAGGCAGGATCCCTGCAGGGTGGGGATTTTCCTGGACTACAGTGAGGGGGACATCTCCTTCTACAACATGACTGATGGCTCCCACATTTTCTCCTTCCCTTCAGCTTCTTTCTCTGGAACCCTCTTTCCATATTTCATGTTTGAGGGAGATGGGTCCCTGAGCATCTGCCCCACAGAGGGGGGGTCTGAGGGGCTCCCTGTGCCCCTTAGCAAGTCTCCTTCTTTGGAGGAGGCTGTGAGACCCCCAGGGGAGGGGCTCAGCTCAGACTCTGGAGTGGATGGAGCTCCCCCAGGGCCTGAGTCTCCATTGCTGCCCTAAGCCCCATAGGGGCCCTCACTGTCCCTGAGTCCTCAGTGAGACTCTTGCTGGGGCTGTAGGCTCCTGTAGCAAAGCATCTGGGGCAATATGTTTTCTTGATTTTCAATTATCTTTGGTTATGAATTGAGCTAAATTCTGAATTACTGTGCACAAGAAAGGAGAATTTAATTATCCAACTTGATTCTGAGAAGAGGGCATAGAGGTTGAGGGGGGTTCCAAGCTTTATTCTGGGAGGGTTTGTTCTATTTGACTACAGAAGTTGGCCATCTGAACAGTTCCATGAAGATGAGTGACTGATGGATTTTTAGGGGAAGGGTATTTAATGGTCTACTTTGTTTACTTTCTTTCTGGAATCGAGGAAACACACATGATTTTCCACACATCAGTAACATTCTATTCCTAGTGAAGAAACTGCTGTGTTAATTCAGGGAACCTAAGGGCATGGCTTGGATTCCCTTCTGTGTCTACACTGCAGCTGTGGGAAGAAGAGAGCTGCTAGCAGGGTAGCAGTGGATCCTGAGTGAGATGAAGACGAAGACGAGAATTTCCTGATGCAGGTTCAACTGCAGACAGCTCTGACTGTGAGCGTGGTTCTAGTTACTCAATACATTGTCTGTTTATGATCCCAGTCCAGTTGTCACAGTGAGTGGAAAACCACAGCAAACAAAATGAAGCAGGAGTGTTGAGGGCTCAGATTCTTCCAGCAGGGAGACGTCCATTCTTCCAGAGCTATGTTGGGACTGCAGTCTTATAAGTTGCAGATTAATGGTAGGGAGGGGGTGGAAATTTAATCAAATTACTGTGTTAGAGTTGAGACTTTCTGAAGTGATTGGAGTGGAGCAGGTTGTTAGTGCAGAGCCCCTGTGATTGAATCTTGGTGGATTTATAGGGGTGGGAAAGGGAGCTCATGGACACAAAGAGACGTGGGTTCACAATACCAGATTTCAGGACCTACTACAGGGCAGTTGTTATAAAAACAGCATGGTACTGGTACAGAAACAGATGGATAGACCAATGGAACAGAATAGAAACACCAGAAATCAATCCAGACATCTACAGCCAACTTATATTTGATCAAAGATCCAAAACTAATCCCTGGAATAAGGACAGTCTATTCAATAAATGGTGAGGGGAAAATTGGATTTCCACATGCAGAAGCTTGAAGCAAGACCCATACCTTTCACCTTACACAAAAATTCCCTCAACATGGATTAAAGACTTAAATCTACGACCCGCAACCATCAAATTATTAGAGAGCATTGGAGAAACCCTGCAAGATATAGGTACAGGCAAAGACTTTTTGGAAAACACCCCAGAAGCACAGGCAGACAAAACCAAAATTAACATTGGGATTGCATCAAATTGAGAAGTTTCTGTACTTCAAAAGAAACAGTCAGGAAAGTGAAGAGGCAACCGACAGAATGGGAAAAAATATTTGCAAACTATGCTACAGATAAAGGGTTGATAACCAGAATCTACAAAGAAATCAAGAAACTCCACAACAACAAAACAAACAACCCACTTAAGAGATGGGCCAAGGACCTCAAGAGACATTTTTCGAAAGAGGAAATCCAAACGGCCAACAGACACATGAAAAAATGTTCAAGATCACTAGCAATCAGAGAAATGCAAATCAAAACCACAATGAGGTTTCACCTCACCCCAGTGAGAATGGCTCACATTCCGAAATCTACCAACAACAGATGCTGGAGAGGATGTGGGGAAAAAGGGACAGCAACTCACTGTTGGTGGGAATGCAAACTGGTGAAGCAACTATGGAAGTCAGTCTGGAGATTCCTCAGAAACCTGAACATAACCCTACCATACAACCCAGCCATCCCACTCCTTGGAATTTACCCAAAGGAAATTAAATTGGCAAACAAAAAAGCCATCTGCACATTAATGTTTATTGCAGCTCAATTCACAATAGCTAAGACCTGGAACCAACCCAAATGCCCATCAACAGTAGACTGGATAAAGAAATTATGGGACATGTACTCCATAGAATACTATACAGCAGTCAGAAACAATGAAACCCGGTCATTTGCAACAAGATGGAGGAATCTGGAAAACATCATGCTGAGTGAATTAAGCCAGTCCCAAAGAGACAAATATCATTTGTTTTCCCTGATCGGCGACAACTGAGCACCAAAGGGGAAACCTGTTGAAGTGAAATGGACACTATAAGAAACAATGACCTGATCAGCTCTTGTCCTGACTCTAGATGTACAATGTAATACTTTATTCTTTTTAGTATTTTGTTGTTGTTGTTGTTCTAGTACTAGTGGTTGAACTCTGTAATTAACACACAATTATTCTTAGGTGTTTAAATTTTAACTGAAAGGTGATCCCTGTTAAATATCAGAGTTGGAAAAAGAGAGGGAGGAGATGTACAATTTGGGGCGTGCTCAATTGGACTTGCCCCAAATGGTGGAGTTAGAAATGTGCCAGGGGGTTCCAATACAATCCCATCAAGGTGGCATGTACCAATGCCATCTCACTAGTCCAAGTGATCAATTTCAGTTCACAATTGATGGCTCTGATAGGTCTAAGAGTCAAAGGGATCGCACAAACAAGACAAGTGTTTGCTAATACTAACTGACAGAATCAAAAAGGGAGAGAAGGATCCAACATGGGAAGCGGGATACACAGCAGACTCATAGAATGGCAGATGTCCTAAACAGCACTCTGGCCTCAGAATCAGCCCTTAAGGCATTCGGATCTGGCTGAAGAGCCCATAAGAGTATTGTAGGCATGGAAAGCCAAGACACCATGGAAAAGAAAAAAAAGAGAAGAAGACCTAAATGAAAGATCTCTGCGAGTGAGATCCCAGTGGGAAGAACGGGGCCATCAAAGAAGGAGGTACCTTTCTCTGAAGGGAGGAGAGAACTTCCACTTTGACTATGACCCTATCGGAATAAGATCAAAGTTGGCGAACTCTAAAGGCTTCCATAGCCTTGGCAACTCATGACTAGAGCCTAGGGAGATTACTGATGCCATAAACAGGAGTGTCAAATTGTTAAGTCAGCAACAGAAGTCACTGTGTACTTACATCTCATGTGGGATCTGTCCTTAATGTGTTGTCTAATGTACAGTGATGCTATAACCAGTACTGAAACAGTATTTTTACACTTTGTGTTTCTTTGTGGGTGCAACTGATGAAATCTTTACTAATTATATACAGAATTGATCTTCTATATATAAAGATAATTGAAAATGAAAAAAAACCTGGTGTTAAATTGGAAATGGCATAGAAAATTAATTTTTAAAAAATATTATGTAGGATCTCTGTCTTTAATGTGCTGTACACTGTTATTTAATGCTATAACTAGTACTCCAACAGTACTTTTTCACTTTGTATTGCTATGTGGGGGCAAAGTGTTGAAATCTTTACTTAATATATACTGAACTGATCTTCTGTATATAAAGATAATTGAAAATGAATCTTGATTGAATGGAAGGGAAGAGGGAGTGGGAAAGGGGAGGGTTGCGGTTGGGAGGGAAGTTATGGGAGGGGGGAAGTCAATGTAATCCATAAATTGTACTTTGGAAATTTATATTCATTAAATAAAAGTTTTTAATAAAAAAGTCAAATAAAAATTTAAACCATTTATGAATTTTTGGTTAAAATTGTATGATAAGTTAAATTTAAATTATGTTCTTTTAACCCATATGAGTGTATTTCTGTAAGCATAGGTATGTAAAGTTTTAAAAAGCACTAAATAAATAAATAAATAAATAAGGATTCTTCAAAAAATGAAATCAGCAATCTATGCGACAAGAGCCAAGGATTCTTTCCATTTCTTTTTGTAAAAGCAATTTTGTTGGACCAGATTAATACTAAATCATTCACATATTTCCTATTACTGCTTTTATGCTATATGGGTAGACAGAGATATGCAGCTGACCAACCTAAAACCTCATCTTTTCAGGCTACTTCCTGTTTTTCTAATCCTCATCAGGTGTATTTCTTTGCTGGAGAGTTTTCTTAGACAGCTGAAGCCCTCTCTGTGCATACCCAAGGTAGGCTAGATATGTTACAGAATTTATGTTCCTAATCAAGCCTTAGTCAATCACTTGGCATGGGCAATATCTCTGAACTGCCTGTTCTATTCCATTCACAACATTACCCAATGACATGACGTGCTAGGTCCCGACAGTGGTAGCTAAATATATAGTTTCCCTTTCCTATTTCATTTCATAGTCCCAGATACTCTTTCTCAGAATGTGCCCTAAATAAACTTCTTCACTTTCAAAAACAGTAATAATAATAATAACATGGTCAAAACTTTAGGATCTGACTCCTTGGAAGAAACAGTATGCCAACTATTTTTTTAGAACATCCCAACATAAGAGATGAAATTTTAAAATGAATCTTTAGGTCAAAGGAATAGTGCAAATTCTTTTTTGAGTACAGTGACTAGGGAAAGAACAACTTAAAATGATAAAATTTTCACTTTCAAGAGAGCAATCATGAAAATATATTTTAAAATGCATCTTTACATTATATTTGCTTTAGATTTAGTTATGGATACATGAAACTAATTGGCAGAAAATTTATGAAATATCTAATGAATTTCGAAAAAAATTATGTCAAAAATAAGGACCACCATCGTGTTTACAGTAGGAAAAAAAACTGTACCCATATGGGTACAGTTCATGTCCCAGCTGCTCCACTTCCAATCCGACTCCTTTATAATGCACCTGCGAAAGCAGTAGAGGATGGCCAAAGTGCTTGGGCCCCTGAACCTATGTGGGAGACCAGGATTAAGCTCCTGACTCCTGGGTCTGGCTTCAGCCTGGCTCAGCCCCAACCCCAGCCCCAGCAGTTATGACCATTTGGAGAGTGAACCAATGAATAGAAGATTCTAATTCATTCCATCTCTCTCTCTCTCTCTCTCTCTCTCTCTCTCTCTCTCCTCTACCTTTCAAATAAATAAATTTATCAAATGAAAATAAAATGACAGGACATCTGGGATGGCTGAATGAGTAGGTTGGCAAAAATAAGACTGAAAAAATTATTGAAATGACCATTTTAGAATTCTGGAAATTGACAAAAGCACACATGAAATTGAGAAACATTTGAGCATGAAATACTATGAAATCTCAAGAAGAATATCATCATTTTAGCATAGATTTCTTCTCACATCCTGTAGGACAGTGATGCATGAATTCTACAAAGTCAATACAGGTCATTAGGTCCAGAAATCCAGCTGCCATAGGGCCTGAATTGATTTGAAGCCAGAGACCTGTAAAACATATGCTCAGATAACTTTCCAAAACAATATTACTACACTGTGTGCATGTAAGGAACAGCTTCAAGCAATCAAGGAAGTTCATTTTCAGCTACCTTTATTTTATTGGCTAAATCAAATAATTGTAAGAAAAATCCAGAGATTTGTGAAACAGACATGGTGTACATGGGCAAGTTTCACCCCCCCTTCATCATCTGGAAGGCTGCAGATGTGCACATAACCACACACATATTCTTCAGAAAAAGAACATTTAACTGCCCCTTGTTGAACATGAGAACTTCAATATGCAAAAAATAAATGTTAGGATGACTAGGGATCAGGAATCTGCCTGATATTTGAATAAATTTTCTAAAGCAAACACAGATTTACTAACAAAGAATGAAAACATTATTTGATTAACCACAACCTTTAATCAATGGTTTGTTTATAAATAATATATTCTGACCCAGGGATGACTTCTAGGAAACCAGGTTGAAAACTTTAAAACTCTTAAAAAGTGCTGAGCAAAGGCATTAACAATCACATATTGACGCATAAAAAGACTTTGGAGAATTAATACTGAGAGATCTCCAAATAAATAAATCTGTACACAAAAATTCCCAGGTGGGAGAACAAAATCTGAACTCAAATTGTTGTAACATATCATGAATCCTATTTAGTATACAGTTCTCTACAACAATTAAAAATCATAAATAAAGTGCAGGAAGAGGAAAGTATGAAAAATGCTCATTAAAAAAGCAATCAACAGTAAATGTCTCTGATGAGATGATACAAATTATGAAATTAACAGTTATATACTTCAAAGCAGATACTATAAATATGTTTAAAGAACTAAAGGATAAGACATACGAATCAAAGAAAAGTGATGGTAATGAGATATCAAATAGAATTACAATAAAGACATAAAGTAGAGAGAAGAATATAGAATTGAAATTTATAGAAACAAATTTTAAAATCTCTGGATGGACTCAATAGCAGAGTTGAGCAGTGTTAGTAAATGGCACGGTCTTATCTGTGGCACCATCTAAGCCCTATCACCATCTTATGCTCTGGCCCCAATGCCATATTGTACAATAAGCCTCAATCCTAAGCCCAGCCTGGCTTACTAGAAGTCAGGTGATCAAATGGCTCAACCACCACCCTAACAGGATCTGCTGCTCCCACTTCCCTACTCCTGCTAGACTATAACAAAACCTACATTACCACACAGGCTTTCTTCTCTTTCTTGCCCTCCCTTTCCAGCCTGTTGGGTTCCTCTCCCCCGACAATAGGCCTTCTCCTTAATATGATGTTTGGTCTGTTTTGTGGTGGTCTCTCCGCTGAGTACAAAAAATGTATTGTTGATGCTAACAAAATGTTTATCATTCTGAAAACCCTACTCCCTTGACATTCTAAACTGCTAAGACAATAAACCAAAGAGCCTTCCTCTCATTCTCTGCTCTCCTTACCATGTCCTTGTGGTGCTCTGTGGCTCCCCGAACAAGCAGCTCTGTTCTTCAAGCCTGACTTTCCATCCCCACCCTCAGCCAGACAGCTTCAGCTCTGAAGTCTTCTCTAACTAGCCACTTCTTCTTTAAACTGAAAATCTTAAAATCTAACATAATGACAAACAATCTCCAGTGGGTAACTCATCTATGACACACTGCTCCCTGGCCCACTGTCACCCTTGGGACCTGTCTTACAGCTCTCTGAACACGTGCTTTTTCAGACACAGTTCAAAGTAGCTGACTGTTGCCTAGACATCATTGGCCTAAGCTGTTTTTCTTTGGGAAAAAAGAAAACCAGACTCAAATTCAATTAAAACCTAAAAGATGTATTTGATAAATACCAATCTTGTGCATGAAAATTTGGTTCAGCTGTAGCTAGATATTGGGTTTAAGGAAATCTCTCTCTTTTATATCTAGGAATGTCACTGCCTTTAGAAAATATTGCTTTATAACTTGCCAAACTTGTGTTGCAATTTAGTTTGACACATTTCCAATGAGATAGCAATGGATAATCAGTATTCCATGAAAGAGCAATGGGTGATTACTACTCATTATAGCCCCATGGTGGATCTCCAGTTTAATATTACTGATTTATAGCTAAGAGGAGTAAAATTCCATGTAAATGCAATTTTTATCTTAATTCAGATGTAGATATAATATAATATCAGCATCTTCAGTCATCTAGGTATAATTGCTACATGTAAATTGGATAAAGGTAAATGAGATAAATATGTTTAAATGTATTTATTGGTAACTCTTAAAATCTTATATTTTATAAAAATATTATTTGGGATTGTTAACAAATATATTTTTATAAACTATGTATAAAAATAGTTCAACACTGCTTAAAAATAACTACGGGATCTGTCCTTAATGTGTTGTCTAATGTGCAGTGATGCTATAACTAGTACTGAAACAGTATTTTTACACTTTGTGTTTCTGCGTGGGTACAAACTGATGAGATCTTTACTAATTATATACTGAATCGATCTTCTGTATATAAAGATAATTGGAAATGAAAAAAAAAACCTGGTGTTAAATTGGAAATGGCATAGAAAATTAATTAATTTTTAAAAAAATATTATGTAGGATCTCTGTCTTTAATGTGCTGTACACTCTTATTTAATGCTATAACTAGTACTCCAACAGTATTTTTTAATTAAACTTTTATTTAATGAATATAAATTTCCAAAGTACAGCTCATGGGTTACAATGGCTTCCCCCTCCCAAAACTTCCCTCCCACCCACAACCCTCCCCTTTCCCGCTCCCGCTCCCCTTCCAATCACATCATGATTCATTTTCAATTCTCTTTATATACAAAAGATCAGTTTAGTATAAATTAGGTAACGATTTCAACAGTTTGCCCCCATATAGCAACACAAAGTGAAAAAAAAATACTGTTGGAGTACTAGTTATAGCATTAAATAAGAGTGTGCAGCACATTAAAGACAGAGATCCTACATAATATTTTTTTAAAAAATTAATTAATTTTCTATGCCATTTCCAATTTAACACCAGGGTTGTTGTTTTTTTTTTTCATTTCCAATTATCTTTATATACAGAAGATGGATTCAGTATATATTTAGTAAAGATCTCATCAGTTTGTACCCATGCAGAAACACAAAATGTAAAAATACTGTTTCAGTACTGGTTATAGCATCACTTCACATTAGACAACACATTAAGGACAGATCCCACATGAGATGTAAGTACACAGTGACTCCTGTTGCCGGCTTAACAATTTGACACTCCTGTTCATGGCGTCAGTAATCTCCCTAGGCTCTAGTCATGAGTTGTCAGGGCTATGGAAGCCTTTAAGGTTCGTTGACTTTGATCTTATTCCGATAGGGTCACAGTCAAAGTGGAAGTTCTCTCCTCCCTTCAGAGAAAGGTACCTCCTTCTTTGATGGCCCCGTTCTTTCCACTGGGATCTCACTCGCAGAGATCTTTCATTTAGGTCTTCTTCTTTTTTTTTCTTTTCCATGGTATCTTGGCTTTCCATGCCTACAATACTCTCATGGGCTCTTCAGCCAGTTCCGAATGCCTTAAGGGCTGATTCTGAGGCCAGAGTGTTGTTTAGGACGTCTGCCATTCTATGAGTCTGCTGTGTATCCCACTTCCCATGCTGGATCTTTCTCTCCCTTTTTGATTCTATCAGTTAGTATTAGCAGCCGCTAGTCTTGTTTGTGTGATCCCTTTGACTCTTAGACCTATCAGAGCCATCAATTGTGAACTGAAATTGATCACTTGGACTAGTGAGATGGCATTGGTACATGCCACCTTGATGGGATTATATTGGAATCCCCTGGCATATTTCTAACTCCATCATTTGGTGTCAATTTGTTTATTTTTTTAAAACCAGCTCCTCGTTTGGCTGATTTTTTCTAATGTTTTTTTGGATTCAATCCTGTTGATTTCTTCTTTGATTTTAATTATTTCCCTTCTTCTACTGGGTTTGGGTTTGGTTTGCTGCAGATTTTCTAGATCCTTGAGATGACTTGAAAGCTCATCTATTTGGTGCCTCTCCAATTTCTTGATGTAGGCACCTATTGATATAAACTTTCCTCTTAACACTGCTTTTGTTGTATCCCATAGGTTTTGGTATGTTGTGCTGTTATCCTCATTTACTTCCAGAAAATTTTTGATTTCTCTTTTGATTTCTTCTATGACCCATTGTTCATTCAGGAGCATGTTGTTCAATCTCCATGTGTTTGCACGTGGCTCTATGGATTCCCGAGTTGCTAATTTACAACTTCATTCCTTTGTGGTCTGAGAAGCTGCATGCTATGATTCTAATTCTTTTGTATTTGCTGAGACTTGCTTTATGGCCTAGTATGTGGTCAATCCTAGAGAAGGTTCCATGTACTGCTGAGAAGAATGTAAAGTCCTTAGATGTAGGATGAAATGTTCTATAGATATCTGTTAGATCCATTTGGGCTATAGTGTCATTTAAATCTGCTGTCTCCTTGTTGATCTTCTGCCCTGTTGATCTGTCTATCTCTGAGAGTGGAGTATTGAAGTCCCCCAGTACTATTGTATTGGGGTCTAAGTCTCCCTTTAAGTCTCTTAACAAGTCTTTTAAATAAGCTGGTGCCCTGTGATTAGGTGCATATACATTGATAATCGTTATATCTTCCTGTTGAATGGATCCCTTAATCATTAAATAGTGCCCCTCTTTGTCTCTCCTGACAGTTTTTGTGGTAAAGTTTATGTTGTCCGATATTAAGATGGCTACGCCTACTCTTTTTTCATTTCTGTTGGCATGGTATATCATTTTCCAGCCTTTCACTTTCAATCTGTATGGATCATTGTTGGAAAGATGAGTTTCTTGTAAGCAGCAAAAAGATGGGTTTTGTTCCTTAACCCAATCAGCCAATCGGTGTCTTTTAACTGGACAGTTCAAGCCATTAACATTCAATGTGACTATTGAAAAGGAGTAACTTTGCCCTGCCATTTGCCAAAGATATTTTTTAATATCTGGTTTGAGGTTCCTGTGAGCTTTTGCTGTGAGGTTTCCTTCCTTTACCTTCTTTCATATTGGTGACCGTGTTTCTGTGTTTCTGTATGTAACACATCTTTAAGCATCTTTTGCAGGGCTGGACGAGTGGCGACAAATTCTTTCAATTTCTGTTTGCTGTGAAAGGTCTTAATTTCACCTTCATTCACAAATGAAAGCTTTGCAGGATATAATATTCTGGGCTGGCAGTTTTTCTCTCTTAGTACCTGGGCTATAACTCGCCATTCTCTTCTGGCTTGTAGGGTTTCTGATGAGAAGTCAGCTGTAAGTCTAATTGGAGATCCTCTGAGAGTAATCTGGCGTTTCTCTCTTGCACATTTTAGGATCTTTTCTTTGTGTTTCACTGTGGTAAGTTTGATTACAACGTGTCGTGGTGAGGATCTCTTTTGATCATGTTTATTAGGGGTTCTATGAGCTTCCTGTACTAGCATGTCTCTGTCCTTCTGCAACCCTGGGAAATTTTCTGCTAGTATCTCACTAAAAAGGCCTTCTAATCCTTTCTCCCTTTCCATGCCTTCAGGAACTCCTAGAACCCGAATGTTGGGTTTTTTTAATAGTATCCTGTAGATTCCTGACAGTATTTTTTAGATTTCTGATTTCTTCTTCTTTTCTTTGATTTGACTGTTTCCTTTCCTGTTCTCTGTCTTCTAATTCCGATATTCTCTCTTCTGCTTCACCAATTCTGTTTTTAAGGCTCTCTAATGTGTTTGCCATTTGATCTATTGAGTTCTTCATTTCATTGTGGTTTTTTGTCACTATCGCAGTTTCCTGTTCTACTAGTTTTTTCATTTCATTTTGATTCCTCCTTAATATTTCATTTTCACAAGAGAGATTTTCTATCTTGTCCATTAAGGATTTCTGTAGTTCAAGAATTTGTTTTTGAGAACGTCTTAATGTTCTTAATAATTTTTTGAGATCTGCTTCTTGCATTTCCTCTATCTCTTCATCTTCATAATCTTGCATTGGCGTGTCTTGTTCACTTGGGGGCGTCATAGTGCCATCCTTGCTCTTGTTACCTCGGCTTCTATGTTTGCTGTTTGTCATGTTGGAGATAATTTGTGGTGTTTTTGCTGTGGTGTTTTTTTTTTTTCTCGTTATACTATGCCTCTAAGTGGTCTGTCTGCTTTGTTGGAGCCTTAGGGGCTGTGATGGGTGTGGCCAGAGAGCTATACTTGTTTCTTCAGGTTTAAGGCTGTGTAAAGAGCGACTCTCCCAGATTACTTGCTCCTTGCTGGCTTGCTCTCTCTCTCTCTTCTTTTTTTTTTTTTTTTTGACTCAGTTGGGAGTGGAGTTGAGGGTAGTTGAAATCTGGCCTCTGTGAGTATTTGTTTGATCTACCCCTGGGACCATACACAGATTTTATGCAGCCCTCAATGTGTTCTCCAGTTTTGCTAAAGATACTGAGTTTGGCTGAGCTTTACATATGTAAAATTGCGGTGCTCTTTGTTTTGCTTGGTGAGTGAAGGGAGAGGCCTCTGTTCCCCCTCCCCCCAATGTCTCGGGGCTTCTGAGGTCTTTGTCTTACCCTCCTCGGTTCCCGCGCTGGCGAGATTCTGTGGCTCTGGCTCCTCTCCCGCCACTGCCGCTCGGCTTGTCTCGGTTGGTTTTCCACGCGGTGGGCTCCCTGTAAGTCCTCTGTGTCTCATCCACAAGATCCGGAAGCGTTTCCTCTGCAGTTTTTTTCTTGAGTCTTTTCCTGAAGCTACAGTAATTCCACTTTTATGAAAGTTTATTTTCCCAAACTAAGGCACACGTCCTCACTATCCGCCATCTTGGCTCCGCCCCCCCAACAGTATTTTTTTTTTCACTTTGTGTTGCTATATGGGGGCAAACTGTTGAAATCTTTACCTAATATATACTAAACTGATCTTCTGTATATAAAGAGAATTGAAAATGAATCTTGATGTGAATGAAAGGGGAGAAGGAGTGGGAAAGGGGAGGGTTGTGGATGGGAGGGAAGTTTTGGGAGGGGGAAGCCATTTTAACCCATAAGCTGTACTTTGGAAATTTATATTCATTAAATAAAAGTTTAATTAAAAAAATAATAACTACGCTTAAAATTCAATGTGTTATCTTATTTAAAAGTTGTCTTAATTTGGAGATTTTTACATAGAATTAGCATCTGACACTCTGTTAAAGCAATGAGGTTTTTACAATATGCATGTTAGCAAAAGTTTTAAAATCATTGTAAAAATTGTTTAAAACTTACAGCATCTCCTTTTAATAGTTTTGTTTAATTGTTGACTTCTCTATCAGTTTTCTAGCCATCTCCAGTAAGCTATTTTCTCTTCCCTAGTGTTGACTCTGTTAAAATTGTTCCAAGTTATGTATGACTCCATGAAGTGACTCATATTTAGGATTTTGTTTATCATTCTTGGAATAACCAAAGAGACACAGATTTTGTGTTCGGTTAAATTAATATATTTTGCTCTCTTAATGTCTATGTTATGACTGTTTAAAACAGCTGTTTTTATTAAGAGTTCTGGTTTGTTTAAATATATGCTTACCCTAAAGTATTTAAGTAATTACTTGGCAGCAATAATCAAAGCTGGTCTATATTATGTCATGATGTTAAGGGATCCTATTTCAACCAGATGTTTTAAACCTCCTTGGAATCCTTGACAGGCATTCAAAAAAAAATCAAAGTTCCAAATTCTTTGGACTTTGATATTTCCACCTGGGCCCTTGGGTATATCAAAGGATATGTCTCTCATCTTGTAGAGGCACCAACTGTTGAATTATGGGATCCGAGACCTTTCCCAATTAACCCACAAAAGACAGTCACAGATGCAAGGGCAAGAGGATTTATTGTTTTATTGCCAGCTAGCTGGGGCTCCCACGGACACATACAACATAGTGCGGTGCCGGGGTGAGAAGCCCCACCTCTCTCCTTCTCAGCATTTTTATACACTTGAGTAAACAAGCATATTCGTCATTAAGCACATGTGCTAGCTCCTTATTTTTCATATGAAAATTACCTAAATTTGAGCATTTATTGGTGCATCCCAGAAGTCCAGGACTATGCATCTCAGAAGGAAGTGGTCCCACAAGGAAGTAAGAGACCATTAATTTCAGGAAGTATTTACTACTAAGTTTCATTTTCTAAGAATTGGGCCTTCCCATCTTCCTGTGGTTTGTGAAGCCTGTTGTGGCGGTACAATTATCCCCCCCCCCTTTTCTTACGCTGGACATCCCGCATTAAGTCATTGAGCAAGCAGCACAGTACAGAAGCAAAAAGCAATGGATATTCAGCATCCGCTAGTTCTAGATATATATATATATATATATATATATATATATATATATTTTTTTTTTTTTTTTCATTTCAACACAACTAATAAGGCTATTTGGATTATATTAAAGTTACTGTCAAGATGTAAAATTGTACTAAGTTTTTTTTCAACTTTTATTTAATGAATATAAATTTCCAGTGTACAGCTTATGGATTACAATGGCTTCCCCCTCCCATAACTTCCCTCGACCCACAACCCTCCCCTTTCCTGCTCCCTCTCCCCTTCCATTTGCATCAAGATTCATTTTCAATTCTCTTTATATACAGAAGATCAATTTAGTATAAAGATTTCAATGGTTTGCACCCACATAGAAACACAAAGTGAAACATACTGTTTGAGTACTAGTTATAGCATTAAATCAAAATGTACAGCACATTAAGGACAGAGATCCCACATGAGGAGCAAGTGCACAGTGGCTCCTGTTGTTGACCCAACAAATTGACACTCTAGTTTATGGTGCCAATAACCACCCTAGGCTGTCGTCATGAGTTGCCAAGGCTATGGAAGCCTTCCAAGTGCGCCGACTCTGATCATATTTAGACAAGGTCATAAAAGACAGGGTGAGGAGTGTAACCAATGATCCTAAGAGTGGCATTAACCAGGTCTGAACAATTATACAGCATTAAGTGGGGAAGAGGACCTCAGTACACACAGGTTGGGAGTAGAGCCATTGGTGGTAGAGTAGAGGTTGTGATTACAACAGAATGAGGCCCAAGTACGCTAGACAGGGTCTAGAACAAAGGACAGAGTCATTATTAGAGGAGCTAAGAAAGGTGCTGGCTAAGCTACAATTAAGTTTTCTGATTGAGAGGCAAATAGAACCTGACAGAAGGGGCTTGATAAGAATCTGGTGGGCTTTAGGCCTTGTAAGTTAAGAGGCTCAGACCTATCTATCTCTTCACATGGGGTATATCCTAAGGGAGGTGTGAACCTCCTTGGGGAAGGCACTCTGTTGACTTTCATTACTTGGCTGGCCTGGGAGGAGAGCTGGCTAGGTAAAGGCAGGTGGCATCTCTAACAAGAAATTTATAGTTCTGCCTGAAATGTTGCTGACCCTACTTGACCATCCCCTCAGCTGCAGTGGTCATTTTGGAAGCTGGGCTGAGTGAAGGGCTTTTCAGCTTAGAGCCAATAAGATCTGTGGCTCTGATCTGGGTATCCTTTGACTCCAGGGCAGGTCCATTTCCAGTGATCCAACTCTTGGCAGAGCTGCCAGGGCTCTTCACAAGCTGACTTCTGCTGAAGCCCAGGCTTACCACATTGAAAGCCACTGCAGTGGACTGGCCTGTTGGGTCTCCTTGAGGGCAGATCACTGTACAGATCAGCCATTAATAGGCCTGCCACCCATTGCTTCTGATGCCTAGCTTTCTTTCCCTCCTGGTTTGTGTTAAAACAGACCAGAGGATGCAAGTCAAGGGAGTACCCATGTCCCATCTCTAATCTTCTGTGGCCTGAACTACAAGTCTATAGTCACAGGCATGTTCTGTAGTGTTTCTAAGGTAGACAATGCCCATGAGGAAAATTATATTCTCACTTTAAAACTTTCTTTCCTTTGGTCTGAAAGGGAGGTTTTTTCTACTTACTGTATACTTCGCTGATGGTGAAGTGAATCTAGCTATGAGATTGTTATTTAAGTTCTTATTTTGGCTATGCTATTACAGAAAAATGTTAGCCATCTCTTTTATAAGGTCTAAAGATTAAATTGTGCATCCTACAGATTCCTTCATAATAGAATTAGTTTCCTACCTTGAAGAGAATAGAGAAATGAAAGAACAAGTTGGGCTTAGAATAGAGAAATGAGGGAGCAAGTCCTAGATCGCTGGCTGACAATAGCAATATTACATGAATACTTAGCAAACCGTTTCAACCATCAGATAACAACTTAAGAAAACATTTACCAGAAGGTTCAATGCCTTCTATAAATTTTAAGAATCATGTATTTGAAAACACCTCTTAAATATCTAACACGGTGTAGTTTGTTTAACCAGTAAACTTAATCACAAACATATAAAATGTTTTTCGTTTCTTTCTACCAACAAATTTAAAACATATGATACACAGATTCAGGTCACACAAATTAAAATGTATCTTTGATTGATTTTAGCAGCTTAAATTTATGGACAATCTTATCTATAAGCCATTTAAAATAAAACTCTTAATAAAATTTCCCATGTGGACATACAATATGTACACACATATAACATAGCATAATAGACCAATATAGCAATTTTAATAATAGCTTTTAAAATCTTTAACTCTTTTTTGTCGATTGCCAATTGATTTGAATTGCTATTTGTTTTTAGTAACCTCAGTTAACCATACTTTCTCTCAGTTGGTACTGTTAATACATTATTGGCTTCATCTGTTTACAGAGCCATCCCAAAGTACTGAATACAATAGAAGTGGCTGGAAAAAGTCCATAGGAACCTATAGGAAGGCAGCTAAACACAGAACCAACAACGCTTTAGTTTTATGAGCAGCAAATCATATATAACTGTGGATGACAAAAGACTTTAAGTCGCCATGTTTAAAATTGTACTAAGTTTTAAGATACAATAATATAAAATCCTACTGATAGAAATGTCCAAAAGTTATCTTGTTGTGTTGCTATCATACATGATGTTTATTTTAATGAGAAAGCCCCAGAGACCTAAAAGGGATAAATGTTTTATAAATTCCTACAGGTCTTTCAAAAATAATGTATGCAATAAGCAAGTGCCTCTTGTTGGTTGATGAGTTTATAATTTCAAACATGTCTATTTAATATCTTTTGTCATCCATAGTTTGTGCTCTCCTCCTAACACTAAAAATCAGATTTGCTGCTCATAAAAAATAAAATATTGTTAGTTCTATGTTTAAATGTATCTTTCTATAGGTTCTGAAGGTTTTTTTTTTCCAGTTACTTCTATTTAATTCAGGACTTGGCTCTTAAGCAGATATAGGTAATAATGGACTACAGGTTCCAACTGAGAGAGAATATGGTTAATTAAGGTTACTAAGAGCAGAAAGTAATTCAAATCAATTGGTAAATTAAAAAAAGTTAAAGATTTTAAGACACTATTACTAAAACTGCTTTATTGTTCTGTCTTGTATGTTATGTTATACATGTATGTATATTGTATTTTTCCATAGAAAATATATTAAAAACTCAGTTTTAATTGGTTTATAGATGAAAGTGAGTGTAATCTGAAGTAGGTTGTTTCCATTTAGGATTTATATTGTGATTACCAAAACAGATATTAAAATGTAACTCAGAAAATATAGTAATTACTAAACCTAATAATTTAATAGTACTTTAGACTACATCTGTTTTATTCAGAATAATTTAAAATAGAATAAAAAGATACATGAAGAGTAGTTTTTTTACTTACTACTTGTAGAATCCTTTATTTGGTGCAGGGTCAAGCTTGTGATTATAAAGTAAATTGTTAAATCAACAACGGGAGTCACTGGGTACATGCTCCCCACGTAGGATCTCTGTCCTTAATGTGTTTTACTATGAAACTTAAAAACACTACTAGTCGAACAATGCCCTATACCTTGTGCGGTTGTGTGAGTGCAGCCTGTTGAAATCCTTGCTTAGTGTATACTAAGTTGATCTTCAGTATATGAAGGTAATTGAAAATGAAACTCGATGAAGGGCGGGATGGGAGAGGGAGTGGGAGAGGGGAGGGCAACGGGAGGGAGGGAGGGAGGTTGGGGAGGAAGCCACAACAATACAAAAGTTGCACTTTGTAAATTCACATTTATTAAATAAAAAAAATAACTATATAACAAACAAAAAAAAACCTTAATACTTTACCCTTTGAGTATTTCTTATGTTCTACTTAAAAAACTATTGGTTGAACTCTGTAATTAATACACAATTATTCTTAGGTGTTTAATTAATTCTATAACTAGTACTCAAATAGTATTTTACACTTTGTGTTTCTGTGTGGGTGAAAACTGATGAAATCTTTACTTAATATATGCTAAATTGATCTTCTGTATATAAAGATAATTGAAAATAAATCTTGATGTGAATGGAAGAGGAGAGGGGGTGGGAGAGGGGAGTGTTGTGGGTGGGAGGGATGTTATGGGGGGGGAAGCCAATGTAATCCATAAACTGTACTTTGGAAATTTATGTTCATTAAATAACATTTTTTTAAAAAACAAAGTAAATTGAAAGTATGCCATTCTGAAACTCAAAAAGTAATATAAGAAAGGAAGCAGGGGGGAATTCAGAATGAGGAAGGGAAGGTGAAGGGAAGTATCATTATGTTCTTAAAATGTTACATATGAAAATAAAAAGTTAAAATGTAACAAAAATATATACAGAAAATAATAGGAAACATTGTCAAAATCATGCAAAATATGTTCAATTTAAACATGTTAATACCCCAAGCAAGATATGATCATCATCTGATTACATGTGGTTGAAAGAGTCAAAATTTAGATTCAAAGGCAAAAGTGGTTAAACAGAATAACTAATATTCAAGCATAAATAATAAAAAATGTTGATTGATTATACCAACTACAGAGAAAATAGACTCTAACATAAAAAATACTATCAGCCGGTGCTGTGGCTCAATAGGCTAATCCTCTGCCTTGCAGCGCTGGCACACCGGGTTCTAGTCCCGGTTGGGGTGCCAGATTCTGTCCCGGTTGCCCCTCTTCCAAGCCAGCTCTCTGCTGTGGCCAAGGAGTGCAGTGGAGGATGGCCCAAGTGCTTGGGCCCTGCACCCCATGGGAGACCAGGAGAAGCACCTGGCTCCTGGCTTCAGATCAGCGCAGTGTGCAGGCCACAGCGCACTGGCTGTGGCAGCCATTGGAGGGTGAACCAATGTCAAAGGAAGACCTTTCTCTCTGTATCTCTCTCTCTCACTGTCCACTCTGCCTGTCAAAAATAAAAATAAAAAATAAATGCTATCAGAGAAAAAGAAATATTGTATAATAGTAAAATATTGATATAGAAGCAAGATCTAACAGTTATAAACACCTTCACTCCTAAAGACAGAACTCTTAGTATATGAAGCAAAATGCCACAAATTAATGGAGTAATAAACAATTTCAAAGTAATTGTCAAGTGGCTCAGTGACTCTCAGTAATAGATAAAACAACTACATTGAAAATGATAATGATGTGAAGACATAGACATTATTAGTAACATGATCTCACTAACATCTACAGAACACTACACACAGCAACAACACAACACAGATTATTTTCAAGCTTATGTAATGTATTATCCTGCATAGACAAAATTTAGGTAATAAGGGGATTCCAATACAATCCCATCAAGGTGGCATGTACCAATGCCATCTCACTAGTCCAAGTGATCAATTTCAGTTCACAATTGATGGCTCTGATAGGTCTAAGAGTCAAAGGGATCACACAAACAAGACAAGTGTCTGCTAATACTAACTGATAGAATCAAAAAGGGAGAGAAGGATCCAACATGGGAAGCGGGATACACAGCAGACTCATAGAATGGCAGATGTCCTAAACAGCACTCTGGCCTCAGAATCAGCCCTCAAGGCATTCGGATCTGGCGGAAGAGCCCATGAGTGTATTGTAGGCATGGAAAGCCAAGACACTATGGAAAAAAGAAGAAGACCTAAATGAAAGATCTCTGTGAGATCCCAGTGGGAAGAACGGGGCCATCAAAGAAGGAGGTACCTTTCTCTGAAGGGAGGAGAGAACTTCCACTTTGACTATGACCCTGGTGGAATAAGATCAAAGTCGGCGAACTCTAAAGGCTTCCATAGCCTTGGCAACTCATGACTAGAGCCTAGGGAGATTACTGATGCCATAAACAAGAGTGTCAAATTGTTAAGTCAGCAACAGGAGTCACTGTGCACTTACACCCCATGTGGGATCTGTCCTTAATGTATTGTCTAATGTGCAGTGATGCTATAACTAGTACTGAAACAGTATAGTATTTTTACACTTTGTGTTTCTGTGTGGGTGCAACTGATGAAATCTTTACTAATTATATACAGAATTGATCCTCTGTATATAAAGATAATTGGAAATGAAAAAAAACCTGTTGTTAAATTGGAAATGGCATAAAAAATTAATTTTTTAAAAAAATCATGTAAGATCGCTGTCCTTAATGTGCTATACACTGTTATTTAATCCTATAACTAGTACTCCAACAGTATTTTTTCACTTTGCGTTGCTATGTGGGGGCAAACTATTGAAATCTTTACTTAATATATACTGAACTGATCTTCTGTATATAAAGAGATTTGAAAATGAATCTTGATGTGAATGGAAGGGAAGAGGGAGCAGGAAATCGGAGGGTTGTGGGTGGGAGGGAAGTTATGGGAGGGGGGAAACCATTGTAATCCATAAGCTGTACATTGGAAATTTATATTCATTAAATAAAAGTTTTAAAAAAATTTAGGCAATAAAGAAAGTTTCAAAAAACTTAAAAGGGTATTATCCACTCACAATAGAATTAAATTGAAAGTGAAAATGGAAGCAAAATTTAGAGTTAATTAGAATTTGGATATTAAACAAAACCAATAATCCATGTATTAAAGAAGAAATGAAAACTGAATTTTAAAAATATTTTTTATTGAATGAAAACGAAAATAGTACAGATCAAAATGTCTAATATGTAACTAATGCAGTGCCTAGAAGGAAGTTTGGAGCTTTATACAGTTGAAGTAGAAAAAAATAGAACCATCAAAAATCAATAATCTAAACTTTTCCCTTAAAAAATTAGAAAGAGGAGCAATGGAGGCAGCAGCGGTTGGTGTATTGCAAATGGCCACAGGTAGAGAGAAGCCTTTGTGAAATGAGTAGGGGTTGTGGCCAGTGATTCTCAGGCTCGTATATGATCCATAGATTTAACAGAGAGAAAAATTCATGTTCCCACTGACCTTGCATCTGCCTGGGAAGATTGACAGGGGCTGAGCACCCACTTAGAACTGTGAGGTACCCGCAACCTCTCAAGATATCACAGGCTCTAGGGTTCAAACCACCTAAGCAGAGCTCCCATAGACAGCTGTCTCTGGAAACATTTCTGCATCTCTGTGAACAGAACAGGCCAGCAGAGCAGAGCTGCGTGAGCCCTGTGTGCTGAGACTGTAGGAAATCTGTGACTGCAAGAGAGGGTGCTGGGTATAGTTGGTTCTCTGGGCAATCACTGGGTGTGACTCCACATGCTTAGAGCTCCCTGATTGCCTGGGGTGAGTCACATGGGCAGGAACCACACTAACGCTAAGGGCTGCACACATCCTTTATGCTGTTCATGAGGCAATGCAGATGAGTAGTGCACCCACTTTGCGCTAACACCCGGGCATTGATCATCTTGGAAGGGAGGAGGTGAGAGTATGATTACCCCAAGAGAGGTGATCATAGCCTCCTTCCTGCTATGGAGAGATCTACAATCTAACATAGGTGTCACCCTGGATACTCATCAGAGGAAAAAATCAACAAGTATTTCCCAAAAGGCCATAAAATAAATGTAGCAATTCACAAAATAAGAATAAGGAAGACAACATAATCTGCCAAAGGAACAACACTTCAATATTAGATATGAAGATAAATAGATTGATGAAAAACCTGAAACAGAATCCAGATATTAATCACAGGATTCCTCAGAAGAAAAGAGAAGCAAAATCATGAATTAGAGAAATCCATACATGACCCAGTACAGTCACTGTGCACACACACACACACACACATGACCTGGGCCCCTGCTGCAGGTTTCACTTTCCTCAACTATCTGTGTATTCAGGCAGCCCCTGCAACTATGTGCTTACAGATGGCTCCTAAAGCAGGCTACTGCTGCTGCTGGAAATGTGAATCAGCTGAAGCACCTTTACCTGGCACCAGCATCTGTTATCAGATCCCATCATCATGCTTGTGTCCACAGCTGGACACAAAGCTGCACATGTGCCTGTTGCTATCACTGAATGATGTAGCTATGGATATAGAAAGCCAGATCCCACAGCTATGGTTATGCACACAATCTTCCTTGGCCCCAGCTCCTGGCTTTACCAAGCAAGCAATTCTGAAACCAGGCTCTGTTGCCACACAAGTATTTGTAGCAAGCCTCTGTAGCTCCATTCATGAATATGGCTGGTCTCAAACATACATATAGACATAAGTGCATGAATATGGCTGGTCACCGAAAGCTGCCTGGATTTGTTCTGATAATAAAAACAAAAATGCCTCTGAGGTCATCCAGAGACCTCCAGCAATTCTTATTTCCAAGAATATACAATTGTAATGTCATGGACACCAACTGTCTTAGCTAAAAGGACACTTTGCCCATGTCCACCCAGGAAAGAAATACTTTGGCACCCAGTGTTACTAGATTGATCCAATGACCAGGCATGTTCCAGAATGTCTAGCCAACTAACAGCTGAAGTTCTTTCCTCACCAACTGAAATTTATAGTGTCTGGAAAAGTCGATTACTACTTCAAATGTGTAGATACTTATACAAAGCTGTAATAATCCATAAGAATCAAAAATACAAAACCACCACCAAAAGAACATAATAAACATCGAGTAATTGACTCGAAAGCAATGAAAATTGTTCCTAAAAGAAATCTAAAAATTGTCACAGAATATATACTATACTATTGTTGGGAATGTAAATTAGCAAGGCCACTGTGGAAAATATAGTGGAGATTTCTTTAAAAACTATAAATAAACCTGACATATGATCCAGAATTCCCATTCTCACTGCTGGATATGTACCCAAAAGACTTGAATGGTGGGCTGGCATTGTGGCATAGAGTGTTAAGCTACCACCTGCAGCATCAGCATCACATGAGGGTGCCAGTTCAAGTCATGGCTGCTCCACTACCAATCTAGCTCCTTGCTAAAATGCCTGAGAAAACAGCAGAGGATGGCCCAAGTTCTTGGACCCTGAACCCAAGTGGGAGACCCAGTGGGGGCTCCTGGATTCTGGCTTCAGCCTGGTCAAGCTCCAGTCATAGTGGCCATTTGAGATGTGAACCAGCAGACAGAAGATCTCTCTGTCTGTAACTCTAACTTTCAAATAAATAAAATCTGAAACATGCAGAAAACTTTCATGACATTTGTCTTGGAAATGAGTTTTTGATACAACCACAAAAGACATAATGATGAGAACAAAAATGAGTGGGAAATCATCAAAGTTTTTGTACGTCAAAGAAAACAATAAAATGACAAGAAAACCCATATTATGGGAGAAAATGTTTGCAAAGCATGTATATGATACAAAGGAATAACATCCAAAATATACAAAGCATCTTTCAGCTCAATAGCAAGAAAACAAGGAACTGATTTAAAAGCAGGCAAATGATTCAAATGAACATTTTTCAAAGAAGATACACAAATGAGCACTTAATATATGAAAAAGTGAATAACACTAATCACGAAAATGTAAATTTATATCACAATGAAATATAAGTGTATTGAAAAAGTGAAAAAATAATCTTCTTGAGGCTGTTTAATGGTATTGGGGATGTAACTTTATGTAGACATTATGGAAAAGAATATTATGGTTCTTTGAAAAATTAAAAAGGAAACTAGCATATGATCCAGCAGTGAACTTCTAGATATACATCCAATGGGAATAACATCACTATCTCGAAGTGATGAGTGCATTCTAGTGTTCATTGCATCATTATTCACAACAGTTGCGATATGTGAACAACTTAAGTTTCTACTCACATGTAAATGATGTAGTATATATAAACTATGAAATACTACTCGGCCATCAAAAAAGAATGAATTTTTGTCTCTTGCAACAAAATGGATGCAACTGGAAACCATCATGCTTAGTGAAATAAAGCAGTCCCTGAAAGATAAATATCATATATTTTCTCTTATAAGTGGTAGATAATATAGAACACAAAAAAATTATAGGAAAAAACTAGACATTTTATGATTTCATTGTTTTTTTAACCCTCATTTATACTCCTGTGGAACTGTGGTATTCTACTTTTTACTAGTTGACTATTTTGGTTAGTGCTGCATTCAATCAGTGATTATAGACTTGACTAAAATTTTGTTTTTGTAAAAATTAATGAAAAAGAAGGAGGGATTGTGGGAGGGAAAAAAGAAAGGTAGGGAATATAGTTACCTTATAACTGTACCTAACTATAGAATAAATGAAATCCATCTTATTCATATTAATAAAAGTTTTAAAAAGAAAATTTGGCATGTGAGGGTTTTCATATGTTCATGGAAAGTGTTATTAAAAAGCTATCTATTAATTTCAATTTTTCACCAAAATAAACATTTTCAAGAAAGCTTTTAATTTTTTTTTTAATTTCAAAATATAGCTTTTGGAATGTAGTGTCTCTTCCCCCCATATTTGCCCTCCCACCCTCAAACAGTCCCACCTCCTACTCCCTCTCCCATCCCATTCTTTATTAGGATTCATTTTTAATTTTTTATATGCAGAAGATCAACTCTGTACTAAGTAAAGATTTCAACTATTTGTAGCCACACAAACACACAAAGTATAAAGTACTGTTTGAAGACTAGTTTTACCATTAATTCTCACAGTACAACACACTGAGGACAGAAGTCCTACATAGGGAATAAGCACACAGTGACTCCTGTTGTTGATTTAACAATTGACAGTCTTATTAGACAAGGCCATAGTCAAAGTGGATTCTCTCCTCCCTTCAAAGAAAGGTACCTCCTTCTTTGATTGCCCGTTCTTTCCACTGGGATCTCACTCACAGAAATCTTTTACTTAGATCATTTTTTGTCACAGTGTCTTGGGTTTCCATGCCTACAATACTCTCATGGGTTTTTTAGCCAGATCTGAGTGCCTTAAGGGCTGATTCTGAGGCCAGAGTGTTGTTTAAGACATCTGCCATTCTATGAGTCTGCTGTGTATCCCACTTCCCATGTTGGATTGTTCTCTCCTTTTTAATTCTGTCAGTTAGTATTAGCAGACACTAGTCTTGTTTACATGATGCCTTTGACACTTAATCCTATCATTATGATCAATTATGAACTGAAACATATTACTTTGACTAGTGAGATGGCCACCTTGATAGGATTGAATTGAAATCCACTGGCACGCAACATTCTACTTTACTCCTTTAAGTAAATCATCTTTTTTTTAGTTTTTTTTTAATTAAACTTTTATTTAATGAATATAAATGAATATAAATTTCCAAAGTACAGCTTATGGATTACAATGGCTTCCTCCCTCACATAACTTCCCTCCCACTCACTACCCTCCCCTTTCCCGCTCCCTCTCCCCTTCCATTCACATCAAGATTCATTTTCAATTCTCTTTATATACAGAAGATCAGTTCTGCATATATTAAGTGAAGATTTCAACAGTTTGCCCCCATATAGCAACACATAGTGAAAAAATACTGTTGGAGTACTAGTTATGGCATTAAATCACAGTGTACAGCACCTTAAAGACAGAGATCCTACATAATATTTTTTAAAAAATTAATTAATTTTCTATGCCATTTCCAATTTAACACCAGGTTTTTTTTTTCATTTCCAATTATCTTTATATACAGAAGATAGATTCTATATATAATTAGTAAAGATTTCATCAGTTTGCACCCACACAGAAACACAAAGTGTAAAAATACTGTTTCAGAATTAGTTATAGCATCACTGCACATTAGACAACACATTAAGGACAGATCCCACATGGGGTGTAAGTGCACAGTGACTCCTGTTGCTGACTTAACAATTTGACACTCCTGTTCATGGCGTCAGTAATCTCCCTAGGCTCTAGTCATGAGTTGCCAGGGCTATGGAAGCCTTTAGAGTTCGCTGACTTTGGTTTTATTCCGATAGGGTCATAGTCAAAGTGGAAGTTCTCTCCTCCCTTCAGAGAAAGGTACCTCCTTCTTTGATGGCCCCGTTCTTCCCACTGGGATCTCACTCACAGAGATCTTTCATTTAGGTCTTCTTCTTTTTTTTTCTTTTCCATGGTGTCTTGGCTTTCCATGCCTACAATACACTCATGGGCTCTTCAGCCAGATCTGAATGCCTTAAGGGCTGATTCTGAGGCCAGAGTGCTGTTTAGGACATCTGCCATTCTATGAGTCTGCTGTGTATCCCGCTTCCCATGTTGGATCCTTCTCTCCCTTTTTGATTCTATCAGTTAGTATTAGCAGACACTTGTCTTGTTTGTGTGATCCCTTTGACTATTAGACCTATCAGAGCCATCAATTGTGAACTGAAATTGATCACTTGGACTAGTGAGATGGCATTGGTACTTGCCACCTTGATGGGATTGCATTGGAATCCCCTGGCATGTTTCTATCTCCACCATTTGGGGCAAGTCCAATTGAGCATGTCCCAAATTGTACATCTCCTCCCTCTCTTTTTCCACTCTTATATTTAACAGGGATCACTTTTCAGTTAAAAATTAAACACCTAAGAATAATTGTGTGTTCATTACAGAGTTCAACCATTAGTACTAGAACATCGACAACAACAACAAAAATACTAAAAAGGATAAAGTATTACATTGTGCATCAAGGGTTAGGACAAGAGCTGATCAGGTCATTGTTTCTTATAGTGTCCATTTCCCTTCAACAGGTTTCCCCTTTGGTGCTCAGTTGTCACCGATCAGGGAAAACAAATGATATTTGTCTCTTTGGGACTGGCTTAATTCATTCAGCATGATGTTTTCCAGATTCCTCCATCTTGTTGCAAATGACCGGGTTTCATTGTTTCTGACTGCTGTATAGTATTCTATGGAGTACATGTCCCATAATTTCTTTATCCAGTCTACTGTTGATGGGCATTTGGGTTGGTTCCAGGTCTTAGCTATTGTGAATTAATCATCTTTTAATTACATTTAATTGATAAACTTTTTATAGTACTCCTGTAAAATGAAATATCATTCGGCATTAATAAAGAGATCCTGCCATGTATATATGGACTTCAAAGATGTTATGATGTGGCAAGTGCTATGGCTTAGCTGGTAAAGCTGCCACCACAGTGCCGGTATACCATATGGACCCTAGTTCATGTCCCGGGTGCTCCACTTCTGATCCAGCTCTCTGCTATGGCCTGGGAGGGCAGTAAAAGATGGCCCAAGGCCTTGGGCCTTTGCACCTGTGTAGGAGACCCAGAAGAAGCTCCTTGCTCCTGACTTCAGATTGGCACATATCTATACTACATATTTAATTATTTTGAGAAATTTTACTATATAACTTAAACTTGATTAATATATAGGAGGATATAGAGTTCATGAAATATTTTATTCTTACAGTTTTAATATTGATATAGTTATAATATTTAAGATTCCTGAGGAGTGAGTAGAAAAGCTAAGAGTAATAATTGATGATCCCCCATACCATGTAATTCATTATAGGATTGATGGAAGAGAATATATGCTGTTCTCTACATAGGAAGAGGTTATGTTAATATAACTGAGAGAGAGGAGTAATGGAGACAACCAAATTTAGATACAAATTTTTATTTTTTGTTACAATAATCAGTTCCTCTCTGATGTATTCTAATTATCATTACTTTGATTTTCTAAGTGAGAGCACAGTACTTTATTTAAAACAACGAAGAGTAGAAATTAAAGTTATAATAAGTGGGCTCTTTTAAAGTTTTATGGGACAAATCTAAGAGAATGTATATAGCTAGAAAAGCATGGGAGATAGTGTTGGCATCCAAGTTGTGAAAGATACAACAAGTATATAAGGTACCAGTGTGATCATCTGTATGATTTTATAGCATGTTAAGCTGTTAGTATGCACAGTGGATAGAATCATCCATATTTAGGGTCTTGCTAAGAAGATGTCACAGAAGGAAAATAAGGACAGGGCTTTCATTTACTAGTAAGGAAATATTTGAAGTTATTAACCATTCCTATTTAAGTAGGAAAGGATGGGAACTGAAGTCAGGAGAGACTGACAGACCAGGAAAAAAATGAAATTCTGATGAGATGGAAGTACTGGATGAGTAGAAAGAGTGAAGTACGCAGGTCAGGACATTAAAACTCCTGTTTCACCTAAATATTCAACTGTGGAAGTCTGCTGCAATCCTGAAAAGGAGTGTGTATCAGTTCAAATTAGATCTCATAATAAGACACACAAAAATACACAAATGGTTTAAAGATGAAGGTTTATTATCCAAAGAAAAGATGTCTTGTGTTAAACAAGAGTAGTTACAATAAGTTGTCAAAAATTTAAAATCATGAGAGTATTGTAGGCATGGAAAGCCAAGACACCATGGAAAAGAAAAAAAAAAAGAAGAGGACCTAAATGAAAGATCTCTGCGAGTGAGATCCCAGTGGGAAGAACGGGGCCATCAAAGAAGGAGGTACCTTTCTCTGAAGGGGGGAGAGAACTTCCATTTTGACTATGACCCTATCGGAATAGATCAAAGTCAGCGAACTCTAAAGGCTTCCATAGCCCTGGCAACTCATGACAAGAGCCTAGGGAGATTACTGACGCCATGAACAGGAGTGTCAAATTGTTAAGTCAGCAACAGGAGTCACTGTGTACTTACACCCCATGTGGGATCTGTCCTTAATGTGTTGTCTAATGTGCAGTGATGCTATAACTAGTACTGAAACAGTATTTTTACACTTTGTGTTTCTGTGTGGGTGCAAAATGATGAGATCTTTACTAAATATATACTGAATCCATCTTCTGTATATAAAGATAATTGGAAATGAAAAAAAAATCCTGGTGTTAAATTGGAAATGGCATAGCAAATTAATTAATTTTTTAAAAAAATATTATGTAGGATCTCTGTCTTTAATGTGCTGTACACTATTGTTTAATGCTATAACTAGTACTCCAACAAGATTTTTTTCACTTTGTGTTGCTATATGGGGGCAAACTGTTGAAATCTTTACCTAATATATACTGAACTGATCTTCTGTATATAAAGAGAATTGAAAATGAATCTTGATGTGAATGGAAGGGGAGAGGGAGCGGGAAAGGGGAGGGTTGTGAGTGGGAGGGAAGTTATGTGAGGGAGGAAGCCATTGTAATCCATAAGCTGTACTTTGGAAATTTATATTCATTAAATAAAAGTTTAATAAATGATAAAAAATTTAAAATCATAATATCTTTATGTTATCATGTTTTATTTCATGCTCAATAATATGCTTCAAGTAAATATCAATCATGTCATATCTAGCTGGCAGAAAAAGTAAACAGCAAAGAAAGATGTATCATTTCCCTTTAAAGACAAATCTCAGAGATCAGATTGCACAATTCAACATATATTAAACTGGCCAACATCTAGTCAAATACAGCAGAGGAGGCTAGGAAAATTAATTTTTAAACTAGGCTGTCAAGGGTCAACAGATCTATTAATAAGGGAGAAGAAAAGTGAATATAATGCAAAATCAGAATCTGTGCCCCTCAGCTTCATTTTGACAATTAACAAATAAGGAGAAAGAAAAACGCAATTTTCGGATTGTTAGGTAGAATTGCAATCAACATTAGGACTCAAAGTCATCATTTTGAGATAAGGGTACACTTCTGAATTACAACATCACTCTGCTCTCCTTCAGTGGACAATGATCAAGGTACCTGAGTCAGACTTCCAAAGCCTGAAGAAAGGTCTTAAGACATCTTGGAATATATTTTGGGTAAAGCTGAAAATATGGGCTCCATCTGTCATGTTATAGAATGACACGTCTCCATCTTCATAATCCAGGAATATCCCCACCCTACGGGGGTGCTGTCTCAGAGTGAGATGAGTTTCTGGGGAAGTGAGAGCCCAATACTCCCCCTCATAAATCCTGATGGCCCAGAAACCATTTTGTGGGGATATTGTTACTCTCCCCTTCCTAGTTACATTGTCCCTACAGATTCCTAGATCACAGGAAACTGTGTCCCCAACATCTACCTCCCAGAAGTATCTCCCCGAGGTGATACTCAGCTGACCCAGCACACAGGGAAGAGAATCGAATCTCTGTGGGGAGTCAGGGAGATCTTGCTTCTCTTCTTGCCAGGTTACACGTCTCTGTTCAGACAGGAAGAGGGCAGGATGGGCAGTGTCTGCATCCAGGGTCATGTTTACTGCAAAGACAAGAGGACTATCATCATCTAACTAGGGAAAGTCTCAATATTCCTGGACCAGAGAAACTGTAGTAAGTGAGAGCTTCTCTGGCCCTAGGTGGAGTCTGCTAACCTCTACCCATCTTAGTGTGGAACTGTGCACAAAGAACAGGATCCCTCTACACCATCATAGACTCACCAGCCTGGAACTCTTCTTTCCTCCAATCTGCAAGAAATATATCAACATGAGAACCACCATCTGAGAAAGAATGCTACCTAGGAATTCAGAGGATAAATTCCTGTGGTTTAGTTTAAAATAGTAGCAACTGAAGAAAATTCTCTTTATATCCTTGCCCTTCATTTTATAGCTTGCCAAATTATGTCAGCCTCGAGGACCTGACCTATGCCGATGCTTTCCTCGTTTGAAAAAAAAATATTCAAGATAACAGTCTTTGGTCTATTTATGGCGAATTTGACTTGACAACTTTGTTTTGCTTTCTTTCTTCAAATATTAGTACATAGTTACTACTCTGTCTTCTCTCAAAAATATGGTGATACACAAATTTAAAAATATTAAAATTTAATGATTCAGTCAAATTATGTGTTAACATTTTAAGTTTATTAGAAATGTAAAATGCTGGGGGTTGATGAGAGAAACACACACCTATACACACACATGCACACACACACACACACAGAGAGAGAGAGAGAGAGAGAGCGCACTTTAAAATCTACTGCAGTGAGTGAGGGTGGGCTAGGCTGAAGCCAGGAGCCCAGAACTCGATCCAAGTCTCCTATGAGGGTGGTGCGGAAACAAATACTTGGGCCATCACCTGCTCCCTTCCTGGCTGTATCAGTAGGAAGCTAGATTGGAATCAGAGGAACTTGAAATCATATCAGCACTCCAGTATTGGATGCAGCTGTCCCAAGCCATAGCTTAAATTCTGTGACAAAATACACACCCCAATGTGTAGTATGTTATGAGATATATGCTTTGGATTTCTTTTCCTTTGTAATGTTGTGTATATTGAAGATGTTCATTTATAGCATCTTCAAAAATGGGTTATTTTAGAAACCAAGTCACTCACCAGGGTATAACGCTGTTTTCTTCCAGTCTGCAAGAGAAGAAAACAGGAAATCCTTTACTTTTTTTCCTTCTGGGTCTTCTCTCATTCCCCTTCTCATATATCCTTGTTTTTCTCTTATTTCTTCCTGTACATCTTTTGTACTTTAATTTTCTGGTCTATAATCTGATATTTAAAATTTCAAAGACATGATGATGAAAATGATCAAGTGGAAGAAGTGTAGGAAAATAAAAGCAATAAAAGGAAGAAGTGTGAAGGTGAGAGCATGAAATACAGGAAAGAAGAGAGTAAAAGGTGAAAGGAAGGGCATAAAGAAAGCTGAATCACAATGATTTTTTGTCTTTTGGATACATACAAAGTAGTGTGATTGCTGGATCATATGGTATCTCTAAAGCCATGCAGTCTAGTCTTACTGGTAAAATCACTGGCATGTTGTTGGAGAGTAGTAATTCAGAACTTCTTCATAGCTTGAGTCTCCAGAGTCTGTCTGTTATAAAATTGATGGAGCTGTAGCTGTACCACAAGCCCTCCAACTAAAGCAGCTGCCCAGGAGAGTGAACAGTGCCACTGGTGTTCCAATTGCTTAGAACTGATCAGGACCATGGAAAGAAACTCATGTATCACCAGAGAAAATATAAACATAAAAATTTAAGTATTAAGAAGTAAACATTGCAATATATAAAATAAATTTTTAAAAAAGAGAAGAAATTTTGAACTCTATGTATCAAGCAATTGCCAGGTCTAGCAAGCATAATGCTAGTCCTAGATTACTTATTGATTGAAAAGCAACAATAACAAAAAAACCAAAAATAGTACAATATAAAGACAAATGAACATTTTATAGACCCTGGAAAAAAGATTTTTCAGCAAAATAAAAAATTTAAAGCATTCCTCTCTTTAAAGTTCTAATTATTTTACTGTAGAATAGCACAGAAGGTCAGCTATATTTTAAGGAACAGAAGGGATGACTGAGAACGGAAACATAATTTGGATTATAAAATTCTTACTTTAATAAAAATTCTTTAAACAGTGGAAAAAAGAAATTTGTCAAGATAGTGCCCCGAATTCTTCTTTGCCAAATAGGCACTTTTTGTTGCATTTCTGTATCATAACCAATTACTGTAGAGGTTAATATAGGGATTGAATCCAAAAGAGGCAGAAAAATGGAATTATTTTGAATTGAATTTTTTGCAAGAGAATTATTACTCGCTGGACTTGAATTGAGCCTACTTCTGAGAGAAGCAATGTTAGCATGCATCCTATAATTGCTATTGGACGCATACATGAACTGATCTCATGGAAGATAAAGGAATGGAGGTTTCCAAGAGATAATAATTACTTACCAGTCTTATATTGAGCCTTTCTCATGTCTGAGAGACAAAATACAAAACATCACTTCATGAGATAAGTTTTGTTAATATTATGAAGAATACACAATTTAAAAAATATATCTGCCAGTGTTTGTGCCTGCAACACTGGACACATTTATTCATTTCATTAGCAATAAAAGAAAACTCTAAAGTACATTCCAAATGAATACTTCACTGTAATTGAAAGAAAACTGTCTGATATATGAATGGTTAAATACAAGATGCTTCAGAAATCTTGTATGAAATGAAATTAAGAGGGAGGAGATGTACAATTTGGGACATGCTCAATCGGACTTGCCCCAAATGGTGGAGTTAGAAATGTGCCAGGGGATTCCAATACAATCCCATCAAGGTGGCATGTACCAATGCCATCTCACTAGTCCAAGTGATCAATTGCAGTTCACAATTGATGGCTCTGATAGGTCTAATAGTCAAAGAGATCACACAAACAAGACAAGTGTCTGCTAATACTAACTGATAGAATCAAAAAGGGAGAGAAGGATCCAACATGGGAAGCGGGATACACAGCAGACTCATAGAATGGCAGATGTCCTAAACAACACTCTGGCCTCAGAATCAGCCCTTAAGGCATTCAGTTCTGGCTGAAGAACCCATGAGAGTATTGTAGGCATGGAAAGCCAAGATACCATGGAAAAGAAAAAAAAAGGAGAAGACCTAAATGAAAGATCTCTGTGAGTGAGATCCCAGTGGGAAGAACGGGGCCATCAAAGATGGAGGTACCTTTCTCTGAAGGGAGGAGAGAACTTCCACTTTGACTATGACCCTATCGGAATAAGACCAAAGTCAGCGAACTCTAAAAGCTTCCATAGCCCTGGCAACTCATGACTAGAGCCTAGGGAGATTACTGACGCCATGAACAAGAGTGTCAAATTGTTAAGTCAGCAACAGGAGTCACTGTGCACTTACATCCCATGTGGGATCTGTCCTTAATGTGTTGTCTAATGTGCAGTGATGCTATAACTAGTACTGCAACAGTATTTTTACACTTTGTGTTTCTGTGTGGGTGCAAACTGATGAGATCTTTACTAATTATATACAGAATCGATCTTCTGTATATAAAGAGAATTGGAAATGAAAAAAAAACTGGTGTTAAATTGGAAATGGCATAGAAAATTAATCAATTTAAAAAATATATTATGTAGGATCTCTGTCTTTAATGTGCTGTACACTGTTATTTAATGCTATAACTAGTACTCCAACAGTATTTTTTTCATTTCATGTTGCTATATGGGGGCAAGCTGTTGAAATCTTTACCTAATATATACTAAACTGATCTTCTGCATATAAAGAGAATTGAAAATTAATCTTGATGTGAATGGAAGGGGAGAGCGAGTTGGAAAGGGGAGGGTTGTGGGTGGGAGGGAAGTTATGGGAGGGGGGAAGCCATTGTAACCCATGAGCTGTACTTTGGAAATTTGTATTCATTAAATAAAAGTTTAATAAATGAAAAAAAACAAAGAAATTACAACTTGTTTTGTTTTGGCACAAAAAATATTGGCATCTATGTATAGTTTTTTCATAATTCACACTTTCAACACATTTTTTGAGATTCCTTGAAATTCTTATAATGCGGTACTAAAATTTGTAGAACTATCTTTAAAAAAGTCTTAGATTTTAAAGATATATTTCCAATGGAATTTACATGAATAAAAATGCATACTAAGGTCATGAAAGAAGAACAATTTATAACTGTGTAAATTAAAAAGAGGAGCAGTAGAGTAGTAACTATGGTTGGAAAGAGAAAATTGTCGGATAAAATCATGGAAAAATATTTAATATCTTAGACTATTTGAAAATATTGTCAAATGATATGGATCAGCAAGTTTCAAGACTACACTTAATATTAGTTTATACAAATATTTAAAAGGCAAATTAAAGGGGGAATTTATGTCTCTCGTACCCATATTCTGATATCCATAGGTAAGATTGAAGAAGTGAAGATATTATCATGTGAAAAAATAATTAACACTCTACTAGAGAAGATGTATTGTGTAACACAATTAAAGTAAGTTTTCTATTGCGTGGAAACAGTTATATTCATCTTGACTTAATCCTTTTCATCTCATGACCTTATAATAAACTTACATCAATTATCTGCAAGAGGGAAGAAGCATAAGGATATATTGCACAGGAAGGAATAGAGATGAAAGGAAGAGAGGGAAGCAAATTTAATATGAGATAAATTCAGGAATACAAAAAGAAAATAGTCTAATTTGAAATCGACAAGAAGGAAAAGCAAAGAGAGGATAGAGATTATGTGAAGAGTAAGAGATGGTAAAAAAAAATCTAAGAAATCTGTCAATAAGAAAAAAAGTCAAAAAATTACCAAGGTCTCCCTGAAGTTCTTCTGAAAAATAAAATGGAAAACTCATATAAATGTCAAGGAACAACACAGATGTAGTTAGAGTACGTTATGCTAAGTGTAGTAAGTAGACACAGAATGACAAATATTGTGTGTTTTCACATGTGAAATCATAAAAAACCAATATCATACAGTAGAAAGTTAACTACCAGCAGCTGAAGGGGAGAAGAAGGAAAAGGAAGAGGAATGAGATTGATCAAAATGTACAAAGTTTCAGTTAAACTGGAAGAATATGTTTTAGACTACATAATGACCACAGTTAATAACAATGTAAATTTCAAAGTTCCTTTAAAAAGAAGATTCTTAATAATCTTACCGAAAAAATATAAATTGAAAACAAATATGCTAATTAGCCTGATTGAGTCCTTCTACAATGTCTACATGAATCAAAACATTACATTGTAATCCATGAATTTTTTAAATTAAAAATTTTCACCTAAATAAAATTTCAAAATATTAAGTGAAGGGATGGTTCGAACCAACAAAGAAAATTAAAATGAGTTAAATTTTCTAGTGTAAAGGATAAATTGGTAAAATAAATATAATTGATATTTGTCTCTTTGGGACTGGCTTAATTCACTCAGCATGATGTTTTCCAGATTCCTCCATCTTGTTGCAAATGACCGGGTTTCATTGTTTCTGACTGCTGTATAGTATTCTATGGAGTACATGTCCCATAATTTCTCTATCCAGTTTACTGTTGATGGGCATTTGGGTTGGTTCCAGGTCTTAGCTATTGTGAATTGAGCTGCAATAAACATTAATGTGCAGATGGCTTTTTTATTTGCCAAATTAATTTCCTTTGGGTAAATTCCAAGGAGTGGGATGGCTGGGTTGAATGGTAGGGTTATATTCAGGTTTCTGAGGAATTTCCAGACTGACTTCCACAGTGGCTTCACCAGTTTGCATTCCCACCAACAGTGGGTTAGTGTCCCTTTTTCCCTACATCCTCTCCAGCATCTATTGTTGGTAGATTTCTGAAAGTGAGCCATTCTCACCGGGGTGAGGTGAAACCTCCTTGTGGTTTTGATTTGCATTTCTCTGATTGCTAGTGATCTTGAACATTTTTTCATGTGTCTGTTGGACATTTGGATCTGCCATTAATGTGCTGTATACTGTTATTTAATGCTATAACTAGTACTCCAACAGTATTTTTTCACTTTGTGTTGCTATGTGGGGACAAACTGTTGAAATCTTTATATATACTAAACTGATTTTCTGTATATAAAGAGAATTGAAAATGAATCTTGATGTGAATGGAAGGGGAGAGTGAGTTGGAAAGGGGAGGGTTGCAGGTGGGAGGGAAGTTATGGGGGGAAGCCATTGTAATCCATAAACTGTACTTTGGAAATTTATATTCATTAAATAAAAGATAAAAAAATTAACAGTCATCCTACCTCTAGGTAGGAGTGAGTGGGGATGGGCTCTTGGAGTCTCTTATTACTACATTTGTGATATGATTTGTAATGAGAAAAATAAATAGCTAAAGCATAAAAAAAGAATAAATATAATTGATAGCATAAACATAGTCATGATAAAATCAACAGTGACAAGGAAGTACATCTCTAGCTTAAAGAATTGAAAAAAGATGCATATAAGAAAAGCTGAAACAGGACAAAAGAATGTAAATGAGGAAAAGAAGGGCTACCTAGGATTTATATCATACATACTTATTTTATAGATTAAAGTATTGAAGCCATTTAACTAATCCAACACACATACACAGATACGAATGGAAGGTATTCAAAAAGTGGAAAAATGGGATTAAATGATTATACCTCTCTGTCTCTACCTCTCAAATAAATATATAAATATGGCATTTTTTTAAAAAAAATGAATTAGGCATTTGGAGCAGTGGTAAAGCCACTGACTGGGATGTCAGCATCTCATATCAAGAAGTTTGGGTCCTGGCTCCACTTCTGAATTCAACTCCCTGCTAATGTGCACTGTAGGAAGCAGCCATTATTATTATTATTATTATTATTATTATTATTATTATTATTATAGCATTATTATTGCTACATGGGAGACGGAGATTGAATTTCTGGCTCCAGGTCTTTTTCCATCTCTCCCATCTTTTCTCTCAGCCTCTAATAATCGCCAAAGGCTTCTTAGAATATATCACAAACAATAAGGGAACAGATTATTATAACATCTGGGCACAATATTTTTGCAAAATTCATGGTCTTTAATTCTTCCCATTTAATAAAATTTCATTAAGGTTTAACTGAGTTGTCAGTTGACAGAACTTTTATAATTAACTTTGATAAACAATTATTCTGTAGGTTTTATCATTTATCTCAGGAGAAGTTCCAAAATCTGGTGACATTGCTTTAAGTAAGGTCCTTCCTATTCTTATTATCTTACAAATAAGAACACGATTTGTTAGCCTATAAATCTTTGATTAAAAAATAAGAAAATAAATGGAGTAAATCATTATACTTAGTGAAATAAATCATGATCAAAATGTTTGAAAACTGTGCTTGAAGCTTTCTTATTCCATCTCTTTTCTAATACATGAATTTAGGCTTCAGGGATATTCCTTAAACCAGTGCCAAAAAGATATATATGATATGTTTTCACTGATCTGGGATAACTAATATAGTACCTAAAATGTACTCTATTAGAGCTAAACTGACATTTTGAGATTTGGTGATTTTTTATAGCCCTTCTCTCACCTGTAGAGGAACAGTGTTTTTTTTTTCTTCTTACTGTTGATTAAACTTTACTTAGTGTAGATTTAACTTACGAGTATCAATTAAACTGAAAATAAATATGTGTAAAAATTAAGAGTGGGAATAGGAGAGAGAAGAGAAAGAAGAGTTGGAGCATGGGCAGGGGGAAGGTTAGGATGGGAAGTATCACTATGTTCCTAAATCTATAAATATATGAAATATATGAAACTTGCCTACTTTAAATAAAGTTTAAAAAGCATTGATATAGGTCACTGACTCAAATGTTCCAGAGAAATAAAATTAAACAAGAAAGAATAAGAAAGGAAGGAGGATTGAGTGTTGGGTGGAGCATTACCACAATCTTGTACATCTGTATGTATGAAATACCTGAAATTTGTTCACCTTATATAAAAAATACAAAAATTAAGCATGAGTAAACCAAGATAAGAGTGCTATGAAATCTGTGATTACAATGAAAATGTATATCATGCATTTTATGTACATAAAATAAAACTGATAATTTTACTTAAATAATAAGCAAATGTTTACATGTTACATGAACAAAATATTTTAAAACTGTGCTTTAAACTTTCTTATTCCAACTCTTTTAAATACATGAATTTAGGCTTCAGGGATATTCCTTAAAAAGCTTATATATACTTTTGGAAAGATGAGCTCATAATCTAGAATTCATAGATATTTTTACATTGTACATTGGCAATTTTTGCACTTTATCACAACTTCAACTTTTTATATGATACTTATATTTTTATTGGACCTACATTCTTAAAGAAATCTATTGTGTTGTGTTATTTCTTCCTGATTCTTTTGTCATCTTTGCTGGATTCTTCAGAATCTTCCTCTCTTTATGAAGGAAGAGTATAGTATTTAAGAAATAAAATGACTCTTAGTACAATTTTCTACATGGAAAAAATAGGATGCTGTTACCTCATATTCATTCCAGAGAGGAAAATCACATTATTCATTAACTAAATCACATGGAATGAAAACATGTCTGAAGTAAATTCATCACAAACAAGTTTGGAATTTTTTTTGTCATTTCTTAAGGTAAGGGAGGTATAATGTGCAAAGTAATGGGCACTTATAGATTGGAATATCTGATAAAGTTTCTAAATCAAGAGAAGTTTTCCGGAAACTATATACATTGAATGGAAACTGTGTGCCTTTTGGCTTAATGTCCATCATCTCACCAAAATCATAAACTTCAAAAGTATTTGGAATACAGAAATGGAAAATACAGAAATGAAATACAGAATGGAAAAGATAAGGAAAAAGAAATAGAGATAGCATAATATGAGAGAGGCCCATAACCAAAAAAAAAAAATGAAGATGGGAGAATAGAAGTAGGTATCTGGAGAAGGGAGAGCTGAAGACATGTTGGAAAAGAGAGATGTGAAGTTAAAGACATCAAGAAATTAATTATTTTTAAAGTGATATGGGGATAAAGGGCTGTCATGATACTGACCATTATGCCTCTGAAGTTCATATGAAAATAAGATAGAAAAATAAATAGAAATATTCTTGTAATGGAAAACAAGGTTAATAAAATTCTAACTTATAAAAAATGCAATGCAAAGTTAAAACTCAGGATATGGACACACACACATACACAGAGTGCTGGAAAAGTGTTTTTGTTTAACTAATATGCTATACAGAATGAAATGAGAAAAGGAGAACATATGCTTCATTGACAAAAAATAGAAAAAATAGTTCTGATGGTTACTATATAATATATTTTTATTTTTCTTTTATGTTATTTAGGCTTTTATTATTAGAGTTCTCATCTTCAACTGTCTTGGTTTCAAGTAAATATATGATATTGATTCTCATTATCACAGTAGCTATGTTGTATTGAGTCACCATCAACTCTGAGTTACAGACTCCTGGGCCACTGATCCTGGAATAAACCCATGTTCAGATGCCTCTAAGTCTCTGGCCACCACAGTACCAAAATATCACTTTGTTTTAAATGCTTAAATGTCAATAATCTGATCCAGAATAAATCAGTGTTTACAGGGGAAGAAAGGAATAGCTGAACAAAAAAGGATAGGGAATGATGAAAATTGAGGGAGAAAAAAGGAGAGAACTTAATGTGGGAGAAGTCCAGTAGTCAACATATAGGGAAAGAGAATAGACATTCACAAAAAGCGTGAATCAAGAGAAGCATATAGGGGAGGAGGGAACAAATGTTAAAGATACTGAGAAAGTGGTCATTTTAAAGTGGCATGGGAGTAAAGGCTGTCAGGGAATATTTACCACATCGTCTCTGAAGTTCTGAAAAATAAGACGGAAAAACAAAATAAATATGCTTGCTGTGGGAAGCAAAGCTTAAGAAAACACGAACTTAATAAAAATGCAAAATGTGTTATGGGAGTAAGGGTTTCCAAGGAACATTTACCATTGTTTTCCAGAAGATTTTCTAAAAAATAAAATGGAAAATAACAATGTAGATATTATTGAGAACAAATTTAAAAGATCACTCAATTTATCATAAAATGCAAATGCAAATTTAGAACTCTCAGGATATTCATACACATATGCAGTGGCAAATAGTTTTATTTGTTTGTTTTAAATTATAATGTACCATAATATGAAATCTAGAGGGATGGAAAATATTTATAAACATTTTAGAAATGTAAATTATGATTATCCTATTAAATTGCTATTGACTCCTTTTTATGTTATTTTGGTTTTATTATTTGGTCTGCTAACTAATATGTTCTTTGACTCCCAGTAAATAGATAATGCTGATTCTCATTATTGTAGTAGCTATGTTTTATTGATTCACCACAAACACTGAATTGGAGAATCCTAAACCATTGTTCTTTCAGGAAATCCAGCTTTAGATTATTCTAAGCTTATGTCACATTTACGCCACTGGATCAATACAGAACTTTGTTTTTCTTTTCAATTAATTTATTTACATAAAGAGAGCAGATTTCAAGTATTTCATCTACGCAGTTTAAAACCATAAAGACATTTTCCATACATCCTCCATACTTCTCTCACAGCTTTCCTCCACCTTCCTTTCTTATTCTTCTTTTAAATTTTGCTATAACGCTTTTAATTTACTTTACAATCACAAACTTGTGATTCTGTAATGGAACAAAGAGCCAATGTTTATAAGGAATAAAACATGGCAACTGAAAGAAAAAAGACAATGGATGAAAGAAGAAAGGGAAACAGAAAGGAGAGAAAGAGAATTTCACACGGGAGCAGTCCAGTAGTCAAAATATGAGGAAGGAGAGTAGACATTCAGGAAAAATGGGGACCATGCTAATGAAGAGGAAGGGAGCGTCAAATGGAAAAAGGCACCATGGTGCAGATCTAAGGGTTGTCAGAGAATATTTGCCAAGTTTGTTTCTAAGATCTCTCTGAAAAGTAAAAAAGGACTAAGTGATCTAAGCCTCAGTGAAAAATTCCAGGTTCCAGGACTCAAAAAGAAAAGTAGTTTTACAATTAATAGTTATGTTATAAAATATAAATATAAAAGAAGAGTTACTGGATATGGAAAGAGCAATGTGTCAGGCAAGATCGGGTTCAATATGTTTAGGATACTGGAGTGATAGGATAAAAGGCAGAGTTATATTGAGCCTTGAGCAATGAAGAATGTTGGTGTACACATTTTAAAATACTCAAAGAAAGAGGATTTTAGCTCATCCTGATTTGTGCACGTTCCCTTCTTATTAAAGATTAGCTTAGGATCATCTGCACAGAAATGGATACATTAAAAAATCTATGATAGATTCTCAGGGGACTGGCCGAGAGAAAACTGCAGTGGAAATTGTACTGAAGGAAGAAGAATGCAGAGGATTAGTGTGGAAGGTGTAGATGGGCAAAATGAACATGGACACAACAGACGACCTCCACAACCAAGAGCCAGAGAAAGTTCCAGCGTTGAAGAGTGAGATGGGGTCAGGCTACAGTGATTATTGCCACTGGAGATACAGCCAGAGGGAGAGGATGGCATGAGTCTAGCAAGAAACCCTGAGGGAAATAGGATATCTGCAGACCCAGTTAAAAAAAAAGTGGCACATTTCTCTCTCTCCCCATTCCCACCCCCACAAAGGCTCCAGGCAACAGGCTGAGAGAGGACAGGCAACATCTTGGGCCCAGGCAGCAACTGAAGAAACACTGTGTGCATGCCCAGCAACTATGCTTCTTGTCAGTAGTAAAAGCAACAGCAGCTCAGGTGTATGCACCCTGCAACCAGTAGGGAGATAGCAACGTTTGGCCAGAAACTTACCTGTGCATGGCATCCAGAGATTCTACCAAAGGGAAAAGTTACATTTCTCACTGACTTTGAATCTGACTGGAAGGATTGACAAGGGACTGGGCACCCATGCAGGATGTGAGCTGTCCCCACCCTCTCAACATACCACAGACTCCAGGACACAAATCGCAAAAGTGGAGTATCCATGGACAGCTAACTCAGGGAACATCTCTGCCTCTCTGTGGATGGGTCAGGCTAGTGGGGGGTGGAATGGAAACTCTGCACTCTGTGACTGTGGGAGAGTTGTGTGCTGAGACTGTGAGAAATCTGTGACTGCACGAGAGGATGTAGTTGGGTCTCTGGGCAATCAGTATGAGTGACTCCACATGCTCAGAGCTCTCTGATTGCCTGGGATGGGTCACTGCAAGGTGATCCATGCTAAGGACTGTACTGATCATTTGTTACATAAGGCAGCATAGATTGCACTCACTGTTGGATAACACTTGATCATTGATCACCTTGGAAGAGAGAAGGTGAGGGTGTGAGTACATGAATAGACATGATCATATTCACTTTTCTGCTAAAAAGAGGAGATCTGCCATGCCAAACTTCAGTATCACCTGTATACACACCCCACCCTGGAGCAATGACCAGAGCTCCCTGGCCACACCCAGCACACACCTATGAGTATTCACTAAAAGAGCAGACACCCAATAAGCCTCAGAGGCATAGTTCAAAGATAAAAGCCATTCGGAGTAAAAAGCCAACAAGTCTTTCCACAAATGCCTAAAAATAAACTCAGAATTTCAAGAAACAAAAATAAAGAAGACAACATTATCCCCCAATGGAACACAACAACACTTCAATATTAGGATGTGAAGATGAATAGATCCATGAAATGCCTGAAATACAATTAAAAAGATTAATCACAGGACAACTCAGAAGCAATGAGAAGCAAATTCACAAATTAAAGAAATCGATACATGACATGAATGAAAAATCCTCCCATGACATTGAGATTTTGAAGAGAAATCAATGAAATATATTAGAAATGAAGAATTAAATGTCTAATAAGAATATATTAGAAATCCCTAACAAAAGACTTGGTGAGGCAGAAGAAAGAATATACAAGCTAGAAGACAAATCTTCACAAATTTTTTAGTCAGACCAAACAAAGGAAGAAATAGAAAACTTTAAAAAAGTGTTGGAGATCAATGGGATACTATCAAATGACCCAACATTTGTGTCTTTGGAGTTCCTGAAGGTGTGGAAAGAGAGAATGGATTAGAAGGGGCCTATTCAGTGAAATAATTTAGAAAATATTCCTAATTTGGAGAAAGACAGGAACGTCCAAGTAAAGGAGGCACATAGAACACAGAAAACATCTTCACCATGACATTGTAGTTTAACTTTCAACAGTAAAACATAAAGAAAATATTTTAATTGTGTGGCCCTGTGGTTTAGTAGCTTAAGCTTCTAATTCTGGTGCTGGGATCCCCTAAGGGCACTGGTTCCTCTCCAAGCTACTCCTCACCCAATCCAGATCTCTGCTATGTCATGGGAAAGAAGTGGAAGATGGTCCAAGTACCTGGGCCTGTGCACCCACATGGGAGACACAGAAAAAACACCTAGCTTCCACCTTTCGATTGGCACAGCTCCAGCCACTGCAGGCTTTTGGGGAATGAACCAGTGGATGAAAGACCTCTTTGCCTCTTCCTCTCATTCTCTGTAACTCTACCTCTCAAATAAATAAATTAAAGATTCTAAAATGTTCATGAGAGACATTCTAAAATGTCCATTACTTTCAAAGGATCTCCAATTAGCCTTACAGCTGACTTCTCATCAGAAACTCTCAGACTAGGAAAGAATAAAGAGGCATAGTCCAAGATTTAAAAGAAAAATAACTGTCAACCCTGAATACTGTAACCAACAAAGCTCTCATTTATGAATGAAGGTGAAATAAAGATCTTTCATAACAGACAGAAATTGAAAGAAATTTTCATCACTCAACCAGCCTTACTCTAGATGCTTAAGGATATGCTAAACATAGAAACACAGATATATAGTCATAATTATGAAAGAATGTGAAGACAAAAAAATTCATAGTAAAAGTATAAAGGAAACTCAAAGTAAACAATAGGAATATTTATGAGAAAATGGCAAGGCCAGTCACTAATTATCAATAGTAACCTTGAATGTAAATGGTCTAAACTCTCTAGTTAAAAGATACAGGCTGGTTGAATGGATTATAAACAAGACCCATCTATTCGCTGCCTACAACTAGCACACATCACCAACAAAGATACATGCAAAGTGCTAACAGAAAGCAGAAATGAGCAGGTATAGCTATCCTAATATCAGACCAAAAAAAGACTTAAACATAAAAAGTATTAAATGAGACAAAGAAGGGCACTATGAAATGATTAAGAGATCATTTCAAGAGAAAGATGTGGCTATAATAAATGGAAATTCACCCAATTACAGAGTGCCCGGTTATTTAAAACAAATGTTACTGGATCTAAAGAGAGACATAGACTGCAATACAATAGTAATGGGGGACTTCAATATCTGACTTTCAGCAATAGAAAGATCAATTAGACAGAAAATCAACAAAGAAACAAAAGATCTGATTGACATTATGAACCAAATGCACCTACCTGATATCTACAGAACTTTTCATCCCACAGTTGCAGACCACACATTCCTTTCAACAATGCATGGAACTATCTATTGTATTCTAGAATAGACCTTATATTAGGCCATAAACAAGTCTCAATTTTTTTTAAAAAAAAATCATGCCATGCATCTTCTTCAACCACAATGGAATGAAGCTAGAAATGAATAACTAAGGAATCTGGAGAATATATGCAAACACATGGAGACTGAAAAACATCCTCTTGAATGAACTGTGTGTCGTAGAAATCAAAAAAGAAGGGGCTGGTGCCATGGTTCACTTGGCTAACACTCTGCCTGCAGTGCCGGCATCCCATATGGGTGCCGGGTTATAGTCTCGGTTGCTCCTCTTCCAGTCCAGCTCTCTGCTGTGGCCCAGAAGGGCAGTGGAGGATGGCCCAAGTGCTTGGGCCCCTGCACCCACGTGGAAGACTGGGTGGAAGCACCTAGCTCCTGGCTTCAGATCAGTTTAGCTCTGGCTGTAGCAGCCATTCGGGGGGTGAACCAATGGAAGGAAGACCTTTCTGTCTGTCTGTCTCTCTCTTTCTCACTGTCTATAACTCTACCTGTCAAATAAAAAAAATCAAAAGGGAAATAAAAAAATCTGAAAACAAATGAAGAAAATAAGGTCGGCACCGTGGCTCAATAAGCTAATCCTCTGCCTTGCGGAGCCGGCACATGGGGTTCTAGTCCTGGTCAGGGCGCCGGATTCTGTCCCAGTTGCCCTTCTTCCAAGCCAGCTCTCTGCTGTGGCCTGGGATTGCAGTGGAGGATGGCCCAAGTGCTTGGGCCCTGCACCCCATGGGAGACCAGGAGAAGCACCTGGCTCCTGCCATTGGATAAGTGCGATGTGCTGGCCATTGGAGGGTGAACCAATGGCAAAGGAAGACTTTTCTCTCTGTCTCTCTCTCTCACTGTCCACTCTGCCTGTCAAAAATAAAGAAACAACCATTTTCCTCTTCACTGAAATCTCTTCTTTGCACTATTTAATTAATACGTATTTTGTGATTGGGTCAATGTTCCATACATGGTATACAGGGTGGTTTTGTTTTAGTCTTGAGCCACCATTGTTACAGAATAGACTTATCTGATGCTGTTCTTATATGAAGTTGCTCATGCTCAACAGGAGAACATAAGCACATAGCCATGGATGTCAGGCCAGCGTTCAATAGCACCAAGGCTGAGCTGGCCATGTCAAATCAGATTCTGTTTGTCAGAGACTGCTTTCACATGAATTGTAGCGGTCTCCCATCCAACTACTAACCATGCCCTTTGTCTTTATCTGCTTCAACCCCCCTCCATTTTATCAAGTGTCATCTGTTTATGTAAAAATATATATGACAATACTGTACAACAAATTCAAGACTAATTACATGTAAGGATGAGCATATAAGAATTATATGATACAGTGTTTTGATTTTTTAAAATATTGATAATTAAGGATATTAGAAGACTTTAAGCAAGCATGACAAAAATAAGAATTTATGAAGTGAGATTGTGAATAGATTAATTTTCTTTATATTATATTCTACAATTTTATATTTAATTATTTCATCAAATATTTGTTTAAAATATTGTGATGGTATGGGCCAGCATGTGGGAGAGCAGGTTGGTCCTGACATCAGCATCCGATATTGGAGTTCTAGTTCAAGTCCTAGCTGCACTGTCTGCAGTCCAGCTCTCTACTTCTGTGCCTGGAAACCATCAAAAGGTGGCCCAAGTTCTTGGGTCCCTGCTCCCACATGGCAGACTTAGGTGGAGCTCCAGGCTCCTGCCATTAGCCTATTCCATCCCTGGGCATTGAAGCTATTTTGGGGAGTGAACATCATATGGAAGATTCTGTCTCTCTCTCTGTAACTCTTTCAGATAAACAAATAAATCTTGAAAACAAATTGTGATGTCCAAATATGAGCATATAAATATCTAAATCAAAAGATTAATTATAAATAAGATGTAGTGATACAATATAGTTATTTGGATATCAAATTTGATGTAAACCTTTAGGGAACCATTCATGGAGAAAGTAATTGTAGCGCCCTTTGAAACAAAGTAACTGTAGCGCCCCTTTGAAAGAAAGTAACTGTGCAGTAGCGCACAGCTTGAACGAAAAGTAGAGTGGTAACAACCCTAGCTGGTAAGATTTGAAAACAGATGGCCTAACTAGACGGCCTAACCACAAACTGCCGTTGCCATGATGACAGGACCCTGCGGGGTCGGGATGTGGGCGGAGCTAGCCTCTAGAAACTGTATATAAGGGGACCCTCAGATGCTGTAAACCAGAGGTTGCTCAGCCTCTCTCCCCGGTCCGCAGTGCCTAGTGCCCGTGGGGAGAAGCTCCTGGTCCATAGTGCCTAGTGCCCACAGGAGTAGGCTTGAGCAATCTCTCCTCCTAGTCGCCTAGAGTATCAATAAAGTGTGTTTAGCTTGACCTTCCTCAGTCTCCTCTACTCTTCCTTCATGGTAACCCAGCCAGTTCCCCAAGGGGGAGATCCTGACAGCTGGCGCCCAAATAGGGATCTGAAGTCAGATGGTGAGGAAAGGAGCCCTTGAGGAATCGTTACAAGGTTGAGTAGCGGTGGTTGAAAGAGACCACAATGGGTGGGACGTCCCAGTCAAAAGAATATAGACAGGCACTAGTGAGTATAGAGAAGGTGAAGGTCCTTCCAGGCCAGGCACCAAGAGGCAAGAAAGTGAAGTGCTACTCTCCAGGAAATGTAACATGGGCTTGCAAGCTGGCAGCAGCTTGTACTGAAGAACCAAAGTGATTCAATTTTAAAACAATAAAAAAAGAAGCCTCCGTTTCCCATAGCAGACCCGAGTCCTTGTAAAAGCAGGCATTCAGGCATTCCAGAGATATCAAAGCTTACCAGGGACAGCTAGCTCAGTAGACCAAGGACAGCACAGTAGATATTGCTAAACAAAGTAACTCCCTGCGCCCAAAGCTTCTGTGTTGTGCGCCCCCGCTGTAACTCCCTGTACCCAGAGCTTCCATGCTGTGTGTAACTCTTTTTTCCTGCTGATGTAGCCCTTTTTTTCCTTTAAAAACTCTCCCAAAGACCGGGGCCTCACTCCTTCCTCCGCTGTGCCAGTTGGTTGGATGGGGTCCCTGTCGCAGCTTGTACTCCCGAATAAACCTTGCTTTTGCAGTTTGGTGTGATCGACTCTCTGGGGGTCTCTGCAGGGATCTAACAATCTGGGAACAACATTTTTTTGGTGCCCAACAGTACAGGATGGGACCTCCAAGATCTGCAGACCTTGGAAGAGGTAGAAAACCTCCTGGAGGAATTTCTACAAAGAGGAGAAGGCTCCACAACAGGGAAAGATTATAAATGTGCAGCAGACACCCTTAAGGTGTTAATTTGTTGTGGCAAGGGATTAAATCCAAAAAATACAGGAGATGCCTGTAAGCTCTATGACACCATAACAGAATGTAGGCAAAAACCTCAGGTTGCTCCCAGAGAGTTAAGTAAGGAAGAAAAAGCAAAAGAACAGTCAGCGTACCCGATAATGTTAAGAGGTGGTAGACGAGAATATGAGCCTGTGGGACCTGGACTAATAGCCGCTTGGCTTAAACAAGTCCAGGAACACGGTCTCATGCACCCGGCTACCATCACTTATTTTGTGGTAATTTCAGTAAACTTTACATCGGTAGACATCAATGTGCTACTGAATGTAACTCCTGGCTTTGCAGCAGAGAAACAGCTAGTCAGAGATAAGATAAAAGAGAAGGCGATAGCATGGGATGAGATGCATCCCCCTCCCCCAGCGGACACGGCTGGACCAGTGCCACTAACATCAGATCAGATTAGGGGAATAGAATTATCACCAGAAGCAGCAGCTGGCCCTAGATTCACTGATGCCAGAACCCTCTATAGAACATGGGTTCTTGAGGCGCTTCAAAATTGCCAGAGAACTATCAGTGGGGCCCCTAAAGCAGTCAGCATCAGACAAGGGCCCAAAGAACCCTACCCTGAGTTTACTAATCGATTATTTACTCAGATTGATATGGAAACATCTAGAGAGGATTTGAGAACATATTTAAAGGACACCATGAGCATTCAAAATGCTAATGAAGAATGTAAAAAGTTGCTTAGAAATTTAAGACCAGGAGATTCGTTAGAAGAAAAAATGTATGCCTGTAGAGAATTTAGATCCACCTCCTATAAGATGGCCTTGCTGGCAGAGGCCTTAAAGGCTGGAGATAGACAGCAAGGGTCAAGAAGTTTTCAGGGAAATTGTTACACGTGTGAAAAAAGGGGCATATGGCAAGAAATTGTAGGAGTGGAGAAAAAACTCCACTAAAATGCTATAGTTGTGGGAGAACCGGACATATGGCAAAAGTATACAGCCAAAAAATGGGAAAGCAGGGGGCAATGCCCCCTGGACCATGATGGCATCTGCCCAGAATATCCAGTCATCTATCCCACCATCTGCCCCACCCCTGGGGAAAACACAGATGGAAACCCCTGCAACAGGGATCTACCCGAAACTACCAAAATAGAATTAAAACAAAGACCTACCTTAAAGGTAAACCCAGGGGGGAAAGGTATAATAGGACTGTTAGACACAGGGGCTGATTTAACTATAATAATGGAACAAGAGGTTAAAGGAATAAAAGAAGGGATAACAGAAGGATGGCAAGATATAGAGGGGGTGGGAGGGTGTTTTAAATTACAAAAAATATCACGGGTTACACTGAAAGACAAAAAAGGAAGGAAGACAAAGACATCCATTCTAATATCCCCAGATATTCCCATCAATATATTTGGAAGGGATATCTTAACAAAGTTAGGGGTAGCCCTAATTATGGCGCAACTCTCTACCCAAATTACCGCAATAAAGATAAAAATGAAAGATTCTAATAAAGGTCCCTTGATTCCCCAATGGCCTTTAACCAAAGAAAAATTAGAAGGAATTAAGGAAATAACAAAAAGACTACTAGAGGAAGGGAAGATATCTCCAGCAGACCCAGATAATCCCTGGAACACCCCAATATTTGTGGTAAGGAAAAAATCAAGCAAATGGTGAATGTTAATAGATTTTAGAGAACTTAATAAATTAGTAGATAAGGGAAGAGAAGTTCAATTAGGTATTCCACACCCTGGAGGATTACAAAGAAGAAAGCAGGTTACTGTTTTGGATATAGGGGATGCTTATTTTACCATCCCTCTGGATAAGGACTTCAGGCAGTACACTGCCTTTACCATCCCACAGGTTAATAATCAAGGTCCAGGCTGTAGGTATGTTTGGAATTGCCTCCCACATGGTTTTGTATTAAGTCCTTTGATTTACCAAAGTACACTAAGGGACATACTAGAGCCCTGGAGACAACAACATCCAGAAGTAGATTTTTATCAGTATGTGGATGATATATATATATATATATATATATATATATATATATATTGGGTCCGATCATTCTCCAAAACAACACAAACTGATTGTAGAAAAACTCAGAAAAATGCTTTTAGAAAAGGGATTTGAGACCCCGAATGAGAAATTACAAGAACACTATCCCTATTCATGGATGAGGTACTTGTTGCACCCAAATAAATGGACATTGCAAAAACTAGAGTTGCCAGAACTTCCAGAGAAACCCACCCTAAACGAACTACAAAAGTTAGTAGGACGCCTTAATTGGATGACCCAAGCTGTTCCTGGAGTTAAGACAAAACCTTTTACTCTTATGATGAAGGGAAACCAAGAGTTAAATAGCATCAGGGAATGGACCCCCGAAGCAAGACAGGAGTTACGGACTATAAGGAGGCTATTACAAGAACACAAACCTTTAAGCTACTGGGACCCTAGCAAGGAAGTTTATCGTACAGTTATGATGGGAGGTAACACCATAAATTATAAAGTGCACCAAGGATCTGATATTCTTTGGGTAGGTAGACAGGAATTTCCAAAGGTATTGGCAGCATCTCCTCTAACTAGAGCCCTAAAATGTCTACATAAAATCAGACAAGAATGCATTATATGAATAGGGCAGGAACCTATATATAGATTACCTATTAAAAAAAGAGGATTTAGATGTTATGATTCAGGAAGACCCCTACTTGCATTGGATACCACAGATTGAATGTATCCATGCACCTTTAATGCTTAGAAGCGTACTAAGTAGTCTTCAAGGTCATCCCATGCCAGGACCTACTTACTATGTTGATGGAAGAAGCAAAGAAGGGCAAGGAAGTTATGGCTTTTGGAGATCAGATGGAGTTAAACTAGTTAAGGAGAGTGAGGGAAGTAATCAAGAATTAGAAAAAAGAGCCATGCTACTAGCCCTTCAAGAAGGACCCCCGATAATGAATATAGTTATGGATTCCCAATATGTATATACATTAATTGAGGCCAGACCCCTACCTGTAAATATTGAAGAACCCTTGTTTAGAACCATTCTAGAAGCTATAGAAAGTAAAGAAGAAATTTACATCCAATGGGTGCCTGGACATAAGGTAATCCCAGGCAATGAAAATATTGACAAATTAGTTTCACAAATAAATACAACTCAAATAAACCTGGTAGTAAAAGGTGGTCACATTAAGGAAAAAGAACCAGAACAGACTGGATACTCCATAAGTGCCCCAAAAGATCTGGTACTTACGCCAAAGGTAATAGAGACTCTTAACCTTCAAACACAAATTACCATAATCCCAGGACAGTGGGGGTGGATAACAGAAACATCAGAGATGACTGAGGCCAAAGTAAGGGTAGTTGGAGGTTTCATCAGCCCAGGAGATCAAAATCCTTTAAAGATAAGATTGGCCAACCTACCCCAAAAAATAGTATATGTAAAAACAGGACAACTAGTAGCTAAGTTAATTTTAATGCCTGTCCTCCATGACATAAGTGAGGCACCAAACATCTTTTTTCTAGAACATATTGAGATAGCCACGGACGATCATGCTGAATGGCATAGTGATGTGTCGTATTTGAGACAACAATTCAGCTTACCAAAAATTGTAGCAGAACAAATAATAAAGAACTGCCCCAAGTGTGTGCATAAAGGAGGAACTACTCCTCATATTAGTAGATCAGGGCCAGGACTGTGGCAAATGGATGTGACCCACTATGAGGCTCGGCTAATTCTGGTAGCCATTGAGACATCTACTGGCCTTCTATGGGCTAAGCTAATTCCTAAGGAAACTGCTCAGGAAACAGTATGGGGAATATTAGAACTACAGAAACTATTTCATATCCAAGCACTCCATACAATAATGGCCCTAACTTCACAGCAGAAAAGGTCACAGGATTGTGCCGGTATTTAAATATTGATCATACCACAGGCACACCCTATAATCCACAGTCACAAGGAATGGTTGAGAGAGCTAATCAATCCTTAAAACAAGAAATGGATAAATTTACTGATGTAGTTCAAACTGTTGAAGCAGAGCTACAATTGGCTCTTATCACCCTTAATCAAAAGAAAAGGGGAGGAATAGGGGGCTATACTCCTACTGAAAGATATATCCATCAGAGATGGCAAGAACTATAGCAAACACTCCAACTCCAGAAATTTAAAGATAAAAAACTCTTTTACTTTTATAGATTACCAAACAGTAAAGGCTGGAAAGTGCCCACTACCATCCTTTGGAAAGGAGAAGGAGCAGTAGTGATCGACACACCTGAAAAGGGTATTATTAGCTTGCCCCAAAGACATGTTAGGATGGTTCCAGCCCCAGGACCTCAAGACTTGGGAATTTCCAATTAGGCACTAATGGAATATCAATTACAATTATCCTGTCAAAAGAACTCATATGTTTGTAAGATGCTTTTTACAGAAAGAATTAGGGATTCCATATTCCAGAGCTAGGACTAAAGAACTCCAGAAATGGCAACAGCAGCAGCAAACGGAGATGGGATCCAGATAAAGGTAAGTTAATTGAAGGTAAGCAATTGCTTAAACGAATTAAAATATTAGGCAATTTAATGAGATTGTGGGAATCATCTTAATTATATTGCCAAGGATAAAAACAGAAGAACAAGTGTTAGGCCTAGTAGAAAACTCACCAGCCTATACATACCCTGATATTAATAATTTGCTCTTTTATTTGTAAAAATGGCTCAGAGCATAGATATATTATATGTAGACCTCCAAGTAACAATCAGTCAACACATTGTTTTTGGCAGGCAGGATCTGAAATGTTTCACAAATATTTTGTAAAAATTCCAGAAGGGAAGACCCAGGAAATTGGACATGTAGAACAGAAGGGGAAGTATTGTATGCTAGATGCACACACTCATTAGATTCTAAAAAGGAGCTCGGTTGCTATATAAGGGACCTGGAATGGGAAGAGAGAATGATAACATTCTTGGCTCCATATATGGTGGTAAAGGCAACTCCCTTCACATATGTACCAGTAAATGTGTCTGATTTGACTATACCAATAAAACCGATGCACAAAAAAAAGAGACTTTGAAGTGACAGCAGCTATTGTTGCTATAGCAGTGTTATCAGCCACAGTAGCTGGCGCTGTGACTGGAGCACTGGCTCTAAGCACTACCCAACTACAGGGAGCTGCTTTGGAGTCCCTCCTGAAGGTAATTCAGGAGCAGCGGGCTCACTAGGTGAGCAGTCAGCACTGCTTAAGACACATGCTATGCGGCTCCAGATGCTTGAAGCACGCACAGTACAAATAGAACAGATAATCACTATACTAACTTTGGAAAATTTTAACTCAAGTGTGAAGTGATTGGAAGAGTTTGCATTACCACCATTCTGTGGAACAATCTATCCATTCCTAATGCAACACAACTAGCTGATATGTTCAAACACAACCATTCTACCTGGCTAGAGTGGGTAAATGCAACTGCTCATCTTGAGGCATCTTGAGGCTAACATTACTAAGAGAGCTCTACAGATAATACAGCTTCAAAATATAGCGGCACTTAAGATAGGTCAAGTCAGAACAGTGGAACAGACAATAAATACTCTGACTGACACAGTTTCCTCTTGGCTCCTATCCTGGAAATGGTTTAAAATAGGAGCAGTATTTCGTATGGTTCTTGTATGCTTGCCTATCTTACAGCACCTCTTCTCAATTGGACGGAATTTCACGAAGGGATACCTAGCCCTCTGAAAGGAACCCAGCCCACCAGAAATAATAATAATAATAAGAAGAAGAAGAAGAAGAAGAAGAAGAAGAAGAACCACCCCAATCTGGAAATCAATCTGGGAGATGCTCAAGAATGTTCATCCCCTTGGCCCAGCGGCTCAACAGGCTTTGCAGGGCTATGAGCGCATTTAAAGAAAAGAAAAGGGAGGACTGTTAGGGAACCATTCATGGAGAAAGTAATTGTAGCGCCCTTTGAAACAAAGTAACTGTAGCACCCTTTGAAAGAAAGTAACTGTGCAGTAGCGCACAGCTTGAAAGAAAAGTAGAGAGGTAACCACCCTAGCTGGTAAGATTTGAAAACAGATGGCCTAACTAGACGGCCTAACCACAAACTGTTATTGCCATGATGACAGGACCCTGCGGGGTCGGGATGTGGGCAGGGCTAGCCTCTAGAAACTGTATATAAGGGGACCCTCAGACGCTGTAAACCAGAGGTTGCTCAGCCTCTCTCCCAGGTCCATAGTGCCTAGTGCCCACGGGGAGAAGCTCCTGGTCCGTAGTGCCTAGTGCTTGCAGGAGCAGGCTTGAGCAATCTCTCCTCCTAGTCGCCTAGAGTGTCAATAAAGTGTGTTTAGCTTGACCTTCCTCAGTCTCCTCTACTCTTCCTTCGCGGTAACCCAGCCAGTTCCCGAAGGGGGAGATCCTGACATGAACTTTGATATTAATTCAGTTAATTATTATTCATTGAACTTTTACAATATGCCAAGTATAACATGGCAAGTCTATAAGAGATATTTTCCACAGGCTGGGTCCACGTGCCTAAAGGAACTTGCAGTACCAGAACGGAGATAAATATGAAGCTTATATTCAAAATAAACTTCAACTAGAGATATGAAAATATGTTTGGGTTTGTACCATTGAGTACTATGTAACCACGTAAATGGTATTGAGGTATATTTTTGGCAATCAAAATGTCTGCACTGTGTTGTTAGTAAAATTCAGCTGAGTATGAGAGTACTTCAGAAAGTTAATGGAACTCCTGACTCCAACTTCCCACAGCTGTGATGCAGCAAAGTAATTGGATCCCTGCCATTCACATGGGAGCTTTGGATTGGGCTCCTGGATCCTGGCTTTTGCCAGGCACAGACCAGCTCTTGGATACATTTTGGGCGTGAACCAGCAGATGAGTGATATGGCTGTAGACAGAGAAATCTTTTACTATAAGTAACTTCGTCCAACATTTTTCAACAGCATAATATTGCTACTATCAACCTGTGTCTTCTACAAAGACAAGAAAAATATCAATGCAAAACAACAGTTCAGGTACTAATATATCAATTATTATTACCAATCTTTATTTTACTCAGTTTATTTACTGTGAGGTACTAATGATTCCAATTGAAAGAAAGATTATTTTAAGACCCATTTAAAGTGGAGTGCTCATTAATTCTAAATAGTGAAAATAAGCTATATGCAATTTGTATGGTGGCATATAAAGCAAATTATATCAGGATATTTTAAAACAAAGTATGTATTTCCTTCATTTACAAATAGTCCATAACCTCAGAAGTATATAATTGTCCTTTATTTTCTTAGTTTATGCATCTATATATTTGTCATATACTCATCACAGTGTCGATTACATTATCTGTATTTTCTTATTGTCTGTATTGTTAATATTCTGACGTGTGCAGCCTCATCGACTACAGAGAGATTAAGTCTTCAAGGTTAGATGACTCTTAAAGGTGATAAAAAACTTACTTGGGATCATATGCAAGACAACCACATTTTTACCTAACCCCACACATCAAGCCAATATATTCTTTGCTGTAAATCATCTGAAGACCAGGTACCAGGCAACTTGAGACTACACCCATATCGAAAAGCCTACTGGAATTATTTAAACTAGCCAGTCCTATACTGTTTAGTCTTCTCTGCCTTGCTGTTCTTCAGGATATCCCAGTAAAGGCAATTGTCTGCATCATTTACTTACACCTTTCTGCGTCCTGTTTGACAACGGTGCTCCCCATGTGAACTATAGTGTTTTGGTGTGCCCCTTTCTCTCAGAAAATATAAGTAATAATTTCTCTTTTCAATGGCATTAGTCTTCTGTGTCACCACTCAGACATACATATGATAGTTAAATCCCAGTTATGCTTTAATACAGTGATGGAATCCATTGTCAAAAATTGTACATACATGTAGATATATCTAAAGAACATTTTGTGACTATATATTTAGTGTGAAATGGAACTCACCATTTTCCATTGTGTTTTCTGAAAAACAGAAAGTGATGAAGAGAGTTGTTATTAATTCACTTCATTATTCAAATAGAATAATATTAGGTTGTTGACAATGAGGCTTAATGTCATATTCTCTGAAAAACCATAGACAAGACTTTAGTTGTCAACTCATAGACTAGTTTACTAAGATTCTAAGTCCCCAAATAGCTTCTCTAACCTCCTCTAACTTCTCTCTCTATTGTTTAATTTCTTTATTTCTCTATCAATTTTTCTAAACGTTACCTCCTATATTACCTGTTCTCTTCTGAGTTTTTTCCTCCTCTTCCATACAAAAGCAGGGACTTGGTGCCAATCTCCTCTACCACCTGTTCTCTTATAATCAATTATCCTTGCTCTTACTTTCTTTCTCCCTTTTCAGAATATAGGCTTGTCTTTTAACTAGCAAATTGGTAAACTATATATGTTTATACACACACATAAATATATATATATATATATATATGTTAATATTTAGACTTTAGATTGTTTTTTTTTTAATTTGGAAGAAGGAATTGACCAATTAAGAAGAAAAGTTTATTTTTCAATCGGCAGCACCTCAACTCCCAATTTACATACATGGACAGTTTTCAGCCACCATCCTAATGGGTTTATGTCACACTAGGCAGTTAAGTCAGTATTTACTTTATATTCTAAAATTATCATATAAATGTATTCACAACATAAACATTTATTAAAATAAGATTAAAATTTCAGTCTGCAGTTAATTGTTTTTTCTGAATTTAGAAACTGCCTCTTTTTATAGACATAGTTTGGGTAATGGGTATCAAATCAGAATTAGATTGAAGGAATAAATTCCTACCATTACATGGCATTGTGGGCAGACTATAGCTTACAACAAACTAGTATATATTGTATGAAAAACAGAAGAAAGAAACTCCAAGCCTCTAATCATAAAGTTATGTCAAACAAGGAGAAATGCTGATTACACTGTAGTGCAGTACATATTGTATACATGTATTGAATTATCACACTGTGGACCATACAATATTTAATAATTGTTAATAAAGTGTTAATGCTTAATAAAACATCTACTTGCCAATGTATGCATCTAATTCATCATAAAATAATTTGCTAGATGTTAACACAGAAATTCCAAAATAATGAAAATAATTCTCACCATCTCATCTTATCTATCTATCTATCTGCAATTATATGAAGTACTCCCTCAGTTTCATAGATTTCTTTTAAAAGATTGGTTTATTTATGTGAAAGTCAGAGTTACTCAGAGAGGAAGGGAGGCAGAGAGAGAGAGAGAGAGAGAGAGAGAGAGAGAGAGAGAGAGAGGTCTTCCATTCATTGGTTCACTCCCCAATTGGCCACAATGGCCAGAGCTGGGCCAATCCGAAGCCAGGAGCCAGGAGCCTCCATCAGGTCTTCCATGCAGATGCAGGGGCCCAAGGACTTGGGCCATCCTCCACTGCTTTCCCAGGCATAGCAGAGAGCTGGATCAGAAGTGGAGCAGCCGGGACTTGAACCAGAACCCATATGGGATGCTAGCACTGCAGCTTGCGGCTTTACCTGCTTTGCCGCAGTGCCAGCCCCTCAGAGATGTCTTAAACTTTTGTCCTCTGCTCTGGAAAAACTGTTTTCCAGTTCTGATGAGGTGTCACTTTCCTTTCCACTATTTTGGTGAAGTCTCTATATTTTCTGTCCCATATCATCTTCTTCCTTATTTGGTTCCTTGAAAGGGGGACCTGAAATAAGTACTCAGGTGCCCATGTTTTACCTGGGCGTGATCCTAAAAAAAAGAAGTGATGTATTAAGAGAAAGTGAGACAAGAAATGAGAAATGGGGCCAGCATTATGCTTGTGATGCTGGCATCCCATACTGGAGTGCTGACTGGAGTTCTGGCTGCCCCATTTCTGATCTAGCTGCTTGATCATGCAGCTGGGAAGGCAACCGAAAATAACCCAAGTACTTGGGACCCTGTTACCTACATTGGTAATCCGGATGGAATTCTGCTCTGTTGACCTAAGCCTGGCTCTTCCTGGCTATTATGGCCATTTGGGAAGTGAGCAAGCAGTTGGAAGACCTCTGCCTCTTCCTCTCTCTGTCACTCTTCCTTTCAAATATATGAATAAGTATGTTTTTTACAAAGAAATGGAGAAAATTGTCAATGTTAATGATCTAGGTTATTACTTTTATCATGCTTTTCTTTCAAAAGGTAACTAGACTGCTGGTGGTGGCTCATGTGGTGGGTGGAAACCAGAGAGCCCAGATGACTGGGATAGTGATATTGAGGGTTTTTTTCCATGATTTTGTTGGTCATTTGCACATCTTCTTATGTGTATTTTCAGATACTTTGGTCATTTTTTAAATATTTATTTATTTGACAGGGCAGGCTCCGTGACTCACTTGGTTAATCCTCCACCTGTGGCACCAGCATCCCATATGGGTGTTGGGTTCTAGTCCAGGTTGCTCCTCTTCTAGTCCAGCTCTCTGCTGTGGCCCAGGAAGGCAGGAGAGGATTACCCAAGTGCTTGGGCCCCTGTACCTGCATGGGAGACCAGGAGGAAGCACCTGGCTCCTGGCTTCGGATCAGCATAGATCTGGCCATAGCGGCCATTTAGAGGGTGAACCAATGGAAGGAAAATGTTTCTCTCTCTCTCTCTCTCTCTCTCTCTCTCTCTCTCTCTCACTGTTTAACTCTATCTGTCAAATAAAAAAAGATTTATTTATTTGGCAGAGAGGCAACACAGAAAGGTTTTCCATCTGCTGGTTCACTCCCCATATGGCCACAATGGCTGAAGCTGAGCCAATTTGAAGCCATGAGCTGGGAGCTTCTTCCAGGGCTCCCACGAGGGTGCAGAGACCCAAGAACTCGGGCTGTCTTCTACTGCTTTTGAGGCCATAACAAAGAGTTTGATCGAAAGAGGAACAGCCAGGACATGAACCGGAACCATATGGGATACTGGTGCTACAGGTGGAGCTTTAGACCAGTATACCACAGCACAAGCCCCTGTTTTTAAATCATTATTTGAGAGGGAGGGAGGGAGAGAGATACAGAGATCAAATCTGGTGTTTCACTCTCAAAAAGTACCAACAGCTAAAGCTGGACAGGATAGAAGCTGGGATCTAGGAACTCAGTCTAGGGCTCCCACAGGAGTAGCAGGGAGCCAACTACTCCTATTGGGATTCACATTAGCAGAAAACTGGATTGAGAATAGAACCAGGAATGAATCCAGAGCATTTAGATGTGGGGCATGGTCACCTTCACCAGATTCTCAGCTGCTAATCTAAATGTCCATTCCAAATCATTTCTTTTTTCTTTTTTTTGTTTTTTTGACAGGCAGAGTGGATAGTGAGAGAGAGACAGAGAGAAAGGTCTTCCTTTTTGCCGTTGGTTCACCCTCCAATGGCCACCGCGGCCGGCGCATCTCGCTGATCCAAAGCCAGGAGCCAGGCGTTTCCTCCTGGGCTCCCATGCGGGTGCAGGGCCCAAGGACTTGGGCCATCCTCCACTGCACTCCCAGGCCATAGCAGAGAGCTGGCCTGGAAGAGGGGCAACCGGGACAGAATCCGGTGCCTCAACTGGGACTAGAACCCAGTGTGCCAGCCCTCAAGGTGGAGGATTAGCCTGTTAGGCCACGGCGCCGGCCCCAAATCATTTCTTAACTGTATTGTTTATCTTTCTGTTGTTGAATTTTTCAAGTTCCTTATATTTTCTGGATAGTAATCCTTTGTCAAAAAAGTAAAATTTTATTTTATTTATTTGAAAGATGGAGTTACAGAGAGAGGAAGAGACAGAGAGAGAGGTCTTCCATCCACTGGTTCACTCCCCAATTGGCCGCAATGGCCAGAGCTGTGCCAATCCTAAGCCAGGACCCAGGAACTTCTTTTGGGTCTGCCGCAGGAGTGCAGGGGCCCAAGGACTTGGGATATCTTCTACTGCTATCCCAGGCCATAGCAGAGAGCTGGATCAGAAGTGGAATAGCCAGGACAAGAACTGTAGCCCACATGGGATGCTGGCACTACAGGCCAGGGCATTAACCTGATATGTACAGCGCCGGCCCTGAAAATATGATTTCTGAAAGGTTTTTCTTTGTGTCAATAGTTTTTTTAGCCTTCGTCACCTTATATTTCGCACATATGTAATTGCTCCCTTTTTACTTATTTTATTTGACCACTGATCTATTTTGTCCCCTTTTTGAAGAATCAAATTGTAACTGTTTAACTGTTCCTACATCTATAATTTCTGCAGTTATATTTATTACTTGCTTCTTAGCTTTTTTGTTAATTTTTTAGAAAGTTTTTCCTATATGGGACATTTTTCACTGCTATGTATGGATCTGGAGAGGTGAAATGCAAGCAGGAAAATATGATGTGATTTTTATATCAATTATATTGATTTGATTACAACACAGTCATACATATTTCAAAATATCAGTGTATATAACATAAATATATAACTTTTGCCGTTTGTTAATTTGAATAAACAAAACTCTTAATTTGAATAAAAACTCTTTTTTTCTCAAAAATCTTTTAGCCTAGTGGTTAAGATACCTGTGTCCCATATTGTAGTATCTCAGTTCAATGCACAGCTCCAGATCCTGACCTCTAAGTTTCCTTCTAATGCTCACCCTGGGAGGTAACAGTGATGGATCAAATAATTGTGTCCCTGTCACCCACAAATGAGCCTTATATTGAGTTCCCAGGTCCTGGCTGTGACCTGGCCATTGCAGGCATTTGGGCATTTGGTGAGTGAATCACAGGAAGGGATCACATATTCTCTATCTCTCTGTCTTCGAGGGAGAGAGGAAGGGAGGCTATTTTATGGATTATCAATTCTGGACCATCCATTCTGTTCCATTGATATAAATGTCTGTTTTTATGCAGCATAATTACTATGACTTTGCAATATAACGTGAAGTTATTGCAGTGTGATATCCCCAACTTTATTCTTTCAGGTCGGGATCGCTTTGGCTACCTGACACTTTTCATTTTTCCACATAAAATCAAGGATTGTTTTCCTATCTTTGTGAAAAATGCCACTGGTATTTTGATAGTGGTTGTATCAAAGTTATAGTTAAATGGTCATTTTTAATACTATTATTTGTTTCTATTCAAAGAACATGGGATTTTTTCATCTATTTATGTCTTTAATTCCATCATACATGATTTCCAGTTTCAGTGTAAAGATCTTGCAAATCCTTGGTTAAATTTATGTCTAAGTGTTTTGTTCTTTCTTATGCAGTTATATATGAGATTGCCTCTCTAACTTCATTTTGCATAATACATTAGTGTAAGGAAACACAACTGTTACAACTGATTTTTATGTGTTTATTTGCTGAATGTATTAATTCTATCTGTTTTGGGATATAGTCTTTAGGGTTCATTTTATTCTTTGCACTTTGAATATACCATGTAAATTTTGAAATCAGCTTATAAAGTTCCAGAACCAGTGAAGATCATGTATTTGATAGAATAGATAGATCTATGTATTTGATAGAATTTTAATATTCAAAATACATAAGAAACTCTCACAACTCAATATCAACAGACATAAAAGCAAAGAACCTGCATAGACATTTCTCAAAAAGTAAACATACACATAGCCAAAGATATATGAAAAATGTTCCTTCCCACCCATAGTGTATTATTGTATCATTTTCTCTATATCTTCTCCAGCATTTGTTATTTCTTTGATTTTTTGGCCATTCTAAGTGGAATAAGGCAATAGCTCATTGTGGGTTTTATTTGCACTTCTCTGATGGCTAGTGATCCTGAACATTTTTCATGTTTGTTATCAATTTGTATTTCTTTATTTAAAAATATAAATGCACACACATTTAATGGCATAAATATTTTATTGAAAGAATTACTTGAGCTACATTTCTCCAGTCATCCTCCTGAAGATTCTTGAACTCAGATAATTTCCCTCTGTGAGATAATCAAAGTTATTACTCAAGCTTTCAGAATTTTACATCTTTTCTTTTTAGCATTCATTCCTTTACATTTTCAGAATTTGATGGTGAAACTGGGCTATGTGTTGAAGGTCACTCAAGGCTACTTTGTCACTCTAGCCTCATATACTTATGAGATGGATACTCTCTAGTCAATAGTAGAACTTGACCTGCAGAGCGTGATCCCCAGCTGCATGACTGAATCCAGAATTAGCAACTATTGATGGGGTGAAAGTGGTTACAAAGTTGAGCTTATTTTTTCAACAGTTATTGGCACTCTAGAATCCTATGACCACTTAATTCTGAATCATGGATTTAAATTTGGAATTTTTTTGCTTTCGCATTTTTTCTAGTTGTTGTCATCAAAATATTTATCCTGAAAACTAGACCATTCTGCTCAGGAATATAATTTTATTTGTTCATTTGTAATGGTGGAAACTTAGGAGATGGACAGAATTTCTGTAGCCATATCCTTATTTATTGATGAGTGTCCTGACGTGAGCCATTTTATTGGCATATATTTGAAACTAATATTTTACAGGTTTCTAAAGTGACATATAGATAAAGATATAGATATAGATATAGATATACACATATATACATCCCACTCATTTATAATGCTTATTATGGATCTGTTTGGATTATCTATATGTTCTTTATTTAATCTTGGTAGGTTTTGGCTGTCCATGAATTTATCCATTTTAAGTTTTCTCATTTGTTAGTGTATAGTTTTTCATAGTATATTCTTTCTTTTTCTTTTTTTTGACAGGCAGAGTTAGTCAATGAGAGAGAGAAACAGAGAGAAAGGTCTTCCTTCTGTTGGTTCACTCTCCAAATGGCTGCTATGGCCGGCGCATTGTGCCAATCCAAAGCCAGGAGCCAGGTGCTTCCTCCTGGGCTCCCATGCGGGTGCAGGGCCCGAGCACCTGGGCCATCCTCCACTGCCTTCCCAGCCACAGCAGAGAGCTGGACTGGAAGAGGAGCAACTGGGACAGAATCTGGCGCCCCAACCAGGACTAGAACCTGGAGTACCGGCACCACAGGTGGAGGATTAGCCTAGTGAGCCGCGGCACCGGCCATCATAATATTTTCTTATGATCCTTTGTATTTCAGTAGTGTTGGTCGTAATGTCTCTTTTATCTCTAATTTAATTTATTTGAGTTTTTCCTCTTTTTTCTTTGTTATTTTTGTCTGCCTTTTTTTTTTCTTACCAAGAAACAGCTTTTTGGTTTTTGTTGATCTTTAGTATTGCTAATTTACTTTCAATTTCATTTATTTCTGTTCTGATTCTTATTATTTCTCACCTCTTACTGATTTAGGATTTGACTTGTTCTTGCTTTTCTAAGTCTTCAAGGTACATTATTAAATCATATATCTGAGACATTTTTCTTCTTTTAATATAAGCAATTGATGCTACAAACTTATCTCTTAATACTGCTTTTGCTGTATCTCACAGGATCTGATATGTTGTGTCTTCATTTTCATTTATTTCAAGCAAAATTTTATTGACTTTTTAATTTTTTCAATGACACATTTTCATTTAGTAGCATGTCGTTGAATTTTCATGTATTTGTGAATGCTCTATTTTTCTTCTGGTTCTTGATTTCTAGTTTAATTCCTTTGTGGTCTGAGAAGATACATGGTATAGTTCCAATCTTACTAAATTACTTAGACTTGATTTGTGGCCCACTATATAGTCTACCATGGAAAACGTTCCATGTAGTGATGAGAAAAATGTGTACTTTGTAGCTGTTGGGTGAAATGTCTGTTAGTTTCATTTGCTTAATAGTATGCCTTAAGTCTAATATATCTTTGTTGATTTTCTGATTAAATGATCTGTCCATTAATGAGAATGGGATGGCGAGGTCACCCACTATTACTGTATTGGAGTCTCTCTCTCCCGTTAGGTCTAATAGTATTTGCTGTACATATCTGGATTGTCTTGTGTTAGGTGTGTAATGTGATTGTTTTATCTTCCTGTTGATTCATTCCTTTTATGAAAATGTAATGTCCTGCTTTGTCTCTTTTTACAGTTTTTGGTTAAAAGTCTGTTTTATCTGATAAGAGGATAGCTACTTTTGCTCATTTCTATTTTCTGTTTACCTGGTACATCTTTTTCCAGCCCTTCATTTCAGTCTATGTTTATCTTTATTTGTGAAGTGAGATTCTAAAAGGCATCACATAATGGAGTCTTGGTTTCTTATCCATTTAGCCAACATAAATGTTTAGACTAGAGAGTTTTTGAAATGCCCTCATATATATCTACCCACTGAAAACTAGTACTCATTCAGCAGTTGGCCACATTTATACACACATCAAATCCAAATGCAAATGCTATGGTATTTCTATCTTTAAAAGGTGTATGGATATAAATTTCTTTCTTTTTAAATCACTTCTACTGGCCGGCACCATGGCTCACTAGGTTAATCCTCCACCTGTGGCGCCTGCACACTGGGTTCTAGTCCCAGTTGGGGCACCAGATTCTGTCCCGGTTGCTCCTCTTCCAGTCCAGCTCTTTGCTGTGGCCCGGGAAGGCAGTGGAGGGTGGCCCAAGTACTTGGGCCCTGCACCCCATGGGAAACCAGGAGGAAGCACCTGGCTCCTGGCTTCAGATCAGCACAATGTGCCAGCCATAGCAGCCATTTGGGGGGTGAACCAACGGAATGAAGACCTTTCTCTCTTTCTCTCTCTCTCTCTCTCACTAACTCTGCTTGTCCAAAAAAAATCACTTCTACTGCTAAAATCCAAACTCCAACCAGTTGATAAATACGATTGTGGTGATTATTTATGAATAAAGGGGTTAGAACTGAGAGGGACAAGAATGAAGCATTGTGGCGATATTAATTTTAGGTTTTATGAACTCATTGTTGTCACATAGGTATGTTCATTTTGTGGAAATTCGTTGTTCTGCACATTTGTTTTGACAATTTTTCTAAGTAAAAAATTACTATGAGTTGAAAAAGTGTATCCTCAGTAATTAATATATTGAAATCCTATCTCCTAGTAGCTTGGATCATGATCTTATTTGGAAATAAGATCATTGCAGGCACAACTAGGATGGGTTATAATCCATTATAATAGATGTCCTTATGGAAAGGAGATAATTTGCACACAGAGAAAGACATACATAAGGGAAGACTATATGAGGAGACCAGACATGTGAAGATGAAGGAAGTTCTACAAGGCAAGCAATACTGAAGATTGGCAGAAAACTTTCAGATATTATGGGCCATGTATGATACAAATTCTTTATTCGAAAGGAACCAACTACGCTGTTATGTTGATATCTTGATTTTGGTCTTATATCCTAAAGAACAATGAGACAACAAATTTCTGCTATTTGAGGCACATGATTGTGAGTATTTTTAAAGATAGAACTAGCAAACTAATATATTTGTGTGTGTATGTGTGTTTATATATATGCACATATATATATATAGCTTATATATATATATATAAGTTGCTTATATGTATAAGCAACTTCTAATTATAATAAATAACACTATAATTATGGTTAGTTATTTCAATTTTTTTTTTGGAACATTTTAGTATTCAGGTCTTACCTGAAGTTTGACATAATAAACCTGAAATGGAAAAAATATATATCATTAAGCTCTTTAGTATTATGACAAATAGAGAACAGAATAATAATGAATCATTATATCACATTATAACAAAGTGTGAAAACAGAAGTTATCATTTATATAGCTTTATATTTTTAAATATATTTTTGCTTAAAATTTGCATTTTAGTCATTGCTATTTGAACATTTTTAAATCTCATGGTTGCCTATATTCATAATAATTCAGAAATATATTGTTAGTAGTTGTATTATCTTAGACTTACAAAATTTAAGAGTACATGATTTATAATTGTGAGACCCTGAGAACCTAAGAAGTAATTAACATAAAATCATTCTACTCAAGTCTTAAATAGATATGCTTGATGAGCATTGTAGGACAAATGATATTTCTAAATATAAATGCAAAAAATCTCAATAAAAGTGTATTTAACCTGACAAAGCTATGTACTTAGAGGCTATACATATTCAACAAGTAAATATGATCAGAAATAAAAGAATGATTCAACAGTTAGATACTATGCTAAAGGATATTTCCAATGTAATATATATAATAATTATCATTTTATTATATCCCAGAAGTGAAATATATGTACGCTTGATACAAAATAATAAAAAGTAGAGAACTAGAACAGAAGAAAATATTTTAACACCAACAAAGAATATCCTTCAGAAATGAATAATAAATATTTTTCTTAATGATAAACATTAAAACAAGGGAATATTATTTCAGGTGGTTCAAGCCAAAAACACACTAGGCAAAAAGATATTGTGTGTGTGTATACACATCAATAAAAACATATTTTACAAAGAGTAAATTAGGGGCTGACATTGTGACATAGCCAATAAAGCTGCCACTTGTGATGCTGGCATCCCATATGAGCACTGTTTTATGTCCCAGATGTTCCACTTCTGATCTACCTCCCTTCTAATGGCCTGGGAAAAGCAATAGAAAATGGCCTAATGCTTTAGTAGCCCCTGCTGCTCAGGTGGGAGACCTGGATGAAGGTTCTGGCTCCTGGTTTAGGCATGGCCCAGCAATACTGAGGCCATCTGGGGAGTGGATCAGCTGATTGAAGATCTCTCTTTCTCTCTCTCTTTCTCTCCCCCTCTTTCTCCCTCTCGCTCTTTCTCTCCCCATCCCCTCCGTAATTCTTTCAAATAACTAAATACACCTTGCAAAAATCGAAAAGTAAATTAGAGTAAGTTAATTATATATGAAAACTATCATAATTTTGATCTGATTTCATTTTAGATCTTAAAAATACAAGAACATCAATGAAAAACCTACATAAAATGAGTTAAGTTCAACAAAGTGTTCATTTTAACAGCTAAATGTTTTTAAAATATCACTAACTACAAAAAACATCATAACTATGTTTATAAGACCATATTCCTAATTTGTTTGATCTATCCTGTTTATGCAGGCTTTCCAAAGCTAATTATTATTAAAATTAAATTAGTTACACATTACTGCATAACAAATTACCACAAACATCGTGGCTTAAAAAACACACACTTATTATCTGTTTCTGTGGATCAGGAATCCTGGATCAGGCATCTGAGCACAGCTTTCTAAATCTACCTTAAAATTTCTCATGAGGCTGCAGTCAAGGTGTGTCACTGCTGGGATTAGGGCTAGGGAAGGATCTGTTTCAAAGTTTTATGAATACTGGCAGAATCCCAACTGAGTGTTAGATTGAGAGCCTCAGTTCCTAGCTACCTTTACTCTGAAGGTTGCCATAATTTCCCATCCGGTTAGTTTTCCTCAATGTGACAATGTGGTTCATCAGAAACAGTGAGAAAGACAGTTTGCCAGCAAGACAGACATCAAAATCTTTTGTAATATAATGAGAAGCAAATTATTTAAGGACAGAGGAATACACAAGACTGAATACTAAGAGGCAGAGATTATTTATGGCAAGATGAAACTTTAAGTAGAAGATAAAATTTGCCCCGCATATCTGAATATTTGTGATTTCTTTTTTCTTCTCAAGAGCAACTTTATTAATGAAAATGTGGGAAGAGTGGCAAGATGGCGGAATAGGAAGGGAGCACACTGATAGTTCGGGAAGACACAGGTTAATAAAAGTGGAGATACTGCAGAGTCAAGGAAGAGTAGGGGAAGAAACAGCAGAGGAAACTCTTCCGGAACTAGTGATTCACAGTGGACCTGCGTGGAGAGTGTGGGAGCCCAAGTTCTGGACATCAGTGGCAGAATCAACACACCAGCGCTGGAACGCGAGGTGAGCCGAAACTCCATAGCCCGAGACACCAGCGGGCAAGCGGAAAGAGGAGAGTAGAGGGAACGAGGCTTGAAATTCTGTGGGGAAAAATTCACCAGGCTAACTAGAAGAGAGATAGGAAAAAAAAAGTGACTGATACGGACACGAGTTTCTCTCTCTCCACTCACCCCTCAAAGGCTAGCAAGACAAAGAGCCCGCGCCATTTTGGACATACGTCATAAGCAGGGCGACTTCAGGTTTGCACCGGCCCTGAGCCGAACAGAAAAACCTGACTCTGGGGGTTGAAATAACAGGAGATTAGGAACTAACTTGGCAACCCAGTAGGAGACTGCAGGAGAATTTGAGCCCACACTGAGGGCAGCACAGATTCCCTGAGTGGTCCTTGGGAAAGAGCTTCTGATCTCTGGCTCCTGTGGGTATATCATTTGCCTGCTAACTACCTCCAATTATGTTCAGCTGTGCGGAATTACTTCCCTTTTGAATCAACAAAGAAAGAAAGAAAGAAAGAAAGAAAGAAGAAAGGAAGAAAGAAATATTTACCATGCCTAACCTGGGAGTGTCATCTTTGACACACCCTCAACCCTGAGGAACCAAACAGAGCTCTCAGGCCACACTCATCTCAAGCTTCTAAGGCTCTACTGAAAGCAGACAGTCCACTTAATATAGAGCCATAGTGTAACAAGAAAAAACACCACAGTGAAGAAACCAAATATCTCCAACATGCCAAACAACAAACGCAAAAACAGAGGTAAGAAGAACAAGGAAGACACTATGATGCCCCCAAATGAACAAGACACCCCAATGCAAGATTGTGAAGATGATGAGATCGAAGAAATGCAAGAAGCAGATCTCAAAAAATTGATAAGAACATTAAGAAGTTCTCAAAAACAAATTCTTGAACTACAGAAATCCTTAATGGACAAGATAGAAAATCTCTCGTGCGAAAATGAAATATTAAAGAGGAATCAAAATGAAATGAAACAACTAGTAGAACAAGAAACTGTGATAGTAACGAGAAACCATAATGAAATGAAGAATTCAATAGATCAAATGACAAACACATTAGAGATACTTAAAAACAAAATGGGTGAAGCAGAAGAGAGAATATCAGACTTAGAAGACAGAGCACAGAAAAGTATATAATAAACCAAAGAAAAGAAGAGGAAATTAGAAATCTAAAAAATGTTGTCGGGAATCTACAGGATACTATTAAAACCTAACATTCGGGTTCTAGGAGTTCCTGAAGGCATGGAGAGGGAGAAAGAATTAGAAGGCATTTTCAGTGAGATACTAGCAGAAAATTTCCCAGGTTTGGAGAAGGAAAGAGGCATCTTAGTACAGGAAGCTTATAGAACCCCTAATAAACATGACCAAAAGAGATCCTCACCATGACATGTTGTAATCAAACTCACCACAGTGAAACATAAAGAAAAGATTCTAAAAGGTGCAAGAGAGAAAAGTCAAATTACTCTCAGAGGATCTCCAATTAGACTCACAGCAGACTTCTCATCAGAAACCCTACAAGCTAAAAACGGAATGGTGAGACATAGCCCAGGTACTAAGAGAGAAAAACTGCCAGCCCAGAATATTATATCCTGCAAAGCTCTCATTTGTGAATGAAGGTGAAATTAAGACTTTTCATAGCAAACAAAAATTTGAAAGAATTTGTTGCCACTCGTCCAGCCCTGCAAAAGATGTTTAAAGATGTGTTACACACAGAAACACAGAAACATGGTCACCAATATGAAAGAAGGTAAAGGAAGGAAACCTCACAGCAAAAGATCACAGGAAGCTCAATTTCTCTTTGACATAGAATTAAACTCTGATTCTGTGTTAAAGCAATGTGTTAAAGTAATCTATTATGTTCTCTTGATGTCTGTTAAATTCTAATTGTTCAAAAACAGCGGAATTTTTATTAAGAGCTATGGGTTATTTAAATATGTGCTTCTTTTCAAAGATTTGAATAATCACCTTGTAACAATGTTCAAATTTTGTCTATGTTATGTCATGATTTTAAGGAATCTTATTTCAACCAGATATTTTGGATTTTGAGCCTTCTTGGCATTCTTGACAGGCATTCAAAAAATCAAAGTTTCAAACAATCTGGACTCTAAAATTTCCAGTAAATCCTGGACTTTTGTTTTTCTAGTTTGGGCACAACGGAAAAAATCGAAGGACCTATGTCTCTCATCTTATAGAGACACCAACTAATCAGGCTATTTGAATTATATTAGAAGGACTGTCAAGATGTGATGTGGTACTAAATTTTAAGTTTCTATAATGGAAAATGCTATTAATACAAATGTTTGAGAATTAAAAAGTCTAATGATCTTGTGTTACTAGACATGATAGTTATCTTAATGAGAAAGCCCCAGAGGCCAAAAGGTTAAATACTTGTAAAATCCTACAGGTGCTTTCAAAAATACTGTGAAGTAAGCAAGTGCCTCTTGTTGGTTGATGAGTTTATAATTTTAAACATGGCGACTTAAAGTCTTTTGTCATCCACAGTTATATAGGATTTGCTGCTCACAAAACTAAAGCGTTGTTGGTTCTGTGTTTAGCTGTCCTCCTATAGGTTCCTATGGACTTTTTCCAGCCACTTCTATTGTATTCAGTACTTTGGGAAGGCTCTGTAAACAGATGAAGCCAATAATGTATTAAAAGTACCAACTGAGAAAAAGTATGGTTAACTGAGGTTACTAAAAACAAAAAGCAATTCAAATCAATTGGCAATCTACAAAAAGAGTTAAAGATTTTAAAAGCTATTATTAAAATTGCTATATTGGTCTATTATACTATGTTATATGTGTGTACATATTGTATGTCCACATGGGGAAATTTTATTAAGAATTTTATTTTAATTGGCTTATAGATAAGATTGTCCATAAATTTAAGCTGCTAAAATTAATCAAAGATACATTTATTTTGTGTGACCTAAATCTGTGTATCATATGCTTTAAACTTGTTGGTAGAAAGAAACTAAAAACATTTTATATGTTGTGCTTAAGTTTACTGGTTAAACAAACTACACCATGCTAGATATTTAAGAGGTGTTTCCAAATACATGAGTCTTAAAATTTATAGAAGGCATTGGACCTTCTGGTAAATGTTTTCTTAAGTTGATATCTAACGGTTGAAACTGTTTATTAAGTACTCATGTAATATTGCTATTGTCAGCAAGTGATCTAGGACTTGCTCCCTCAATTCTCTATTCTAAGCCCAACTTGTTCTTTCATTTCTCTATTCTCCTCAAGGTAGGAAACTAATTCTATTATGAAGGAATCTGTAGGACACACAATTTAATCTTTAGACCTTATAAAAGAGATGGCTAACATTTTTCTGTAATAGCATAGCCAAAATAAGAACTTAAATCATAATCTCATAGCTAGATTCACTTCGCCATCAGCCAAGTATACAGTAAGTAGAAAAAACCTCACTTTCAGACCAGAGGGAAAGAAAGTATTAAAGTGAGAATATAATTTTCCTCATGGGCATTGTCTACCTTAGAAAAACTACTACAGAACATGCCTGTGACTATAGACTTGTAGTTCAGGCCACAGAAGATTAGAGATGGGAGTTGGGCACTCCCTTGTTGCATCCTCTGGTCTGCTTTAACAAAAAAAAAGGAGGAAAAGAAAGCTAGGCATCTGAAGCAATGGGTGGCAGGCCTATTAATGGCTGATCTGTACAGTGATCTGCCCTCAAGGAGACCCAACAGGCCAGTCCACTGCAGTGGCTTTCAATGAGGTAAGCCCGGGCTTCAGCAGAAGTCAACTTGTGAAGAGCCCTGGCAGCTCTGCCAAGAGTTGGATCACTGGAAATGGACCTGCCCTGGAGTCAAAGGATGCCCAGGTCAGAGCCACAGATCTTATTGGCTCTAAGCTGAAAAGCCCTTCACTCAGTCCAACTTCCAAAGTGACCACTGCAGCTGAGGGGATGGCCAAGTATGGTCAGCAACATAGCAGGCAGAACTGTAAATTTCTTATTAGAGATGCCCCCTGCCTTTACCTGGCCAGCTCTCCTCCAAGGCCAGCCAAGTAATGAAAGTCAACAGAGTGCCTTCCCCTAGGAGGTTCACACCTCCCTTAGGATATACCCCATGTGAAGAGATATATAGGTCTGGGCCTCTTAACTTACAAGGCCTAAAGCCCACCAGATTATTATCAAGCCCCTTCTATCAGGTTCTATTTGCCTCTCAATCAGAAAACTTAATTGTAGCTTAGACAGCACCTTTCTTAGCTCCTCTAATAATGACTCTGTCCTTTGTTCTAGACCCTGTCTAGAGTACTTGGGCCTCATTCCTTTGTAATCATAACCTCTACTCTACCACCAATGGCTCTACTCCCAACCTGTGTGTACTGATGGTCCTCTTCCCCACTTAATGCTGTATAATTGTTCAGACCTGGTTAACACCACTCTTAGGATCATTGGTTACTATCCTCACCCTGTCTTTTGTGACCTTGTCTAAATATGATCAGAGTCGGCAAACTTGGAAGGCTTCCATAGCCTTGGCAACTCATGACGACAGCTAGGGTGGTTACTGACACCATAAACTAGAGTGTCAATTTGTTGGGCCAACAACAGGCGTCACTGTGCACTTGTTCCTCATGTTGGATCTCTGTCCTTAATGTGCTGTCCATTTTGATTTAATGCTATAACTAGTACTCAAACAGTAAAAAAAAGTGTGTCAAATTGTTAAGTCAACAACAGGAATCACTGTGTACTTACTCCTCTTGTGGGATCTCTGTCCTTAATGTGTTGTACAATGTGAATTAATTCTATAACTAGTACTCAAACAGTATTTTATGCTTTATATTCTGTGTGGGTGCAAACTGATGAAATCTTTACTTAATGTATACTAAATTGATCTTCTGTATATAAAAAAATGGGGGATACAAATTGAAAGGTAAAGTCAATCTATCCCTATTTTCAAATGACATGATTTTATATGAGGAAACAAAAAGACTCCACTAAGAGATTATCAGAACTCATAAAAGAGTTTGATAAAGTGGCAAGATATAAAATAACACGCAAAAATCAATATCCTTTGTATACACAAACATACCATGGCTGAGAAAGAACTATGGCCAATGCCTTCCAGAAAGCTACAAAAAGTTAAATACCTTGGAATACATTTAACAAAGGAAGTCAAAGAACTCTACCATGAAAATTACAAAACTGTAAAGTAATAGGAGGCAGAAAAAATGGGAAAATCATCCATATTCATTGATTGGAGGAGTTAATATCAAAATGTTCATACTACTCAAAGTAATTTGCAGATTGAGTATGTTCCCAATCAAAATACCAATGACATTCTTCTTTTATTTTTTTAAAGATTTTATTTTTTTGAAAGGTAGAGTTAACAGACAGTGAGAAGAGAGTTAGAGAGAAAATTCTTCTCTCTCCTGGTTCACTCCCCAAATGGCCACAATGGCTGGAGCTGGGCTGTTCCAAAGCCAGGAGCCAGGAGCTTCTTCCACCTCTCTCCCACATGGGTGCAGGGACACAAGTGCTTGGGCAATTTTCTACAGCTTTTCCAGGTTATAGGAGAAACTTGGATCAGAAGAGGAGCAGCTGGGACTAGAATGGGTGCCCATATAGGATGCTGGTGCCAATGAGGAGGATTAACCTACTGCACAATGGTGCTACCCCAACATTCTTCTAAGATTTAGAAAAAAAACAGCTAAAATTCCCATGGAAGCACAAGAGACAGTGGATAGCTATATCAATGTTATACAACAAAAACAAAATTGAAGGCATAAGAATACCAGGTTTCAAGACATACTCTAGGGTATTTTTAATTAAAACAGCCTGATGCTTACAAAAAAAAGAACAGAATAGAAACTCCAAAAATCAATCCATGCCTCTACAACCAACTTACCTTTGAAAAAGCAACTAAAATCAATCCATGGAGCAAGAACCACCTCTTTAACAAATGGTGCTGGGAAAACTGGATTTCCATGGTCAGAAGTATGAAATAAGACCTCTACCTTAAACAAAAATCCAAAATTGACCAAAGACCTAAATCTACGATGTGATACCATCAAATTACTAGAGAACATTGCGGAAAATCTGCAAGTCATTGACTTAGGCAGACTTCTGGGAAAAGACTCCAGAGGCACAGACACTCACAACCCAAATTGGCAAATAAGACTGTATCAAGCTGAGAAGTTTCTGCAATGCAAAAGAAACATCCAGCAAAGTGAAGAGGCAACTAACAGAATAAGAGAAAATATTTGCAAACTATGCAACTGATATACAATTAATATCCAGAATCTATAAACAGCCAAAGTAATCCAACAACAATCTAGTTAAAAAATGGGCAAAGGAATTGAACAGGCATTTTTCAAGAGAGAATGTTCAAATGGCCAACAGACACTAAAAAGATGGTCAGAATCAGTAGTTACCAGGGAAATACAACTCAAAACAATGAGGTTTCACCTCACTCCAGTTAGAATGGGTCTCATATAGAAATCAACATACAACAAATGCTGGCAAAGTTGCGGGGGGAAAAGTGCCCTAATCCACTGTTGAAGGGAATGTAAACTGGTGAAGTCTCTGTCAAAGACAAAATGCAGATAACTCAGAAACCTGAATGTAGACCTACAATAATGATCCAGACATCTCACTACTGGGAATTGACCCAAAGTAAATGAAATCAACATATGAAAGAGAGAAAAACTGCCAGCCCAGAATATTATATCCTGCAAAGCTCTCATTTGTGAATGAAGGTGAAAGAAAGGCCTTTCATAGCAAACAGAAATTGAAAGAATTTGTCACCACTCGTCCAGCCCTGCAAAAGATGCTTAAAGATGTATTACATACAGAAACACAGAAACACGGTCACCAATATGAAAGAAGGTAAAGGAAGGAAACCTCACAGCAAAAGATCACAGGAGTCTCAAACCAGATATTAGAAAATATCTTTGGCAAATGGCAGGGCAAAGTTACTCCTTCTCAATAGTCACATTGAATGTTAATAGCTTGAACTGTCCAGTTAAAAGACACCGATTGGCTGATTGGGTTAAGGAACAAAACCCATCTTTTTGCTGCTTACAAGAAACTCATCTTTCCAACAATGATGCATACAGGCTGAAAGTGAAAGGCTGGAAAATGATATACCATGCCAACAGAAATGAAAAAAGAGCAGGCATAGCCATCTTAATATCGGACAACATAAACTTTACCACAAAAACTGTTAGGAGAGACAAAGAGAGGCACTATATAACGATTAAGGGATCCATTCAACAGGAAGATATAACGATTATCAATGTATATGCACCTAATTACAGGGCACCAGCTTATTTAAAAGACTTGTTCAGGGACTTAAAGGGAGACTAAGACACCAACACAATAGTTCTGGGGGACTTCAATACTCCACTCTCAGAGATAGACAGATCAACAGGACAGAAGATCAACAAGGAGACAGTAGATTTAAACGACAATATAGCCCAAAAGGATCTAACAGATATCTACAGAACTTTTCATCCTACACATGAAGAATTTATATTCTTCTCAGCAGTGCATGGAACCTTCTCTAGGATTGACCACATACTAGGCCATAAAGCAAGTCTCAGCAAATTCAAAAGAATTAGAATCATAGCATGCAGCTTCTCAGACCACAAAGGAATGAAGTTGGAAATTAGCAACTCAGGAATCCCTAGAGCGCGTGCAAACACATGGAGATTGAACAATGTGCTCCTGAATGAAAAATGGGTCATAGAAGAAACTAAAAGAGAAATCAAAAATTTTCTGGAAGTAAATGAGGATAAAAGCACAACATACCAAAACCTATGGGATACAACAAAAGCAGTGTTAAGAGGAAAGTTTATATCAATAGGTGCCTACATCAAGAAATTGGAAAGGCACCAAATAGATGAGCTTTCAAGTCATCTCAAGGTTCTAGAAAATCTGCAGCAAACCAAACCCAAACCCAGTAGGAGAAGAGAAATAATTAAAATCAAAGAAGAAATCAACAGGATTGAATCCAAAAAAACATTACTAAAAATCAGCCAAACGAGGAGCTGGTTTTTTGAAAAAATAAACAAAATTGACACCCCATTGGCCTAACTAACTAAAAAAAGAAGAGAAAAGACCCAAATCAATAGGATCAGAGATGAAAAGGGAAACGTAACAACAGACACCACAGAAATAAAAAGAATCATCAGAAATTACTACAAACTTGTATGCCAGCAAACAGGGAATCTATCAGAAATGGACAGATTCTTGGACACATACAACCTACCTAAATTGAGCCAGGAAGACATGGAAAACCTAAACAGACCTATAACTGACACAGATATTGAAACAGTAATAAAGGCCCTCCCAACAAAGAAAAGCCCAGGACCAGATGGATTCACTGCTGAATTCTACCAGACATTTAGAGAAGAACTAACTGCAATTCTTCTCAAACTATTCAAAGCAATCAAAAAAGAGGGAATCCTCCCAAATTCTTTCTATGAAGCCAGCATCACCTTAATTCCTAAGCCGGAAAAAGATGCAGCACTGAAACAGAGTTAGAGACCAATATCCCTGATGAACATAGATGCAAAAATACTCAATAAATTCTGTCCAATAGAATGCAACAACACATAAGAAAGATCATCCACCCAGACCAAGTGGGATTAATCCCTCGTATGCAGGGATGGTTCAACGTTTGCAAAACAACCAACGTGATACACCACACAAACAGACTGGCTGGGGAAGAACTTCTAAGATCAATCCCATTCACAATAGCTACAAAAACAATCAAATACCTTGGAATAAACTTAACCAAAGACGTTAAAGATCTCTACGGTGAAAACTACAAAACCTTAAAGAAAGAAATAGAAGAGGATACCAAAAAATGGAGAAATCTTCCATGCTCATGGATTGGAAGAATCAATATCATCAAAATGTCTATTCTCCCAAAAGCAATTTATACATTCAATGCAATACCAATCAAGATACCAAAGACATTCTTCTCAGATCTGGAAAAAATGATGCTGAAATTCATATGGAGACACAGAAGAACTCCAATAGCCAAAGCAATCTTGTACAACAAAAACAAAGCCAGAGGCATCACAATACCACATTTCAGGACATACTACAGGGCAGTTGTTATCAAAACAGCATGGTACTGGTACAGAAACAGATGGATAGACCAATGGAACAGAATAGAAACACCAGAAATCAATCCAAACATCTACAGCCAACTCATATTTGATCAAAGATCCAAAAGTAATCCCTGGAATAAGGATAGTCTACTCAATAAATGGTGCTGGGAAAATTGGATTTCCAAGTACAGAAGCTTGAAGCAAGACCCCTAACTTTCACCTTACACAAAAATCCACTCAACATGGATTGAAGCCTTAAATCTATGACCCGAAACCATCAAATTATTAGAGAGCATTGGAGAAACCCTGCAAGATATAGGTACAGGCAAAGACTTCTTGAAAAGACCCCAGGAGCACAGGTAGTCAAAACCAAAATTAAAATTTTGGATTTCATCAAATTGAAAAGTTTCTGTACTTCAAAAGAAACATTCAGGAAAGGGAAGAGGCAACCGACAGAATGGGAAAAAACATTTGCAAACTATACTACAGATAAAGGGTTGATAACCAGAATCTACAAAGAAATCAAGAAACTCCACAACAACAGAACAAACAACCCACTTAGAGGTGGGCCAAGGACCTCAATAGACATTTTTCTTTTTTTTCTTTTTAACTTTTATTTAATAAATATAAATTTCCAAAGTACAGCTTATGGATTACAATGGCTTCCCCCTCCCATAACTTCCCTCCGACTCGCAACCCTCCCCTCTCGCGCTCCCTCTCTCCTTCCATTTGCATCAAGATTCATTTTCAATTCTCTTTATATACAGAAGATCAATTTAGTATAAAGATTTCAACAGTTTGCACCCACATAGAAACACAAAGTGAAACATACTCTTTGAGTACTAGTTATAGCATTAAATCACAATGTACAGCATATTAAGGACAGAGATCCCACATGAGGAGCAAGTGCACAGTGGCTCCTGTTGTTGACCCAACAAATTGACACTCTAGTTTATGGCGCCAGTAACCATCCTAGGCTGTCGTCATGAGTTGCCAAGGCTATGGAAGCCTTCCAAGTTTACCGATTCTGATCATATTTAGACAAGGTCACAAAAGACAGGGTGAGGATAGTAACCAATGATCCTAAGAGTGGCATTTACCAGGTTTGAACAATTATACAGCATTAAGTGGGGAAGAGGACCATCAGTACACACATGTTGGGAGTAGAGCCATTGGTGGTAGAGTAGAGGTTATGATTACAAAGGAATGAGGCTCAAGTGCACTAGACAGGGCCTAGAACAAAGGACAGAGTCATTATTAGAGGAGCTAAGAAAGGTGCTGTCTAAGCTACAATTAAGTTTTCTGATTGAGAGGCAAATAGAACCTGATAGAAGGGGCTTGATAAGAATCTGGTGGCGTTTAGGCCTTGTAAATTCAGAGGCCCAGACCTATATATCTCTTCACATGGGGTATATCCTAAGGGAGGTGTGAACCTCCTAGGGGAAGGCACTCTGTTGACTTTCATTACTTGGCTGGCCTTGGAGGAGAGCTGGCCAGGTAAAGGCAGGGGGAATCTCTAACAAGAAATTTACAGTTCTGCCTGCAATGTTGCTGACCCTACTTGGCCATCCCCTCAGCTGCAGTGGTCACTTGTTGGGCTGAGTGAAGTGCTTTTCAGCTTGGAGCCAATAAGATCTGTGGCTCTGACCTGGGCATCCTTCGACTCCAGGCCAGGTCCATTTCCAGTGATCCAACTCTTGGCAGAGCTGCCAGGGCTCTTCACAAACTGACTTCTGCTGAAGCCCAGGCTTACCACATTGAAAGCCACTGCAGTGGACTGGCCTGTTGGGTCTCCTTGAGGGCAGATCACTGTACAGATCAGCCATTAATAGGCCTGCCACCCATTGCTTCTGATGCCTAGCTTTCTTTTCCTCCTTTTTTTTTGTTAAAGCAGACCAGAGGATGCAAGTCAAGGGAGTGACCAAATCCCATCCCTAATCTTCAGTGGCCTGAACTACAAGTCTATAGTCATAGGCATGTTCTGTAGTAGTTTTTCTAAGGTAGACAATGCCCATGAGGAAAATTATATTCTCACTTTAATACTTTCTTTCCCTCTGGTCTGAAAGGGAGGTTTTTTCTACTTACTGTATACTTGGCTGATGGCGAAGTGAATCTAGCTATGAGATTATGATTTAAGTTCTTATTTTGGCTATGCTATTACAGAAAAATGTTAGCCATCTCTTTTATAAGGTCTAAAGATTAAATTGTGAGTCCTACAGATTCCTTTATAATAGAATTAGTTTCCTACCTTGAAGAGAATAGAGAAATGAAAGAACAAGTTGGGCTTAGAATAGAGAAATGAGGGAGCAAGTCCTAGATCACTTGCTGACAATAGCAATATTACATGAATACTTAGCAAACCGTTTCAACCATTAGATAATAACTTAAGAAAACATTTACCAGAAGGTCCAATGCCTTCTATAAATGTTAAGAATCATGTATTTGAAAACACCTCTTAAATATCTAACATGGTGTAGTTTGTTTAACCAGTAAACTTAAGCACAACCATATAAAATGTTTTTCGTTTCTTTCTACCAGCAAGTTTAAAGCATAAAATACACAGATTCAGGTCACAAAATTAAAATGTATCTTTGATTAATTTTAGCAGCTTAAATTTATGGACAATCTTATCTATAAGCCATTTAAAATAAAACTCTTAATAAAATTTCCCCATGTGGACATACAATATGTACACACATATAACATAGCATTATAGACCTTTATAGCAATTTTAATAATAGCTTTTAAAATCTTTAACTCTTTCTGTAGATTGCCAATTGATTTGAATTGCTTTTTGTTTTTAGTAACCTCAGTTAACCATACTTTCTCTCAGTTGGTACTGTTAATACATGATTGTCTTCATCTGTTTACAGATCCATCCCAAAGTACTGAATATAATAAAAGTGTTGGGCCGGCGCCGCGGCTCACTAGGCTAATCCTCCGCCTTGAGGCGCCGGCACACCGGGTTCTAGTCCCGGTCAGGGCACTGATCCTGTCCCGGTTGCCCCTCTTCCAGGCCAGCTCTCTGCTGTGGCCAGGGAGTGCAGTGGAGGATGGCCCAAGTTCTTGGGCCCTGCACCCCATGGGAGACCAGGAGAAGCACCTGGCTCCTGAAATCGGATCAGCGCGGTGTGCCGGCCGCAGCGCGCTACCGCAGCGGCCATTGGAGGGTGAACCAAGGGCAAAAGGAAGACCTTTCTCTCAGTCTCTCTCTCTCTTACTTTCCACTCTGCCTGTCAAAAAAATAAAAATAAAAAAAAATTTAAAAAAAAGTGTTGGAAAAATTCCATAGGAACCTACAGGAGGACAGCTAAACACAGAACCAACAACGCTTTATTTTTATGAGCAGCACATCATATATAACTATGGATGACAAAAGACTTTAATTCGCCATGTTTAAAATTATAAACTCATCAACCAACAAGAGGCACTTGCTTAGTTCACAGTAGTTTTGAAAGCACCTGTAGGATTTTACAAGTATTTAACCCTTTAGGCCTCTGGGCATTTCTCATTAAGATAATTATCATGTCTAGTAACACAAGATCATTAGACTTTTTAATTCTCAAACATTTGTATTAATAGCATTTTCCATTATAGAAACTTAAAGTCTGGTACCACATCACATCTTGACAGTCCTTCTAATATAATCCAAATAGCCTGATTAGTTGGTGTCTCTATAAGATGAGAGACATAGGTCCTTCGATTTTTTTCAGTTGTGCCCAAACTGGAAAAACCAAAGTCCAGGATTTACTGGAAATTTTAGAGTCCAGATTGTTTGAAACTTTGATTTTTTGAATGCCTGTCAAGAATGCCAAGAAGGCTCAAAATCCAACATATCAGGTTGAAATAAGATTCCTTAAAATCATGACATAACATAGACCAAATTTGATCATTGTTACAAGGTGACTTTTCAAATCTTTGAAAATAAGCACATATTTAAATAATCCATAGCTCTTAATAAAAATTCCGCTGTTTTTGAACAATTAGAATTTAACAGACATCAAGAGAACATAGTAGATTACTTTAACACATTGCTTTAACAGAGCATCAGAGTTTAATTCTATGTCAAAGAGTAATTGAGCTTCCTGTGATCTTTTGCTGTGAGGTTTCCTTCCTTTACCTTCTTTCATATTGGTGACCATGTTTCTGTGTTTCTGTGTGTAACACATCTTTAAGCATCTTTTGCAGGGCAGGATGAGTGGCAACAAATTCTTTCAGTTTCTTTTTGCTATGAAAAGTCTTAATTTCACCTTCATTCACAAATGAGAGCTTTGCAGGATATAGTATTCTGGGCTGGCAGTTTTTCTCTCTTAGTACCTGGGCTATGTCTCGCCATTCCCTTCTAGCTTGTAGGGTTTCTGATGAGAAGTCAGCTGTGAGTCTAATTGGAGATCCTCTAAGAGTAATCTGACGTTTCTCTCTTGCACATTTTAGGATCTTTTCTTTATGTTTCACTGTGGTGAGTTTGATTACAACATGTCGTGGTGAGGATCTCTTTTGGTCATGTTTATTAGGGGTTCTATGAGCTTCCTGTACTAAGATGCCTCTGTCCTTCTCCAAACCTGGGAAATTTTCTGCTAGTATCTCACTGAAAATGCCTTCTAATCCTTTCTCCCTCTCCATGCCTTCAGGAATTCCTAGAACCCGAATGTTGGGTTTTAATAGTATCCTGTAGATTCCCGACAACATTTTTTAGATTTCTAATTTCCTCTTCTTTTCTTTGGTTTGCCTGTTTCTTTTCCTGTTCTCTGTCTTCTAATGCCGATATTCTCTCTTCTGCTTCACGCATTCTGTTTTTAAGGCCTCTAATGTGTTTGTCATTTGATCTATTGAATTCTTCATTTCATTATGATTTCTCGTCACTATCACAGTTTCTTGTTCCACTAGTTGTTTCATTTCATTTTGATTCCTCTTTAATATTTCATTTTCGCACGAGAGATTTTCTATCTTGTCCATTAAGGATTTCTGTAGTTCAAGAATTTGTTTTTGAGAACTTCTTAATGTTCTTATCAATTTTTTGAGATCAGCTTCTTGCATTTCTTCGATCTCATCATCTTCATAATCTTGAATTGGGGTGTCTTTTTCATTTGGGGGCGTCATAGTGTCTTCCTTGTTCTTGCTAGCTTGGTTTTTGCGTTTGTTGTTTGGCATATTGGAGATATTTGGTTTCTTCACTGTGGTGCTTTTTCTTGGTACACTATGGCTCTATATTAAGTGGACTGTCTGCTTTCAGTGGAGCCTTAGAGGCTTGAAATGAGTGTGGCCTGAGAGCTGTGTTTGGTTCCTCAGGGTTGAGGGTGTGTCAAAGATGACACTCCCAGGTTAGGTGTGGTAAATCTCTCTTTTTTTGATTCAAAAGGGAAGTAATTCCGCACAGCTGAATATAATTGGAGGTAGTTAGCAGGCAAATGATATACCCACAGGAGCCAGAGATCAGAAGCTCTTTCCCAAGGACCACACAGGGAATCTCTGCTGCCCTCAGTGTGGGCTCCAATTCTCCTGCAGTCTCCCACTGGGTTGCCAAGTTAGATGCTAATCTCCTGTTATTTCACCCCTCCCGCCAGAGTCAGGTTTTTCTGTTCGGCTCAGGGCTGGTGCATACCTGAGGTCGCCCTGCTTATGACGTATGACCAAAATGGCGCCTGCTCTGTCTTGCTCGCCCTTGAGGGGTGAGCGGAGAGAGAGAAACTCGTGTCCGTATCGGTCACTTTTTTATTTTTTTCCTCTCTCTCTTCTAGTTAGCCTGGTGAATTTTTCCCCACGGAGTTTCAAGCCTTGTTCCCTCTAGCCTCCTCTTTCCACTTGCCCGCTGGTGTCTCAGGCTATTGAGGTTCGGCTCAGCTCGTGTTCCAGCGCTGGTGTGTTTATTCTGCCACTGGTGTCCCGAACTTGGTCTCCCATGCTCTCCACGCAGGTCCACTGTGAATCACTAGTTCTGGAAGAGTTTGCTCTGCTGTTTCATCCCCTACTCTTCCTTGACCCTGCAGTATCTCCACTTATATTAAACTGTCTCTCCCCCGGACTAATACTGTGCTCCCTGTCTATTCCACCATCTTGCTGCTCTCCTAATAGACATTTTTCAAAAGAGGAAATCCAAATGGGCAACAGACACATGAAAAAATGTTCAAGATCACTAGCAATCAGAGAAATGCAAATCAAAACCACAATGAGGTTTCACCTCACCCCGGTAAGAATGGCTCACATTCTGAAATATACCAATAACAGATGCTGTAGAGGATGTGGGGGAAAAGGGACACTAACCCACTGTTGGTGACAATGCAAACTGGTTAAGCCACTATGGAAGTCAGTCTGGAAATTCCTCAGAAACCTGAACATAACCCTATCATACAACCAGCCATCCCACTCCTTGGAATTTACCCAAAGGAAATTAATTTGGCAAATAAAAAAGCCCTCTGCACATTAATGTTTATTGCAGCTCCATTCACAATAGCTAAGACCTGGAACCAACCCAAATGCCCATCAACAGTAGACTGGATAGAGAAATTATGGGACATGTACTCCACAGAATACTATACAGCAGTGAGAAACAATGAAACCCTGTCATTTGCAACAAGATGGAGGAATCTGGAGAACATCATGCTGAGTGAAATAAGCCAGTCCCAAAGAGACAAATATCATTTGTTTTCCCTGATCGGTGACAACTGAGCACCAAAAGGGAAACCTGTTGAAGTAAAATGGACACTATAAGAAACAATGACCTGATCAGCTCTTGTCCTGACTCTAGATGTACAATGTAATTCTTTATCCTTTTTAGTATTTGTTGTTGTTGTTTGTTGTTGTTGTTCTAGTACTAGTGGTTGAACTCTGTTATTAACACACAATTATTCTTAGGTGTTTAAATGTTAACTGAAAAGTGATCCCTGTTAAATTTAAGAGTGGAAAAAGAGAGGGAGGAGATGTACAATTTGGAACATGCTCAATCAGACTTGCCCCAAATGGTGGAGTTAGAAATGTGCCAGGGCATTCCAATACAATCCCATCAAGGTGGCATGTACCAATGCCATCTCACTAGTCCAAGTGATCAATTTCAGTTCTTATAGGTCTAAGAGTCAAAGGGATCACACAAACAAGACAAGTGTCTGCTAATACTAACTGACAGAATCAAAAAGGGAGAGAAGGATCCAACATGGGAAGCGGGATACACAGCAGACTCATAGACTGGCAGACGTCCTAAACAACACTTTGGCCTCAGAATCAGCCCTGAAGGCATTTGGATCTGGCTGAAGAGCCCATGAGAGTATTGTAGGCATGGAAAGCTGACACCATGGAACAGAAAAAAAAGAAGACCTAAATGAAAGATGTCTGTGAGTGAGATCCCAGTGGAAAGAATGGGGCCATCAAAGATGGAGATACCTTTCTCCAAAGGGAGGAGAGAACTTCCACTTTGACTATGACCCTATTGGAATAAGATCAAACTTGGCGAACTCTAAAGGCTTCCATAGCCCTGGCAACTCATGACTAGAGCCTAGGGAGATTACTGACGCCATGAACAGGAGTGTCAAATTGTTAAGTCAGCAACAGGAGTCAATGTGTACTTACATCCCATTTGGGATCTGTCCTTAATGTGTTGTCTAATGTGCAGTGATGCTATAACTAGTACTGAAACAGTATTTTTACACTTTGTGTTTCTGTGTGGGTGCAAACTGATGAAATCTTTACTAATTATATACAGAATCTATCTTCTGTATATAAAGATATTTGGAAAAGCAAAAAAAAAAAACCTGGTATTAAATTGGAAATGGCATAGAAAATTAATTAATTTTTTAAAAATATCATGTAGTATCTCTGTCTTTAATGTGTTGTACACTGTTATTTAATGCTATAACTAGTACTCCAACAGTATTTTTTCACTTTGTGTTGCTAAATGAGGGCAAACTGTTGAAATCTTTGCTCGATATGTGCTAAACTGATCTTCTGTATATAAAGAGAATTGAAAATGAATCTTGATGTGAATGGAAGGGGAGAGGGAGCGGGAAAGGGGAGGGCTGCGGGTGGGAGGGAAGTTGTGGGGGGCGGGAGCCATTGTAATCCATAAGCTGTACTTTGGAAATTTATATTCATTAAATAAAAGTTTAATAAAAAGAAAGAAATTATATATACACTATGGAATATTGCTAAGCAGTTAAAAAAATGAAATCCTGTCATTTGAAACAATGGATACAACTGGAAACCATTATACTTAGTGAAATAAGCCAGTCCCAAAATGAAAAATACCATATGTGTTCCTTTATCTATATTAACTAATAGAGTACCTAAAATATAATGTATTCACGTGAAATTAACATTTTCAGTTTCAATGATTTGCTTATAGCCCTTGTCTCTACTGTTGAGGAACAGTGTTTTTTTCCTCTTACTATTTGTTGAACTCCTTACTTAGTATAAAGTTAATCTTTTGAGTATAAACTAAACTGAAAATAGTTCACTGTAAAAATTAATAGTGAGATGGGGCTGGCAATGTGGCATAGCAGATGAAGCCACCACCTGCAGTGCTGGCATCCCTTATGGGCACCAGTTCGAGTCCTTGCTGCTCCACTTCCGATCCAGCTCTCTGATATGGCCTGGGAAAGCAATAGAAGATGGCCCAAGTTTTTGGGCCCCTGCACCCACGTGGGAGACCCAGAGGAGTCTCCTGGCTCCTGGTTTTGGATCAGTGCAGCTCTGGCAGTTGCAGCCAACTGGGGAGGGAACCGGTGAATGGAGGGCCCCTCTCTCTCTGCCTCTCCTTCTCTATCTGTGTAACTCTGACTTTCAAGTAAACAAATAAATCTTTAAAAAAATTAAGAGTGGGGATAGCAGAGGTAAGAAGAGGGGAGAGATGGTAGTATGGGAAGTACCACTATGTGCCTAAATCCATTTATGAATTAAATGATATTTGTATACCTTAAATAAAATTTTTAAAAAATTCATGATAGACAATCTGAGTTAAAAGAAGTTTTGCAGAAAATATCTTGTGTAGAAACAACCATTTTCCTCTTCACTGAAATCTCCTCTTTGCACTATTTAATTAATACATATTTTGTGATTGGGTCAATGTTCCATACATGGTATACAGGGTGGTTTTGTTTTAGTCTTGAGCCACCATTGTTACAGAATAGACTTATCTGATGCTGTTCTTATATGAAGTTGCTCATGCTTAACAGGAGAACATAAGCACATAGCCATGGATGTCAGGCCAGCATTCAATAGCACCAAGGCTGAGCTGGCCATGTCAAATCAGATTCTGTTTGTCAGAGACTGCTTTTACATGAATTGTAGCGGTCTCCCACCCAACTACTAACCAGGCCCTGTGGCTCTTTCTGCTTCTACCCCCCTCCATTTTATCAAGTGTCATCTGTTTATGTAAAAATATACATGACAATACTGTACAACAAATTCAAGACTAATTACCTGTAAGGATGAGCACATAAGAATTATATCATACAGTGTTTTGATTTTTTAAAATATTGATAATTAAGGATATTAGAAGACTTTAAGCAAGCATGACAAAAGTAAGAATTTATGAAGTGAGATTGTGAATAGATGAATTTTCTTTATATTATATTCTACAATTTTATATTTAATTATTTCATCAAATATTTGTTTAAAATATTGTGATGGTATGGGCCAGCATGTGGGAGAGCAGGTTGGTCCTGACATCAGCATCCGATATTGGAGTTCTAGTTCAAGTCCTAGCTGCACTGTCTGCAGTCCAGCTCTCTACTTCTGTGCCTGGAAACCATCAAAAGGTGGCCCAAGTTCTTGGGTCCCTGCTCCCACATGGCAGACTTAGGTGGAGCTCCAGGCTCCTGCCATTAGCCTATTCCATCCCTGGGCATTGAAGCTATTTTGGGGAGTGAACATCATATGGAAGATTCTGTCTCTCTCTCTGTAACTCTTTCAGATAAACAAATAAATCTTGAAAACAAATTGTGATGTCCAAATATGAGCATATAAATATCTAAATCAAAAGATTAATTATAAATAAGATGTAGTGATACAATATAGTTATTTGGATATCAAATTTGATGTAAACCTTTAGGGAACCATTCATGGAGAAAGTAATTGTAGCGCCCTTTGAAACAAAGTAACTGTAGCGCCCTTTGAAAGAAAGTAACTGTGCAGTAGCGCACAGCTTGAAAGAAAAGTAGAGAGGTAACCACCCTAGCTGGTAAGATTTGAAAACAGATGGCCTAACTAGATGGCCTAACCACAAATTGTCATTGCCATGATGACAGGACCCTGCGGGGTCGGGATGTGGGCGGAGCTAGCCTCTAGAAACTGTATATAAGGGGACCCTCAGACGCTGTAAACCAGAGGTTGCTCAGCCTCTCTCCCAGGTCCATAGTGCCTAGTGCCCGCGGGGAGAAGCTCCTGGTCCGTAGTGCCTAGTGCCCGCAGGAGCAGGCTTGAGCAATCTCTCCTCCTAGTCGCCTAGAGTATCAATAAAGTGTGTTTAGCTTGACCTTCCTCAGTCTCCTCTACTCTTCCTTCGCGGTAACCCAGCCAGTTCCCGAAGGGGGAGATCCTGACATGAACTTTGATATTAATTCAGTTAATTATTATTCATTGAACTTTTACAATATGCCAAGTATAACATGGCAAGTCTATAAGAGATATTTTCCACAGGCTGGGTCCACGTGCCTAAAGGAACTTGCAGTACCAGAACGGAGATAAATATGAAGCTTATATTCAAAATAAACTTCAACTAGAGATATGAAAATATGTTTGGGTTTGTACCATTGAGTACTATGTAACCACGTAAATGGTATTGAGGTATATTTTTGGCAATCAAAATGTCTGCACTGTGTTGTTAGTAAAATTCAGCTGAGTATGAGAGTACTTCAGAAAGTTAATGGAACTCCTGACTCCAACTTCCCACAGCTGTGATGCAGCAAAGTAATTGGATCCCTGCCATTCACATGGGAACTTTGGATTGGGCTCCTGGATCCTGGCTTTTGCCAGGCACAGACCAGCTCTTGGATACATTTTGGGCGTGAACCAGCAGATGAGTGATATGGCTGTAGACAGAGAAATCTTTTACTATAAGTAACTTCGTCCAACATTTTTCAACAGCATAACATTGCTACTATCAACCTGTGTCTTCTACAAAGACAAGAAAAATATCAATGCAAAACAACAGTTCAGGTACTAATATATCAATTATTATTACCAATCTTTATTTTACTCAGTTTATTTACTGTGAGGTACTAATGATTCCAATTGAAAGAAAGATTATTTTAAGACCCATTTAAAGTGGAGTGCTCATTAATTCTAAATAGTGAAAATAAGCTATATGCAATTTGTATGGTGGCATATAAAGCAAATTATATCAGGATATTTTAAAACAAAGTATGTATTTCCTTCATTTACAAATAGTCCATAACCTCAGAAGTATATAATTGTCCTTTATTTTCTTAGTTTATGCATCTATATATTTGTCATATACTCATCACAGTGTCGATTACATTATCTGTATTTTCTTATTGTCTGTATTGTTAATATTCTGACGTGTGCAGCCTCATCGACTACAGAGAGATTAAGTCTTCAAGGTTAGATGACTCTTAAAGGTGATAAAAAACTTACTTGGGATCATATGCAAGACAACCACATTTTTACCTAACCCCACACATCAAGCCAATATATTCTTTGCTGTAAATCATCTGAAGACCAGGTACCAGGCAACTTGAGACTACACCCATATCGAAAAGCCTACTGGAATTATTTAAACTAGCCAGTCCTATACTGTTTAGTCTTCTCTGCCTTGCTGTTCTTCAGGATATCCCAGTAAAGGCAATTGTCTGCATCATTTACTTACACCTTTCTGCGTCCTGTTTGACAACGGTGCTCCCCATGTGAACTATAGTGTTTTGGTGTGCCCCTTTCTCTCAGAAAATATAAGTAATAATTTCTCTTTTCAATGGCATTAGTCTTCTGTGTCACCACTCAGACATACATATGATAGTTAAATCCCAGTTATGCTTTAATACAGTGATGGAATCCATTGTCAAAAATTGTACATACATGTAGATATATTTAAAGAACATTTTGTGACTATATGTTTAGTGTGAAATGGAACTCACCATTTTCCATTGTGTTTTCTGAAAAACAGAAAGTGATGAAGAGAGTTGTTATTAATTCACTTCATTATTCAAATAGAATAATATTAGGTTGTTGACAATGAGGCTTAATGTCATATTCTCTGAAAAACCATAGACAAGACTTTAGTTGTCAACTCATAGACTAGTTTACTAAGATTCTAAGTCCCCAAATAGCTTCTCTAACCTCCTCTAACTTCTCTCTCTATTGTTTAATTTCTTTATTTCTCTATCAATTTTTCTAAACGTTACCTCCTATATTACCTGTTCTCTTCTGAGTTTTTTCCTCCTCTTCCATACAAAAGCAGGGACTTGGTGCCAATCTCCTCTACCACCTGTTCTCTTATAATCAATTATCCTTGCTCTTACTTTCTTTCTCCCTTTTCAGAATATAGGCTTGTCTTTTAACTAGCAAATTGGTAAACTATATATGTTTATACACACACATAAATATATATATATATATATGTTAATATTTAGACTTTAGATTGTTTTTTTTTTAATTTGGAAGAAGGAATTGACCAATTAAGAAGAAAAGTTTATTTTTCAATCGGCAGCACCTCAACTCCCAATTTACATACATGGACAGTTTTCAGCCACCATCCTAATGGGTTTATGTCACACTAGGCAGTTAAGTCAGTATTTACTTTATATTCTAAAATTATCATATAAATGTATTCACAACATAAACATTTATTAAAATAAGATTAAAATTTCAGTCTGCAGTTAATTGTTTTTTCTGAATTTAGAAACTGCCTCTTTTTATAGACATAGTTTGGGTAATGGGTATCAAATCAGAATTAGATTGAAGGAATAAATTCCTACCATTACATGGCATTGTGGGCAGACTATAGCTTACAACAAACTAGTATATATTGTATGAAAAACAGAAGAAAGAAACTCCAAGCCTCTAATCATAAAGTTATGTCAAACAAGGAGAAATGCTGATTACACTGTAGTGCAGTACATATTGTATACATGTATTGAATTATCACACTGTGGACCATACAATATTTAATAATTGTTAATAAAGTGTTAATGCTTAATAAAACATCTACTTGCCAATGTATGCATCTAATTCATCATAAAATAATTTGCTAGATGTTAACACAGAAATTCCAAAATAATGAAAATAATTCTCACCATCTCATCTTATCTATCTATCTATCTGCAATTATATGAAGTACTCCCTCAGTTTCATAGATTTCTTTTAAAAGATTGGTTTATTTATGTGAAATTCAGAGTTACTCAGAGAGGAAGGGAGGCAGAGAGAGAGAGAGAGAGAGAGAGAGAGAGGTCTTCCATTCATTGGTTCACTCCCCAATTGGCCACAATGGCCAGAGCTGGGCCAATCCGAAGCCAGGAGCCAGGAGCCTCCATCAGGTCTTCCATGCAGATGCAGGGGCCCAAGGACTTGGGCCATCCTCCACTGCTTTCCCAGGCATAGCAGAGAGCTGGATCAGAAGTGGAGCAGCCGGGACTTGAACCAGAACCCATATGGGATGCTAGCACTGCAGCTTGCGGCTTTACCTGCTTTGCCGCAGTGCCAGCCCCTCAGAGATGTCTTAAACTTTTGTCCTCTGCTCTGGAAAAACTGTTTTCCAGTTCTGATGAGGTGTCACTTTCCTTTCCACTATTTTGGTGAAGTCTCTATATTTTCTGTCCCATATCATCTTCTTCCTTATTTTGGTTCCTTGAAAGGGGGACCTGAAATAAGTACTCAGGTGCCCATGTTTTACCTGGGCGTGATCCTAAAAAAAAGAAGTGATGTATTAAGAGAAAGTGAGACAAGAAATGAGAAATGGGGCCGGCATTATGCTTGTGATGCTGGCATCCCATACTGGAGTGCTGACTGGAGTTCTGGCTGCCCCATTTCCGATCTAGCTGCTTGATCATGCAGCTGGGAAGGCAACCGAAAATAACCCAAGTACTTGGGACCCTGTTACCTACATTGGTAATCCGGATGGAATTCTGCTCTGTTGACCTAAGCCTGGCTCTCCCTGGCTATTATGGCCATTTGGGAAGTGAGCAAGCAGTTGGAAGACCTCTGCCTCTTCCTCTCTCTGTCACTCTTCCTTTCAAATATATGAATAAGTATGTTTTTTACAAAGAAATGGAGAAAATTGTCAATGTTAATGATCCAGGTTATTACTTTTATTATGCTTTTGTTTCAAAAGGTAACTAGACTGCTGGTGGTGGCTCATGTGGTGGGTGGAAACCAGAGAGCCCAGATGACTGGGATAGTGATATTGAGGGGTTTTTTTCCATGATTTTGTTGGTCATTTGCACATCTTCTTAAGTGTATTTTTAGATACTTTGGTCATTTTTTAAATATTTATTTATTTGACAGGTTGGGCTCCATGACTCACTTGGTTAATTCTCCACCTGTGGCACCAGCATCCCATATGGGTGTTGGGCTCTAGTCCAGGTTGCTCCTCTTCTAGTCCAGCTCTCTGCTGTGGCCCAGGAAGACAGCAGAGGATTACCCAAGTGCTTGGGCCCCTGTACCTGCATGGGAGACCAGGAGGAAGCACCTGGCTCCTGGCTTCGGATCGGCATAATCTGGCCATAGCGGCCATTTAGAGGGTGAACCAATGGAAGGAAGATCTCTCTCTCTCTCTCTCTCTCTCTCTCTCTCTCTCTCTCTCACTGTTTAACTCTATCTGTCAAATAAAAAAAAGATTTATTTATTTGGCAGAGAGGCAACACAGAAAGGTCTTCCATCTGCTGGTTCACTCCCCAATGGCCACAATGGCTGAAGCTGAGCCAATTTGAAGCCATGAGCTGGGAGCTTCTTCCAGGGCTCCCACGAGGGTGCAGAGACCCAAGAACTCGGGCTGTCTTCTACTGTTTTTGAGGCCATAACAAAGAGTTCGATCGAAAGAGGAACAGCCGGGACATGAACTGGCACCCATATGGGATACTGGTGCTGCAGGTGGAGATTTGGACCAGTGTACAACAGCACAAGCCCCTGTTTTTAAATCATTATTTGAGAAGGAAGCAGGGAGGGAAACAGGGAGAGAGAGATACAGAGATCAAATCTGTTGTTTCACTCTCAAAAAGTACCAACAGCTAAAGCTGGACAGGATAGAAGCTGGGATCTAGGAACTCAGTCTAGGTCTCCCACAGGAGTAGCAGGGAGCCAACTACTCCTATTGGGATTCACATTAGCAGAAAACTGGATTGAGAATAGAACCAGGAATGGGCCCAGAGCATTTAGATGTAGGGCATGGTCACCTTAACCAGCTTCTCAGCTGCTAATTTAAATGTCCATTCCAAATCATTTCTTAACTGTGTTGTTTACCTTTCTGTTGTTGAATTTTTCAAGTTCCTTATATTTTCTGGATAGTAATCCTTTGTCAAAAAAGTAAAATTTTATTTTATTTATTTGAAAGATGGAGTTACAGAGAGAGGAAGAGACAGAGAGAGAGGTCTTCCATCCGCTGGTTCACTCCCCAGTTGGCCGCAACAACCAGAGCTCTGCCAATCCAAAGCCAGGACCCAGGAACTTCTTTCGGGTCTCCCGCAGGAGTGCAGGGGCCCAAGGACTTGGGATATCTTCTACTGCTATCCCAGGCCATAGCAGAGAGCTGGATCAGAAGTGGAATAGCCAGGACAAGAACTATAGCCCATATGGGTTGCTGGCACTGCAGGCCAGGGCATTAACCTGATATGTACAGCGCCGGCCCTGAAAATATGATTTCTGAAAGGTTTTTCTTTGTGTCAATAGTTTTTTTAGCCTTCGTCACCTTATATTTCGCACATATGTAATTGCTCCCTTTTTACTTATTTTATTTGACCACTGATCTATTTTGTCCCCTTTTTGAAGAATCAAATTGTAACTGTTTAACTGTTCCTACATCTATAATTTCTGCAGTTATATTTATTACTTGCTTCTTAGCTTTTTTGTTAATTTTTTAGAAAGTTTTTCCTATATGGGACATTTTTCACTGCTATGTATGGATCTGGAGAGGTGAAATGCAAGCAGGAAAATATGATGTGATTTTTATATCAATTATATTGATTTGATTACAACACAGTCATACATATTTCAAAATATCAGTGTATATAACATAAATATATAACTTTTGCCGTTTGTTAATTTGAATAAACAAAACTCTTAATTTGAATAAAAACTCTTTTTTCTCAAAAATCTTTTAGCCTAGTGGTTAAGATACCTGTGTCCCATATTGTAGTATCTCAGTTCAATGCACAGCTCCAGATCCTGACCTCTAAGTTTCCTTCTAATGCTCACCCTGGGAGGTAACAGTGATGGATCAAATAATTGTGTCCCTGTCACCCACAAATGAGCCTTATATTGAGTTCCCAGGTCCTGGCTGTGACCTGGCCATTGCAGGCATTTGGGCATTTGGTGAGTGAATCACAGGAAGGGATCACATATTCTCTCTCTGTGTGTCTTCGAGGGAGAGAGGAAGGGAGGCTATTTTATGGATTATCAATTCTGGACCATCCATTCTGTTCCATTGATATAAATGTCTGTTTTTATGCAGCATAATTACTATGACTTTGCAATATAACGTGAAGTTATTGCAGTGTGATATCCCCAACTTTATTCTTTCAGGTCGGGATCGCTTTGGCTACCTGACACTTTTCATTTTTCCACATAAAATCAAGGATTGTTTTCCTATCTTTGTGAAAAATGCCACTGGTATTTTGATAGTGGTTGTATCAAAGTTATAGTTAAATGGTCATTTTTAATACTATTATTTGTTTCTATTCAAAGAACATGGGATTTTTTCATCTATTTATGTCTTTAATTCCATCATACATGATTTCCAGTTTCAGTGTAAAGATCTTGCAAATCCTTGGTTAAATTTATGCCTAAGTGTTTTGTTCTTTCTTATGCAGTTACATATGAGATTGCCTCTCTAACTTCATTTTGCATAATACATTAGTGTATGGAAACACAACTGTTACAACTGATTTTTATGTGTTTATTTGCTGAATGTATTAATTCTACCTGTTTTGGGAGATAGTCTTTAGGGTTCATTTTATTCTTTGCACTTTGAATATACCATGTAAATTTTGAAATCAGCTTATAAAGTTCCAGAACCAGTGAAGATCATGTATTTGATAGAATAGATAGATCTATGTATTTGATAGAATTTTAATATTCAAAATACATAAGAAACTCTCACAACTCAATATCAACAGACATAAAAGCAAAGAACCTGCATAGACATTTCTCAAAAAGTAAACATACACATAGCCAAAGATATATGAAAAATGTTCCTTCCCACCCATAGTGTATTATTGTATCATTTTCTCTATATCTTCTCCAGCATTTGTTATTTCTTTGATTTTTTGGCCATTCTAAGTGGAATAAGGCAATAGCTCATTGTGGGTTTTATTTGCACTTCTCTGATGGCTAGTGATCCTGAACATTTTTCATGTTTGTTATCAATTTGTATTTCTTTATTTAAAAATATAAATGCGCACACATTTAATGGCATAAATATTTTATTGAAAGAATTACTTGAGCTACATTTCTCCAGTCATCCTCCTGAAGATTCTTGAACTCAGATAATTTCCCTCTGTGAGATAATCAAAGTTATTACTCAAGCTTTCAGAATTTTACATCTTTTCTTTTTAGCATTCATTCCTTTACATTTTCAGAATTTGATGGTGAAACTGGGCTATGTGTTGAAGGTCACTCAAGGCTACTTTGTCACTCTAGCCTCATATACTTATGAGATGGATACTCTCTAGTCAATAGTAGAACTTGACCTGCAGAGCGTGATCCCCAGCTGCATGACTGAATCCAGAATTAGCAACTATTGATGGGGTGAAAGTGGTTACAAAGTTGAGCTTATTTTTTCAACAGTTATTGGCACTCTAGAATCCTATGACCACTTAATTCTGAATCATGGATTTAAATTTGGAATTTTTTTGCTTTCGCATTTTTTCTAGTTGTTGTCATCAAAATATTTATCCTGAAAACTAGACCATTCTGCTCAGGAATATAATTTTATTTGTTCATTTGTAATGGTGGAAACTTAGGAGATGGACAGAATTTCTGTAGCCATATCCTTATTTATTGATGAGTGTCCTGACGTGAGCCATTTTATTGGCATATATTTGAAACTAATATTTTACAGGTTTCTAAAGTGACATATAGATAAAGATATAGATATAGATATAGATATACACATATATACATCCCACTCATTTATAATGCTTATTATGGATCTGTTTAGATTATCTATATGTTCTTTATTTAATCTTGGTAGGTTTTGGCTGTCCATGAATTTATCCATTTTAGGTTTTCTCATTTGTTAGTGTATAGTTTTTCATAGCATATTCTTTCTTTTTCTTTTTTTTGACAGGCAGAGTTAGTCAATGAGAGAGAGAAACAGAGAGAAAGGTCTTCCTTCTGTTGGTTCACTCTCCAAATGGCTGCTATGGCCGGCGCATTGTGCCAATCCAAAGCCAGGAGCCAGGTGCTTCCTCCTGGGCTCCCATGCGGGTGCAGGGCCCGAGCACCTGGGCCATCCTCCACTGCCTTCCCAGCCACAGCAGAGAGCTGGACTGGAAGAGGAGCAACTGGGACAGAATCTGGCGCCCCAACCAGGACTAGAACCTGGAGTACCGGCACCACAGGTGGAGGATTAGCCTAGTGAGCCGCGGCACCGGCCATCATAATATTTTCTTATGATCCTTTGTATTTCAGTAGTGTTGGTCGTAATGTCTCTTTTATCTCTAATTTAATTTATTTGAGTTTTTCCTCTTTTTTCTTTGTTATTTTTGTCTGCCTTTTTTTTCTTACCAAGAAACAGCTTTTTGGTTTTTGTTGATCTTTAGTATTGCTAATTTACTTTCAATTTCATTTATTTCTGTTCTGATTCTTATTATTTCTCACCTCTTACTGATTTAGGATTTGACTTGTTCTTGCTTTTCTAAGTCTTCAAGGTACATTATTAAATCATATATCTGAGACATTTTTCTTCTTTTAATATAAGCAATTGATGCTACAAACTTATCTCTTAATACTGCTTTTGCTGTATCTCACAGGATCTGATATGTTGTGTCTTCATTTTCATTTATTTCAAGCAAAATTTTATTGACTTTTTAATTTTTTCAATGACACATTTTCATTTAGTAGCATGTCGTTGAATTTTCATGTATTTGTGAATGCTCTATTTTTCTTCTGGTTCTTGATTTCTAGTTTAATTCCTTTGTGGTCTGAGAAGATACATGGTATAGTTCCAATCTTACTAAATTACTTAGACTTGATTTGTAGCCCAATATATAGTCTACCATGGAAAACGTTCCATGTAGTGATGAGAAAAATGTGTACTTTGTAGCTGTTGGGTGAAATGTTTGTTAGTTTCATTTGCTCAATAGTATGCCTTAAGTCTAATATATCTTTGATGATTTTCTGATTAAATGATCTGTCCATTAATGAGAATGGGATGGCAAAGTCACCCACTATTACTGTATTGGAGTCTCTCTCTCCCGTTAGGTCTAATAGTATTTGCTGTACATATCTGGATTGTCTTGTGTTAGGTGTGTAATGTGATTGTTTTATCTTCCTGTTGATTCATTCCTTTTATGAAAATGTAATGTCCTGCTTTGTCTCTTTTTACAGTTTTTGGTTAAAAATTTGTTGGTTTTTTTTTTTTTTTGACAGGCAGAGTGGACAGTGAGAGAGAGAGAGACAGAGAGAAAGGTCTTCTTTTGCCGTTGGTTCACCCTCCAATGGCCACCGCAGCCGGGGCACTGCGACTGGCACACTGCGCTGATCCGATCCAGGAGCCAGGTGCTTATCCTGGTCTCCCATGGGGTGCAGAGCCCAAGGACTTGGGCCATCCTCCACTGCACTTCCTGGCCACAGCAGAGAGCTGGCCTGGAAGAGGGGCAACCTTATCTGATAAAAGGATAGCTACTTTTGCTCATTTCTATTTTCTGTTTACCTGGTACATCTTTTTCCAGCCCTTCATTTCAGTCTATGTTTATCTTTATTTGTGAAGTGAGATTCTTAAAGGCATCACATAATGGGGTCTTGGTTTCTTATCCATTTAGCCAACATAAATGTTTGGACTAGAGAGTTTTTGAAATGTCCTCATATATTTCTACCCACTGAAAACTAGTACTCATTCAGCAGTTGGCCACATTTATACACACATCAAATCCAAATGCAAATGCTATGGTATTTCTATCTCTAACAGGTGTATGGATATAAATTTCTTTCTTTTTAAAATCACTTCTACTGGCCCGGCACCATGGCTCACTAGGTTAATCCTCCACCTGTGGCACCTGCACACTGGGTTCTAGTCCCAGTCGGGGCACCGGATTCTGTCCTGGTTGCCACTCTTCCAGTCCAGCTCTTTGCTGTTGCCCGGGAATGCAGTTTAGGATGACTCAAGTGCTTGGGCCCTGCACCCACATGGGAGATGAGGAGGAAGCACCTGGCTCCTGGCTATGGATCGGTGCAACACGCCGGCCGTAGCAGCCATTTGGAGGGTGAACCAACGGAATGAAGACCTTTCTCTCTTTCTCTCTCTCTCTCTCTCTTGCTCTCGCTCTCTCACTAACTCTGCCTGTCAAAAAAAAAAATCACTTCTACTGCTAAAATCCAAACTCTAACCAGTTGATAAATATGATTGTGGTGGTTATTTATGAATAAAGGGGTTAGTACTGAGAGGGGCAAGAATGAAGCATTGTGGAGATATTAATTTTAAGTTTTATGAACTGATTGTTGTCACATAGGTATGTTCATTTTATGGAAATTCGTTGTTCTGCACATTTGTTTTGACAATTTTTCTAAGTAAAAAATTACTATGAGTTGAAAAAGTGTATCCTCAGTAATTAATATATTGAAATCCTATCTCCTAGTAGCTTGGATCATGATCTTATTTGGAAATAAGATCATTGCAGGCACAACTAGGATGGGTTATAATCCATTATAATAGATGTCCTTATGGAAAGGAGATAATTTGCACACAGAGAAAGACATACATAAGGGAAGACTATATGAGGAGACCAGACATGTGAAGATGAAGGAAGTTCTACAAGGCAAGCAATACTGAAGATTGGCAGAAAACTTTCAGATATTATGGGCCATGTATGATACAAATTCTTTATTCAAAGGAACCAACTACGTTGTTATGTTGATATCTTGATTTTGGTCTTATATCCTAAAGAACAATGAGACAACAAATTTCTGCTATTTGAGGCACATCATTTTGGGTATTTTTAATGACAGCACTAGCAAACTAATATATTTGTGTGTGTGTGAGTATATATATATATATACTCACATATATATAGCTTATATATATATAAGCAACTTCTAATTATAATAAATAACACTATAATTATGGTTAGTTATTTCAATTATTATTTCTATTTTTTGGAACATTTTAGTATTCAGGTCTTACCTGAAGTTTGACATAATAAACCTGAAATGGAAAAAATATATATCATTAAGCTCTTTAGTATTATGACAAATAGAGAACAGAAGAATAATAATGAATCATTATATCACATTATAACAAAGTGTGAAAACAGAAGTTATCATTTATATAGCTTTATATTTTTAAATATATTTTTGCTTAAAATTTGCATCCTAGTCATTGCTATTTGAACATTTTTAGATCTTATGGTTGTCTATCTTCATAAAAATTCAGAAATATATTGTTAGTAGTTGTATTATCTTAGACTTACAAAATTTAAGAGTACATGATTTATAATTGTGAGACCCTGAGAACCTAAGAAGTAATTAACATAAAATCATTCTACTCAAGTCTTAAATAGATATGCTTGATGAGCATTGTAGGACAAATGATATTTCTAAATATAAATGCAAAAAATCTCAATAAAAGTGTATTTAACCTGACAAAGCTATGTACTAAGAGGCTATACATATTCAACAAGTAAATATGATCAGGAATAAAAGAATGATTCAACAGTTAGATACTATGCTAAAGGATATTTCCAATGTAATATATATAATAATTATCATTTTATTATATCCCAGAAGTGAAATATATGCACGCTTGGTATAAAATAATAAAAAGTAGAGAACTAGAACAGAAGAAAATATTTTAACACCAACAAAGAATATCCTTCAGAAATGAATAATAAATATTTTTCTCATTGATAAACATTAAAACAAGGGAATATTATTTCAGGTGGTTCAAACCAAAAACACACTAGGCAAAAAGATATTGTGTGTGTGTGTATACATATCAATAAAAACATATTTTACAAATAGTAAATTAGGGGCTGACATTGTGACATAGCCAGTAAAGCTGCCACTTGTGATGCTGGCATCCCATATGAGCACTGTTTTATGTCCCAGATGTTCCACTTCTGATCCACCTCCCTTCTAATGGCCTGGGAAAAGCAATAGAAAATGGCCTAGTGCTTTAGCCCCTGTTGCTCAGGTGGGAGACCTGGATGAAGGTTCTGGCTCCTGGTTTAGGCATGGCCCAGCAATACTGAGGCCATCTGGGGAGTGGATCAGCTGATTGAAGATCTCTCTTTCTCTCTCTCTTTCTCTCCCCCTCTTTCTCCCTCTCGCTCTTTCTCTCCCCATCCCCTCCGTAATTCTTTCAAATAACTAAATACACCTTGCAAAAATCGAAAAGTAAATTAGAGTAAGTTAATTATATATGAAAACTATCATAATTTTGATCTGATTTCATTTTAGATCTTAAAAATACAAGAACATCAATGAAAAACCTACATAAAATGAGTTAAGTTCAACAAAGTGTTCATTTTAACAGCTAAATGTTTTTAAAATATCACTAACTACAAAAAACATCATAACTATGTTTATAAGACCATATTCCTAATTTGTTTGATCTATCCTGTTTATGCAGGCTTTCCAAAGCTAATTATTATTAAAATTAAATTAGTTACACATTACTGCATAACAAATTACCACAAACATCGTGGCTTAAAAAACACACACTTATTATCTGTTTCTGTGGATCAGGAATCCTGGATCAGGCATCTGAGCACAGCTTTCTAAATCTACCTTAAAATTTCTCATGAGGCTGCAGTCAAGGTGTGTCACTGCTGGGATTAGGGCTAGGGAAGGATCTGTTTCAAAGTTTTATGAATACTGGCAGAATCCCAACTGAGTGTTAGATTGAGAGCCTCAGTTCCTAGCTACCTTTACTCTGAAGGTTGCCATAATTTCCCATCCGGTTAGTTTTCCTCAATGTGACAATGTGGTTCATCAGAAACAGTGAGAAAGACAGTTTGCCAGCAAGACAGACATCAAAATCTTTTGTAATATAATGAGAAGCAAATTATTTAAGGACAGAGGAATACACAAGACTGAATACTAAGAGGCAGAGATTATTTATGGCAAGATGAAAATTTAAGTAGAAGATAAAATTTGCCTCAAGTATCTAAATATTTGTGGTTTCTTTTTTCTCCTCTAGAACAACTTTATTAATGAAAATGTGAATTGTCCTTTTGATTAGAAATACAGGTATACTAATTATCAACCACTATTCAGCTAAAAATAAATAAAAAAATTATGGAAGAAATTTTTTCTTGTATGGTTAGGCTTTTCATTGATTTTCTAAACTGCTAACACATTAAGACAAAACTGATGTTACCACTTCTCTGTTCTTATTTGATTCACCCTATCTATTGGACTCATCGTAATTTATCACATTCAATTTTTGATATCTTACCATTTTGGTTGCATTTTATAAAACATTTGCAAATAAAGTAAATTAAAATGCAAATTAAAATAGATGATACAATCCCAAGGATGACTTCAACCATAATCAAAGTCTTAGAATTATTTGCACAGTTTCCTGAAAAAAAAACAAAGACATGCACAGTTACACACAATTTTTATTCCTTTTTTATCCTAGAATAGTTCATATGTATTTTATGCTCACATATGACCAGTTAAAAGATTCGTATCTTTGTTCAAACAATGGAAACAAATTTCTGAACAGCTAATTTCATTAAATTACACTAACTGCTGTGAGAATCACACAGAAATTGAAGTTATACTTTATGTCTTGTTTTCCTCAAGTCACATAATGTAGTTGAATTTCTAGGGCTGCTTCTCCTTAAAAGATTTAGTGTGACCACAGAATACTGGCCATCAATACTTCACTAGTATAATGTAATCATAGAGGGCAGAATGAGTTAGAAAAGGGATTTTGCAGAGACATTCATGGGACAGCTTGCTTTACTCAATTCTATGCTAACCAACAGTGAAGTGGAAAATTATATTATCTCAACCCAAATTCTGAGAAATTTTCCGCACATGCTTATCATCCTATGTTTTAATTTCCAACATTTTATGCCATTTATGCCTCATAAAATTCTACTTCTCTCATTATGTAATATCAAATTACAGAATAAGATTGAAAGTCATCCTTATTTTTCTTATATTCTCATTTCCATTCCATTTGGACATTAAGCTCTTAATCCTGCTGATTCTCTCTAGCTCATTCATTTGTTTATTTAAAAAGTTAGCAAGTATTATCAATGGTCATTTCAAAGGTTTGTTAATTTTCTCACACTAAATGATATTAGGATATCCCATGAGTAAAAACCTACTGCTGCAGGGCCAGCGCTGTGGCACAGTTATCGCCCTGGCCTGAAGTGCCAGCATCCCATATGAGTGTTGTTTGAGACCCGGCTGTTCCACTTCTGATCCAGCTCTCTGCTATGGCCTGGGAAAGCAACAGAAGATGGCCTAAGTCCTTGGGCCCCTGAAGAGGCTCCTGGCTTGGGATCCTAACAGTCCCAGCCATTGTGGCCATGGGGAGTGAACCATTGGATGGAAGACTTCTCCCTCCCTCTCTCTCTCTCTCTCTCTGCCTCTCCTCTCTCTGTGTAACTCTGACTTTCAAATAAATAAATAACTTAAAAAAAAAACTTACTGGTGCCCTGCTAAGGAGAGGTTTCTCACTGAAAATCTTTCTTCCTCTGCTCAGAGGAGATGCCACCATCCTAGATTTCAGTGGCTACTTCCCAAATATTTCATTGACAAGCTCCAATAACAAATCTACTTCCTTTGTTTCATAATCCAATCAATCAAGTCAATCTGCACTTAAAGTCAATTTGAATATCTATTTACCTTCTCACTGTTTTCCCAGGTATATTCCAATTTTTCTTCCTTAACACTTGTATAAACCTCGATATTTGAGAAAATGTTTTAATTATCTACTCCAAAGCTGACTGCCACTCTTACTTGTATTTATTTTACTAACATTGATTTTTGTAATATATTTGAGCAAACTTCACATAGTCATAGCATGTACACACAGTGGAATAATAGGTGGTAATAAAAAGAATGAACAGATTTTTAGAGATTTATTTTATTATTTGAAAGACAGAGTTACAGAGAGAGAGTGTGAGAGGGAGAGAGTAAGAAATCTTTTTTTCTGCTGATTCTCTCCTCAAATGACCACAACAGCCAGGGCTAGATCTCCCACTTGGGTGCAGGGGACCAAGCACTTGGTCTATCCTCCACTGCTTTCCCAGGCACAGAAGCAGGGAGCTGGATCAGAAGCGGAGCAGCCAGGACTCAGATCGTCACCCATATGGGGTGTTGGCATCACAGGTAGCAGCTATCCTGGCTATGCCACAATGCCAGTCCTGGAATGAACTATTGCTATGTGCAACAGCATGGAGGGGTATCAAAATTCTTATTACTGACGGAAGGAAGCAAGATATGAAGCTGTACACAGTGTTTGATTCCACTTAGAGAAAATTCTAGAAAGATAAAACCAACCTTTATGGAGAGCAAATCAATGATTTCTTGTGACCAGGGTGAACATGCAAGGGCCAGAAGGAGATAATACAAAGGACCAGAGAGAAACTTTTTCAGGAGATAGATATGTATATTCTTGAATGTTGTTATGGACACACAAGTGTATGTGTATTTCACAAATTTTTCAGTTGCATGATTTTAATGAGTGAATTTTATTTTTATGCAGTTATACACAAAGTAAAGCTATTAACAGGCCAGCCCCGGGGCTCACTTGGCTAATCCTCTGCCTGCAGCGCCGGCACCCTGGGTTCTAGTCCCAGCTAGGGCGCCAGGTACTAGTTCCAGTTGCTCCTCTTCCAGTCCAGCTCTCTGCTGTGGCCAAGGAAGGCAGTGGAGTATGGCCCAAGTGCTTGGGTCCCTGCACCTGCATGGGGGAACGGGAGGGAGCACTCGGCTCCTGGCTTCGGATCGGCACAGCGCCGGCCGTAGCGGCCATTACGGGAGTGAACCGATGGAAGGAAGACATTTCTCTCTGTCTCTCTCTCACTGTCTATAACTCTATCTGTCTAATAAAAAAAAGAAAAGCTATTAACAACAACAACAACAACAAAAAACCACACCAGTGCTTTTTATTTAGACCTCAAGGCTCTTGGACCTTCCCCATCGTCCCAATCCAAAGTTCTTTCTTGGCCTTATTTCCTTTCACATCAAGCTGTATCCTTTCTCAAGCATTTAATAGACATTCAATAGTACTTCAGATTTATTGTAAGTTGCATAAAAGATAAACAAAAATCTGTATTTTTTTTAAAAAAAAGCACAAACTGTTATCAATCTACCAAAGTCAAAGAGGAAAAATAAAATCAGAGATGAAAAAGGAGACATTGTAACCAATACTACTGAAACAAAAGGAATCACAAGAAATTTACAGGAACCACCACATACTAACAATTTAAAGAAATTCATAGTAATCCCTGGATATGTACAATTTACCCAGATTAAATCAAAGAAGTACAGAAAATTGAAACCAACCATCAGAGAGAAGACTGAAGCACAGTTAAAAGTCTCATCAAAGAAAATCCCAGGACCTGATGGCTTTAAGTTAAAATTTACATAGATATTGAAGGAGGAATTAACTCCATTGCTCTTAAACTGTTCCAAAAGATGAAAAAAGCGTGGAAGTGACATTATTTTTTTAAAGGCCTACATTGTTTTGATACCAAAAAGAAACAAAGGCACACACAAGCACTAGATAATCTTTAGCGAATGTTGATGCTGAATTCTTAACAAAACATTATCAAACAGAATCCAATAGTACATCAACAATGTTATATTTACATCATGATCAAGTGGGATTCATCCTAGTGACAAGGATGGTTCAACATTTCCAATCAATTAGCATAATAAATCACAGCAACTGAATGAAGTACAAACATCATCTGATCTTTTCAATAGATGCAGAAAAGGTATTTGTTAACATTCAACATCCCTTCGGGGTTAAAAGATCTTGAAAACTTTAATTTGAAGGAACATATGTCAAAATAACAAAAGTTTTATATGACAAACTCACAATAAATATGTAGAAGGTGGAAAAGATGAAAGCATTTCCACTAAGATCCAGAACACGACAAGAATGTCCGCTTTCACCACTCTTACTCAATATAGTTTTGAAAGTCTTAGAGTGGTTTTGGAAGAGAAAGAAATAAAGGACACTGACTATAAATAATAATTGATAGAATTAAAAAGGAAAGAACGATCCAACATGGGAAGTGGCATACACAGCAGATTCACAGAATAACAAATACCCTAAAAGGCACTCTGGCCTCAGAATCAGTCCTTAAATCACTCAGGTCTGTCTAAAAAGCCCATGAACATATTTCAGGCATGGAAAGCCAAGGCACTGTGGCAAAAAATGACCTAAATGAAAGATCTCTGTGAGTGAGATCCTGGTGGAAATAAGGGGCCATCAAGGAAGGAGGTACCTTTCTCTGAAGGGAGGAGACAACTTCCATTTTGATTATGGCCTTGTCTAAATAAGATCAGAGTTGGTGAACTCAAGAGGCTTCCATAGCCTGCGCAGCTCATGACAGGGGCCTCGGGTGATCACTGACATCATAAATGAGTGTTAATTGTTAAATCAACAACAGGAGTCACTGTGCACTTGCTCCCCTTGTAGGACCTCTGTCCTTAATGTGTTGTACTATGAGAATTAATGGTAAAACCAATCCTCAAACAGTACTTTATACTTTTTGTTTCTGTGTGGGTGCAAACTCTTGAAATTTTTACTTAGTATAGAGTTGATATTCTGTAAAGATAATTAAAATTAATCTTAATGAAGAATGGCATAGGAGAGGGAGTAGGAGATTGGATGGTTTGCGGGTGGGAGGGTGGTTATGGGGAGAAGAAATGCTATAATCCAAAAGTGGAGAAACAGAAATATCCAAGTTTACAAATGACTATACATGAAAAAAATCTACTCCAACAAATACATGTTAGAACTGATAACTGAATTCAGTAAAGTTGTGGTATGCAAAATCAACAACAAGAAATTATCATTAATAATCTTGTTGAAAGGAAAATGACAAAAGTAATTCCTTTCACGATATATAGGAATAAATTCTAACAGTGAAAGATTTTTACATTGAAAATTACAAGACATTGGTGAAAGAAATAGAGGCCATAAAATATGGAAAGTGAGCAGGTGTTTGGAGTAGCATTTGACAGCACTTGGGATGCATGCATCTCCCACATTACAGTCCCTGGGTTTGATCCTTTCTCAATTCCTAATTCCAGCTTCCTGCTAATGTGCATTCTTGGAAGTGTAGTATGATGGCTCAAGTATGGGCCACTACCATCCATGTGTTAGTCCAGAATTAAATTCTTGTCTCCTGCATTTGGACTGGCCAGTTCCACCTGTTGCAATATTTGGGAATTAAACCATTAGATGAGAGATATTTCTGTGTCTGTCATTATTTCTTTCTCTCATTCAGAAATAAAAATAATAAAAATATTTTTAAATGGAAAGATAAAACATGTTCATGGATTGAAAGAATTAATAATGTTAACTATCCAAAACAATCTACAGACTAAAAACATTCCTTAAAGTATCAATGACATTCTTTACAGAAACATAAAAAACCGTCCTATAGTTCATGTGGAACCACAAAAAAAAACTAGAATTACCAAAATAATCTTAAGGGGAAAAAAATTAAGCTGATGAACCACTATACCTGATTGTGGAGTATACCGCAAAGTTATAGTAATTAAAACAGCATAGTGCTGGCATAAAGCACTGAAAATTAGATAAATACAACAGAATAGAGAACCTGGGAGTTAATGCATATACAAATAGCCAAATGATTATCAATGAAGGAATTGACTACATACATTGGAGAAAGGATAGTCTAATCTATGGTGCTGTCAAAACTGGATATATAGGGGCTGATGACATAGCACAACAGTTAAAGCCTTGGCCCATACAGCCAGCATCCAATGTGGGTGTTGGTTCAAGTCCTGGCTGCTTCACTTCCAATCCAGCTCCCTGCTAAGGCACCTGGGGAGAAAACAGAGGATGGCACAAGTCCTTGGGCCCCTGCACTCACGTGGGTGACCTGGAAGAAGCTCCTGGCTTCATACCGTCTCAGCTCTGGCCATTGTGACCATTTGGGGAGTGAACCAGAGGATGCAAGACTCTGTCCCTACCTCTTTCTATAACTGTCTTTCAAATAAAAAATAAATCTTTTTTTTTAAAAAAGCAAAAAATCTAGATAAGCATGCATATGAAAATGAAAGTAAATTCTCTCTCACTATATTAAAAATCAACTCAAGATGGATCGAAGACCTAATTATATTACCTGGAACTATTAAATTTCTAGAAGAAAACATAAAGGAAGCACTTTATGACACTGATGTACACAAAAATCTTTTAGTTAAGAGCCCCAAAACAAAGGCAATAAAAGCAAACCTAGACAAATGGGACTATATCAAACTCAGACATTTCTGCACAGCTGAAGAAACAATCAACATAGTGAAGAGACAGAGAACAGAAGAAAGTATTTGCAAGCTACTTATCGAACATAGTATTAATACACAGACTGTATAAGGAACTAAAAAACCTCAACAACAGCAACAAAACAAGAAAAGTAAGCAAGAAACAAGCAAAGAATCTGAATAGAAATTTCTCAAAAGGAGAAATAAAGTGACCAACAAATATATGAAAAAAATGCTCAAAAAAACGCTCACTAGCCATCAGGGAATTGCAAATCAAAACTACAAAACGATAGCATCTGACTCCACTTATTCTAGCTATTACCAGAAGGACAGAAAGTAGCAAATGCTGACAAGGATATGGAGAAAGAGTGAAATTACATAACTGGTAGTGAGACGGAAATTAGTATGGCAACCATGAAAAACAGTACAGAGAGTTCTTTATTTTTATTTTATTTTATTTATTTATTTTGACAGGCAGAGTTAGACAGAGAAAGAGAGAGGGAGAGAGACAGAGAGAAAGGTCTTCCTTTTTCCATTGGTTCACCCCCCAAATGGCCGCTATGGCCGGCGCACTGCGCCGATCCAAAGCCAGGAGCCAAGTGCTTCCTCCTGGTCTCCCATGCAGGTGCAAGACCCAAGTACTTGGGCCATCCTCCACTGCCTTCCCGGGCCACAGCCGAGAGCTGGACTGGAAGAGGAGCAACTGGGACAGAATCCAGCACCCCAACTGGGACTAGAATCTGGGGTGCCGGCGCTGCAGGCAGAGGATTAGCCTAGTGAGCCGTGGCACCGTCCACAGAGAGTCCTTTAAAAAACTAGAAATAAAATTGCCATATGATCCAGCAATCTTACTACTGGGTATATATCCAAAAGAAATGAAGTGATTGTATCAGAGAGATAGCTGCTCCACCATGTTTAATGTAGCACTATCCATAGTAGCCAAGATATGTAATCAGTCTGGGTTAATGAGTGGATAAAGCAAATGTTTCATTGATTTATATATATTTAATATATTTAATATATAATTGAATATTATCCAGTTAGAAAAGAATGGAATCTGGGGTCGGTGCTGGCATCCCATAAGGGTGGCAGTTCTAGTCCCAGCTGCTCCTCTTCCAATCTAGCTCTCTGCTGTGGCCTGGAAAAGCAGTAGAGGGTGGCCCAGGTGCTTGGGCCCTGCACCCACGTGGGAGATCTGGAAGAAACTCCTGGCTCCTGGCTTCAGATTAGTGCAACTCCAGCCATTGTGACCATTTCAGGAATGAATCAACAGAAGAAAGACCTTCTCATTGTCTCTCCTCTCATTGTCTGTCACTCTACCTCTCAAATAAATAAAATAAATCTTAAAAAAAGAGAATCGAATCCTGTCATTTTTAGCAAAATGAATGGAAGTGGATGACATGAAGTGAAACATGCCAGACACAGAAAGACAAATGCCACACCTTCTCCTTATAGGTGGAAACTAGAACAACTCAATTTGAACATACATCAGTAATTACAGAGGCTGGGCTGGGAAGGGGAGGGGGACTGTGAGAAGGTTGGATAGTGGGTATTGATTCAGAGTTAGATAGAAGAAACAAGCTGCTAGTGTTACACAGCATAGCGGGGTGACTGACATTCACAGTGACCTATTCTACGTTCCATGAGCAAATGGAACAGAGGATATCCAAAGTGCCAATCATAAACTAATAACAAAAGAAGGAAATGTTAATTACCCTTATTTGATCAGTACACATGTATGCATTATTGAAAAGCCACACTTCAATACACAAATATTTTCAATTACTCTTAAGTATAAAAGCCTAACTCTTCATTTCATTGATTTTCAATTGTTGTTTATTTGTGATAGTTTTATTTTTTGCTAAATTGTTATTAATAAAGATAGTTAATTTTAAGATGTTCATATGTACAACTCTGAAATCATTTTAGAAATCTACATGAATTGAAAACACTTTTTGGAACATAATTCATCAATCTTGACAAGATAATCTGATGTAGGTGCTGATTGCTATAAATGTCCCTGTTAGTACTGCATTTTGGTAGATTATGTATTCAGTTTTCATCTGTCCAAGAAAGTTGTTAATTGCAACTTTGAATTTTCCAATGATCCATTATTCAGAAGCATGCTGCTTAGTTTCCATGTATTTCTGTAATTTCTAAAATTTCTATTGGCATTTATTCCTTGTTTTATTATGATGTGATCTAAAAAGATGCATAATGTGATTTTATTTATTTTAACTTATTGATGACTTTTCCTTGAGAACATTCTTTGTGCTGATGAAATGAATGTATATTCTGAGGCTGTTCAGTGAAATGTGTAGTGTTGCTCAGGTACATTTGACCTAGTGTATAATTTTCTATGTTGATTTTTTGTCCGTATGATCTGATGAAGTTGGGGCTGTTAAGTCTGAGCATACTTAGAGCTGAAAGAAAACACTGTAAAAAATTCAACATATCAATGATTAGGGAATGTACTCAAAGTAATGCTTTTATATGAAGTTTATAAATAATAATTTTAATATTAAGAAGAAAATCAATAATCCAGCTTCCATCCTAAGAATTGAGAAAAAATAAGAGCAAAATTATCCAAAAGGGAGTAACAAGAAGAAAATGATATGAATTTACTAGAAATCACATGACTCAGTCATTCTTCTTCTAAGAGAAATCAAATTGTAGCTCTATACAAATGCTTGTAAAAGAATTGATAGTAAATTTTTAATATATAGAAAATGGAAACATATTAAATGCTCATCTTGTGGTATGTCCAAGCAATATAAAATTCCCCATAAATAATTAAGAGTAAATAACTTTTTACAAGCTGTAAACTGAATGAATCTCAGGGAATTGTATTTAACAGAAGAATCCAGAAAGTACTTAGTGTGTGATTCCATATACAATAAATTCTATATCAAAGGAAATATTTTATAAAATCTCATAAAAGGAGAATTAAAAACTCTGTAAAATCTTTGTAACAAGTCTAAAGATAGACATTGTTAGTTTCTGTTCATAATATGTCTTGCAGTGCTGAAATGTTCTACTCTAAGCATATGTAGTATTTTAAAAATAAGTACTAAGTATAAGAACTACAAAATATCCACGAAATGCATTGTCATAGGCAGAATATTGTTCCCCTAGAAATGTCCATATTCTACTCTATACTTTGTTACCTTATGTGGAGAAGGGAACTTTGCAAATGTGACTCAGTTTAGGATCTCCAGCTAGAAAGGTTCTCTTTAATTAAGTGAGTATGATGACCTATGATGACAAAGCAGGCAATGTGTGGTAGTAGGCAGGGTCCGGCACCATGACAAAGTGAGCTAAGCCTCCGCCTGAAGCTAGAATTCCATATGGGTGCCACCACATGACCTGGGTGCTCCTATTCCGATCCAACTCTCTGCTATGGCATGGGAAAGCAGTGGAAGATGGCCAAGTGCTTGGGCTCCTGCACCCACATGGGGGACCTGGAAGAAGCTCCTGGTTCCTGGCTTCAGATTGCCACAGCTCTGGCCATTGCACCCCTCTGAGGAGTGAACCAGTGGATGGAAGACCTTTATCTCTCTCCTTCCCTCTCTCTGTAACTCTACCTCTCAAATAAATAAATAAAATTTTAAAAAGTATAAACTTCAATCTGAGAGATTAATTTTCATAAACATATTTATATAGCTTATAACATATGAGAACATGAGACAATAGAACATGAGACCCAAGGGAAAATTAAAAAGTAAAAAAAATAGTAACAATGAAAAACTAGAGCTAAAAAAGGTAAAAGAACTCACCTTTTGTTTCTTCTAAAGATTTTTCTGACATATCTAAGGAAGAAAGATTGAATTAACTCAATAAAATTGTAATCTCAACTATTCAGTATGATTTTCAACTTGGACCAACTTTATCTGACAAACCATATGTGGGAACTTTCCCAAGGAGAAAATTATAACCTTAACCTGTGGAGATGCTAGCAACTCTTTTTTGAGAATGTCAGTAAAAAAGAAGGCTTTCTGTAAAGTAATGGCCATCATAGAGGCATTTATCAGCCACCACTTTAGAGATATCTAGGATCACACAAGACTTGGAAAATTAAAATGAGCACATTAAAGAGAATATAAACTTGGAAATTATATGTGTTATCAAAATCTAAAATTACTGGGTAAATTCTACAAATAACAGTAACTTCAGGACATAAACCTTAATATCTCATTTGTTTTTTAATTTTTATTTATTAAAGGGGAACAAATTTCATGTATTTCAAATATGCAGTTTTAAGACCTTAATGATACCTCTCGCCCTACCCTCTCTCCTTCCCTCTCTCCCACTCCCCGCTTTGTTTCTTATTTTTCTTTTAATTTTTACAATGACATATTACAAACTTTCAATTTTCTTTATAATCACAAATTTAACCTTCCACTAAATACCCCATTCAACAAGTAGTGATTAGAAATATATCTGATTTCAACACCCTAACATGAAATGGCTGGTAATCATTGGAGCCTAGGAAAAGTGAGTGTAGAAAAAAAATTGTGGCTGGTAAACAAACCAAAGTAAGGAACAAAGATTGAAGGAGATAGGTAGAAGTAGTAGTGTGGAGGCTAGAAGAAAACAAGGCAGAATAATCTCTGGAATCACTTTACAACAGGGTTAATTTAAACTACTACCTTTTTGAAGGCACAGACAGAAAAGACAAAATTTTTAAAAATATATACCAGTGTCAAGATCTAGAAAATCATGATTTCTGTTCTCTGTATTATCAGTTTAGAGAGTTAAATCAGTTTACCCAAGAAAAAGAAATAAAAATACACGGAAAATCTCACCCTCCCTGTCCCCCTAGCTCCCATAGGACAAGCACTGTGATAAGATATTTATCTTCTGCATTTATTTGGAGCACTAAAGAAAAAGAAAAAGATATTATATTATTTTAAGTGTAGAATAATTGATGTTTCTGCCTGTATTTCTGAGGAGGTTGTAGGCTGTCTCAATTTGAGTGTCTCATATACTGACTCAGAAATTCTAGGTCCGCCTCCCATCTCCAGAATATATATTATCATCATCCTGAAGGACTACAGCTACATTTCTGATCAAGACAGACACATGTCACTCTTTTACCACTGAAATTTACATATACATTTTATTATTTTTCTCTTTATCTCTGGAGTAAATTTCCACTTTGCTGCCACTGTCAGATGGCTTACTGGTGCCTGCTCCTTGAGGGGCTGTATTATTGTCAAATTGATTTTGGCCTTGGATATATGATATTCTTCCAGTAGAGAAAGACTTTGGTAATGTCTATCTGCAAAGTCATACCCATGCAAGGAAAAGATACTCATAAGAGAAATAGGCACAAGAAGTCTTATTCAACTTTGTCAACCATTAGTGAAGTGTAAGACCATGATGAAATATCACTACATACCTTCTGGAATAACCAAAATATAAAATAACATGCTGGTGAATATACAGTGCTGGTAGGCATGTAAAATGGTAGAGTCACTCAGAAAAGTCATTTGGGAATGTCTTAGAAACCTAAATGCTTACTTAACATGCCCTTCATCACTTGGAATCCCTGCATGTATTTCAGAGATGAGAAAACATGCAACAACAAAGAAACCTCTGCAAAAAATTCATAGCAGCTTTTTTGTAAGAGCCAAAACCAGGAAATTTGAAAATGGCTTTCACTGAGTGAATAGTTAAACATACTTTGGAATATCCATACTTTGGTACACACTCAGCAATAATGAAGCAAGCTATTAATAAAAAATTTATTTGGATGGACCTCAAAGGCATGACACTAAATGCAAAAGACAGTCTCCAAGTGTCACCTACTTTAGATGAAATGACAATTGGAAATGGAAATGAGAACAGATCAGTGGCTGCCAGCATTGGAGGAGTTTGGGGAGGGAGAAAGTTAGATCTGAGTTTAAAGAGGTAGTAGAGGAAGATCTTCATGGGGATTGTCAGGGAATTACGAAGGAGAAGAAGCTGCACTCTAAGCTGCCCTGCAAGAGGAAATGGCCTAACCACAGATTGTTGTTATAACTATGTAACCCTTCTACTAGGACTACGGGGCCTAGGAGGGCAGCGTTGCTATGACTACAAGACCCTGGGAGGGCGGCACAGAGGCGGGGTTGATCTTTCAGAACTGTATATAAGTGGACCCTCAGACTCAGTAAGCAGAGGTCACTCACACCCCCCCCCCGCCCCGGTCCATAGTGCCTTGTGCCCACGGGGATTCTCCTGGCCCATAGTGCCTTATTACCGCAGGAGTTTGGCTGAGCAGTCTCTCCCTCAAGATGCCATAATAAAGGTGTGTACCTGAGTCTTCTCAGTCTGCTTTGTTGAACCCGTCATTGGCTTCCTGGCCAGTTGCTGACGATCGGGAAGACAACAGTTGGTACCGGAACAGACACTCGACTGAGGCAGTGGAAGGAGACGTGCCCTTGAGAAGACTACAGAAGGGTGAGTAGTGGTGGTTGAAAAAGACCACGATGGGTGGGACGTCCCAGTCTAAAGAGTATAGGAAGGCTCTAGAGAGTATGGGAAAGGTAAAAGTCTTTCCAGGATAAACGCAGAAAGGAAAGAATAAAATGCTACACACCAGGTAATGTAACATGGGCTTGTAAGCTGGCTCTCTAGTCTTAGGACAGTAGAAGACATAGAGAAGATGTTAAAGGACTTCCTTCTAAAGGGAGAAGGTGATCTTGGAAAGAATTATAAGTGTGCAGCCGAGACCCTTAAGGTGCTTGTCTGCTGTGGGAAAGAGCTATGCCCCACGAACACTGAGGAAGCCTGTAGTCTACATAACATGATTGCAGACTTTCAAGACAGACCTTCGCGTCATGAGCCTTTTCCCATTACAACTGAAGAAAGAATGAAAGAGCAGACAGCCTACCCTGTGGTAGTGCAAGCTGGAAACATAGAATATGAACCATTGGGTCCTAGCACAATTTCAGCTTGGGTAAAGCAAGTACAGGAACATGGCTTAACAGGAACCCCTACCATTTTGGGGTAGTCTCAGTAAATCTTACATCAGTAGATATACATATGCTTCTAAATGTGACACCAGGGGCAGCATCAGAGAAGCAATTAATTCTAGAAAAAAAATAAGGGAAAAGGCAGTGCAGCGGGATGAACAACACCCACCCCCGCCAGCCGGCACAACAGGACAGGCACCATTAACATCTATCCAAATAAGGGGAATAGGCATGACACCACATGAGGCAGCTGACCCTGTATGGTCAGTGGATAATGGAGGCAATGCAAGAAACCAAGAGGGTAGTTAGTGGTGCTCCAAAAGCAGTTAGCATAAGGCAAGGACCAAAAGAACCTTATTCTTATTTTATTGACAGGCTATATTCTCAAATTGACTTAGAGGTATCTAGAGAAGATTTAAGGGAGTACTTAAAGGGCACCATGAGCATTCAAAATGCCAATGATGAATGTAAGAAACTGCTTAGACCAGAAGACTCCATAGATAATAAAATGTATGCTTATCGAGAGTTTGGGTCCACAGCCCATAATAAGGCAATGCTGGCAGAAGCATTAAAGGTGGGGAATGAAAAGGGAAGCTCTAATATATTTAAAGGAAATTGCCATAAATGTGGAAAAAGAGGTCACATGGCTAAAGAATGTCATGGGAGGGAAGCCACTAGACCTCCTTTAAAATGTTATAACTGGGCTAATTGGACATATGGCAAAAAATTGTAGAAAGCCAAAAAATGGGGGACAGGGGTGGGCTTCAGGCCTCCCTGGATGATGATGGCCACAATGCTATTGGAGGAGAAACCTGGTCATATCCAACCCTCTGCCCCGACAATGAAGGAAATGCAAGCAGAAACCTCGCAAATAGGAATTTACCCAAAATTACCAAAAGACTAGACTTGGAAAAAAGGCCAATGATAAAAATTAAGATGGGGGGAAAATGGTTGAAGGATTATTAGATACATGAGCAGATTTATTTATCAAAGGAAAACAAGATCTAGAAGGAATACAAGGGGGGATTAATGAGGGATGGCAATATGTAGAAGGAGTAAGTGGAAGAACTAGGTTATAGAAAATATCAGGACTGAAACTGGAAACACAAAATGACATCAAATGGACATCTTTGTTAGTCTCCCCCAATATCCCGATCAATGTATTTGGTAGGGATTTATTACTCCAGTTAGGAGTAGCCCTAGTAATGGCACAACTTTCAACTAAAATAGAACCAGTGAAAATAAAAATGAAAGATCCCAATAAAGGCCCTATTACTCCCCAGTGGCTTTTAACTGAAGAAAAATTGATAGGATTAAAAGAGATAATAGTTGCATTATTAAAGGAAAAGAAAATATCCCCTGCAGCTACAGACAATCCATGGAATACCCCAGTTTTTGTTATCAAGAAAAAATCTGGTAAATGGCGTATGCTGATAGACTTTCAGGAACTTAACAAGTTAGTTGAAAAAGGAAAAGAGGTGCAATGGGGTACTCCACATCCCGGGGGGGGTACAGAAAAGAAGGCAGGTTACAGTATTAGATATAAGAGATGTATACTTTACTATCCCTTTAGATCCAAGATTTAGACAGTATACTGCTTTTACAATCCCAGAAATTAATAACAAAGGACCAGGACGTAGGTATGTCTGGAATTGCCTGCTACAGGGATTTATATTAAGTCCCTTAATATATCAGACCACTTTAAAGGATATACTGGAGCCTTGGAGAAAGCAATATCCAGAAATAGACCTTTATCAGTATATGGATGATTTATATATTGGTTCAGATTTACCATTCCAGGAACATAAACAGAGTCAGTAACCTAAGGAATCTACTGTTGGAACAAAGCTTTGAGACTTCACCAGAAAAATTACAGGAAGAACCTCCTTATTTGTGGATGGGATATCAACTCCATCCAGAGAAATGGTCATTACAAAAATTAGACCTCCTCGAACACCCAGAGAGACCTTCCTTAAATGAATTACAAAAACTAGTAGGCCTCCTTAATTGGCTAACTCAAGCTGTTCCCGGCATAAAAACAAAACCATTTACCCTAATGATGAGAGGTGATCAGGAGTTAAACAGTAAGAGAGAGTGGACTCCAGAGGCAAGACAAGAGCTTCAAAACATTAGAAAGCTACTAAAGGAACATAAGGCATTAGCATTTTGGGAACCTAGTGAGGAAGTATATTGTACTGTAATGATATCTGGGAATACATTAAATTGTAAAGTTCTCCAGGGAAACAACATCCTCTGGATAGGAAGGATAGAGTTTCCTAGAGTAATGGCAGCTTCCCCTTTAAATAGAGCCATTCGGTGCCTACACAAAGTAAGACAGGAAAGTATTATAAGACTAGGAAGAGAACCTATTTCTAGGCTTCCTATAAAGAAGGAAGATTTAGATATCATGATCCAAGAAGACCCTTATCTACACTGGGTACCCCAAATAGAATGCATACATGCTCCTATAATGCTTAGGAGAGCTTTAAGCAGTCTACAAGCTAAGCCGGTAGAAGGAACCACATATTACGTTAATGGAGGTAGCAAACAGGGAATAGGAAAATATGGCTTTTGGACAGCTGAAGGAAAAATAATGATTAAGGAACATGAAGGGAACAACCAAGAATTAGAAAAAAGAGCTATACTTTCTGCCCTTCAGGCAGGACCTGAAAAAATGAATACAGTTACTGATTCCCAGTATGTATATAGGTTAATTGAGGCAAGGCCTCGGCTTGAAGACATCAAAGAACCTCTCTTGAAGACTATACTAGAATCTATAGAAAACAAAGAGGAGCTTTATATACAGTGGGTACCAGGGCACAAAGGTATATCAGGGAATGAAAACATTGACAAGCTAGCATCCACATCTTGTAGGATGCAGATATACCTAGTGGTGCAAGGAGGTAATATCCCGGAGAAGGTACCAGAACAGGTAGGATCTAAGCACCAAGGAATTTATTTCCTTGAAAACATCGAGTCAGCAGAAGAAGACCATACAAAATGGCATGGGGTGCCGGCCGCTGCGGCCATTGGAGGTTGAACCATCAGCAAAAGGAAAACCTTTCTCTCTGTCTCTCTTTCTCACTGTCCACTCTGCCTGTCAAAAAATTTAAAAAATGGCATGGGGATGTTCAATACTTAAGACAGGATTATAACCTTCCAAAGAACGTTGCAGAACAAATAGTTAAGAAGTGTCCCAAATGCATTAATAAAGGAGGAACTATCCCACATCTCAGTAGATCAGGACCAGGTGTATGGCAGATGGATGACATACATTATGAAGGAAAAATCTTTATAGTAGCAGTTGAGACATCCTCAGGACTACTGTGCACTAAGATAGTTCCAAAAGAAAATGCACAAGAAATCGTATGGGCTCTATTAGAGCTAGCTCACTTATTTCATATTACAGGATTACATACAGACAACAGGCCTAATTTTACAGCAGAGAAAGTAGAAGGGCTATGTAAATATTTAAATATTGATCATACCACAGGTACTCCATATAATCCACAATCCCAGGGCATGGTTGAAAGAGCAAATCAAGCGTTAAAGCAGGAGATGGATAAATTTACTGAAGTACAAACTATAGAGGCTCGTTTACAATTGGCTCTTATAGCTCTTAACAAAAAGAAAAGGGGAGGAATAGGGGGATACACCCCTATAGAAAAGTATATTTATCAAAGATGGCAGGAACTAGGCCAGAAATTACAAATCCAACAATTTAAAAAACAAAAATTATCTTGTTTTTCTAGACTCCCCAACAGCAAAGATTGGAAGGGGCCTACAATTATCTTATGGAAAGGGGAAGGAATAATTAGTTTACCACAAAGACATGTTAGGCTAATCCCAAACCCGGAAAATTAACCTTCCTACAGCATACATGGATTATCAGCTATGCTTACCCTGCCAAAATAACCCTGCATGTGCTCTGAATGCTGCTATCATTGCCAATTATGCTTTCTACAAAAGAAGTTAGGGATATCTTATTCTAGATGAAAGCAGAAAGAGATCGAGTATCGATGGTGCAAGTATTACCAATTAGTGGAGAAGAAGCAAAAAAATTGTATCAAGAACTCATAGAAAAGATGATGCAGGAAGGAACATGAGAGCCCTCCATGAAGAACCCATTTGAGGGACTCCAAAAGGAACAACAAGAACAAAAGGCAGGAGAATTGCAGGAAATAAAAGAGAAACTAACTGAATGGGAGCCAGCTAAGGTATACACAGGTAAGGAAAAATCGTGGCCTCTTAGAAAAGTAAGATTCATACCCTTAATAATGCTAGTGATATTAACAGTAGTGCACTCTCAAATGTTGGGCTTAGTTGAAGTCCCTCCAGCCTATAAGGTTCCTGACGTAAGGGAAGTACCATGGACCTGTGAGTCAAAGTTGCCGAATATAGAATGTGAATTTCCAGGGACTCTTTCCAATAAGAGGAATGGGGATGGGACTGGAGCAAGGACAAAATTAGCTTTAATTTTATTAACAGTAGCATTAGTAGATATATAATGTGCCCACTAGGTAACATAAATAATTATACTGTACAATGTTATCGGCAAGCAGGATACGAAGTCCTCAGTAAACATTTTATAAATTTATAAATTTATAAATTGTAGAAGCACTGAACAATACAAAATGGGCTTGTCAGGCCCTAGGACCTTTCTACATTAGAGAGAGGGAGGCAGTAGATTCAGAAGGGCCTCACAATGTGTACGTGAGTTTCATATCTATACCCAAAAGGCCAGTAATGACATGGGATTATAGGATAAGAGCAGTTGCTGACGATCGGGAAGCCGACAGGGATGAAATAGTTTGTTATGTTGATGTGTACATGAATCTTCAGGTGTTATACAATCACATAGAAATATAAACAAAGCATAAGATGCTGCCTTTGAACTACATATTTTGAGATAAAAATCTCCTGAATCAACAAACTATCTAAAGATTCCATTGTAGTTGTTCAGAATAAGCAAGTATGAAAAAACCAGCGAACCAGACACCTGAAGCTCCCACATGGCCTTCTGATCATAAATCTGGGTGCTGATTTGATGTGCATACCATCCAGCATCAGAGGCAGTGGCATTCTTGAGCCTCAGATAGACATGCCCCTTTCTAATGGATCCTTTATGGATTCAGTTCTCCCTCAGTACTCTGATGTCTGAATGGGTTGCAGCTCTTCCCCATGCATATATAGAAAGGCCCCAGAAGAAACCTTATTGGTATTGAACTGCACTTCCCTGCCTCAACATTGGCCATAGGAGATAGGAAGCAAAAGAACATTTTCTCCCACTTAAGACAAGGATTACTGGGGCTGGCACTGTGGCACAGTGGGCAAAGCCTCTGCCTGTGGCACCAACACTGCATATGGGCACTGGTTCATATCCCAGCTGCTCCACTTCCAGTGTAGTTCTCTGATATGGCCTGGGGAGACAAAAAAGATTTCCTGATGCTTGAGGCCCTGCACCCACATGGGAGACCCAGAAGAAACCCCTAGTTCAGATTGGAACAGCTCCAGCCATTTCAGCCACTTGGGGAGTGAACCATACTATACTGAAAACAGACATAAAAATATGTGATCTGGAGAAAAAGCAATATAAAATGTGAAGTATACATGAATAAGTACACTATTAATCTAACCTCAAGAACTTAGAAGAGGAAAAAAAAACTAAGTCCAAAATTAGTAGGAGGCTAGAAATAAGCAACTCAGAAAAGAAATAAATGAACTTGAGATAAAAATAGTATAAAAAGATGAAAAAATTAAACTATTGGATATTTTGAAAAGAAAGAGAAACTTTTACCAAGCTAGCAAAAACAGAGGGAAAAAATAAAATAAGAGATGCAAAAGGAGACAATGTAATTGATACCACAGAACTACAAGAATCATAAGAAATTGATATGGGGGGAGCAGAGCCAAGATGGCAGATAGTGAGGACATGCACCGATAGTCTGGGAAAATTTAGTTTAATAAAAGTAGAATTACTGTAGCCTCAGGAAAAGACTCAAGAAAAAAAACTGCAGAGGAAATGCTTCCGGATCTAGTGGATGTGACACAGAGGACCTACAGGGAGCCCACCGCATGGAAGCCCAGCCACGGGAGCCGAGCCGCAGATTCTCGCCAGCGCGGGAACGGGAGGTAAGACAAAAACCTCAGAAACCTGAGACATTGGCGGGGAAAGGCAGAGGCCTGAGGCCCCACTGGGCAAAGTTCACCAGGCTGACTGGAGGAGAGAAAAAAAAAAAAAAACGAATAAATCAGGGGAACCAGCACGGACACTAGCCTCTCTCTAAACTCACCTTACACAGCCGAGCAAAACCAAGAGCAGGCACTATTTTACATATGTAAAGCGGCAACCGCGAGTAGCCAGGCAGAAAAACTTGACTCTGGTCGGAGAAATAACAGGAGGTTAGAATCTAGTGAAAACAGGTGAAGCTAAATATCTGCGACCATGAAAATCCGAGGAGGGGGCGAGCGAACTCACCGAGTACACAAACTCAGTAACCTTGGGACTGTAGCTAGACTTGAGAACATATTGAGGGCTGCATAAACTCTTTGTGTGGTCCCAGGGGTAGATCAAACGAATACTCACAGAGGCCAGATTTCAACTACCCTCAATTCCACTCAGCTGTACGGAATTACTTCCCAACTGAGTCAAAAAAAAAAAAAAGAGAGAGAGAGATCGAGCAAGGAGCAAGGGAGAGAACAATCTGGGTGAGTCACTTTTTACACAGCCTTAAACCTGAAGAATCAAGCAGAGATCTCTGGCCACACCCATCACAGCCTCTAAGGATCCATCAAAGCAGACAGCCCACTTAGAGGCATAGTATAACGAGAAAAAAAAACCACAGCAAAAAAAAAAAAAAACCATAAATTATCTCCAACATGCCAAACAACAAACGTACAAACAGAGGTAAGAGCAAGGAAGACACTATGATGCCCCCAAATGAAAAAGACACCCCAATGCAAGACTATGAAGATGAAGAGATAGAGGAAATGCAAGAAGCGGATCTCAAAAAATTGATAAGAACATTAAGAAGTTCTCAAAAACAAATTCTTGAACTACAGAAATCCTTAATGGACAAGATAGAAAATCTCTCTCATGAAAATGAAACATTAAGGAGGAATCAAAATGAAATGAAACAACTAGTAGAACGTGAAACTGTGATAGTGACAAGAAACCATAATGAAATGAAGAATTCAATAGATCAAGTGACAAACACATTAGAGAGCCTTAAAAACAGAATGGGTGAAGCAGAAGACAGAATATCGGAATTAGAAGACAGAGAACAGGAAAGGAAACAGTCAAATCAAAGAAAAGAAGAAGAAATCAGAAATCTAAAAAATACTGTCAGGAATCTACAGGATACTATTAAAAAACCCAACATTCGGGTTCTAGGAGTTCCTGAAGGCATGGAGAGGGAGAAAGGATGAGAAGGCCTTCTTAGTGAGAAAATTTCCCAGGTTTGGAGAAGGACAGAGACATCCTAGTACAGGAAGCTCATAGAACCCCTACTAAACATGACCAAAAGAGATCCTCACCACGACAAGTCGTAATCAAACTCACCACAGTGAAACATAAAGAAAAGATTCTAAAATGTGCAAGAGAGGAACATCAGATTACTCTCAGAGGATCTCCAATTAGACTCACAGCTGACTTCTCATCAGAAACCCTACAAGCTAGGAGAGAATGGCAAGATATAGCCCAGGTACTAAGAGAGAAAAACTGCCAGCCCAGAATATTATATCCTGCAAAGCTCTCATTTCTGAATGAAGGTGAAATAAAGACCTTTCACAGCAAACAGAAATTGAAAGAATTTCTCGCAACTCATCCAGCCCTGCAAAAGATGCTTAAAGATGTATTATATACAGAAACACAGAAACACGATCACCAATATGAAAGAAGGTAAAGGAAGGAAACCTCACAGCAAAAGATCACAGGAATCTCAAACGATATATTAGAAAATATCTTTGGCAAATGACAGGGCAAAGTTACTCCTTCTCAATAGTCACATTGAATGTTAATGGCCTGGACTGTCCAGTTAAAAGACACCGATTGGCTGATTGGGTTAAGGAACAAAACCCATCTTTTGGCTGCTTACAAGAAACTCATCTTTCCAACATGATGCATACAGACTGAAAGTGAAAGGCTAGAAAAATATATACCATGCCAACAGAAATGAAAAAAGAGTGGGTGTAGCCATCTTAATATCAGACAACATAAACTTTACCACAAAAACTGTTAGGAGAGACAAAGAGGGGCACTATATAATGATTAAGGGATCCATTCAACAGGAAGATATAATGATTATCAATGTATATGCACCTAATTACAGGGCACCATTTTATTTAAAAGACTTGTTAAGGGACTTGAAGGGAGACTTAGACACCAATACAATAGTTCTGGGGGACTTCAATACTCCACTCTCAGAGATAGAAAGATCAACAGGACAGAAGATCAACAAGGAGACAGTAGATTTAAATGACACTATTGCCCAAAAGGATCTAACAGATATCTACAGAACTTTTCATCCTACACATAAAGAATTTAACATTCTTCTCAGCAGTACATGGAACCTGCTCTAGGATTGACCACATACTAGGCCATAAAGCAAGTCTCAGCAAATTCAAAAGAATTAGAATCATACCATGCAGTTTCTCAGACCACAAGGGAATGAAATTGGAAATTAGCAACTTGGGAATCCCTAGAGCACGTGCAAACACATGGAGATTGAACAACATGCACTTGAATGAACAATGGGTCATAGAAGAAACTAAAAGAGAAATCAAAAATTTTCTGGAAGTAAATGAGGATAAAAGCACAACATACTGAAACCTATGGGATACAACAAAAGCAGTGTTAAGAGGAAACTTTATATCAATAGGTGCCTACATCAAGAAATTGGAAAGGCACCAAATAGATGAGCTTTCAAGTCATCTCAAGGTTCTAGAAAATCTGCAGCAAACCAAACCCAAACCCAGTAGGAGAAGAGAAATAATTAAAATCAAAGAAGAAATCAACAGGATTGAATCCAAAAAAAAAAAAACATTACAAAAAATCAAACGAAGAGCTGGTTTTTTGAAAAAATAAACAAAATTACACCTCATTGGCCCAACTAGCTAAAAAAAGAAAAGACCCAAATCAATAGGATCAGAGATGAAAATGGAAACGTAACAACAGACACCACAGAAATAAAAAGAATCATCAGAAATTACTACAAGGACTTCTATGCCAACAAACAGGGAAATCTATCAGAAATGGACAGATTCTTGGACACATACAACCACCTAAATTGAGCCAGGAAGACATAGAAAACCTAAACAGACCCATAACTGACACAGAAATTGAAAGAGTAATAAAGGCACTCCCAACAAAGAAAAGCCCAGGACCAGATGGATTCACTGCTGAGTTCTACCAGACATTTAGAGAAGAACTAACTCCAATTCTTCTCAAGCTATTCAAAACAATTGAAAAAGAGGGAATCCTCCCAAATTCTTTCGATGAAGCCAGCATCACCTTAATTCCTAAGCCGGAAAAAGATGCAGCATTGAAAGAGAGTTAGAGGCCAATATCCCTGATGAACATAGATCCAAAAATACTCAATAAAATTCTGGCCAATAGAATGCAACAACACATCAGAAAGATCATCCACCCAGACCAAGTGGGATTTATCCCTGGTATGCAGGGTTGGTTCAATGTTCACAAAACAATCAACATAATACACCACATTAACAGACTGCAAAAGAAAAACCATATGATTCTCTCAATAGACGCAGAGAAAGCATTTGATAAAATACAACACCAACACCCTTTCATGATGAAAACTCTAAGCAAATTGAGTATGGAAGGAACATTCCTCAATACAATCAAAGCAATATATGAAAAACCCACGGCCAGCATCCTATTGAATGGGGAAAAGTTGGAAGCATTTCCGCTGAGATCTGGTACCAGACAGGGATGCCCACTCTCACCACTGCTCTTCAATATAGTTCTGGAAGTTTTAGCCAGAGCTATTAGGCAAGAAAAAGAAATTAAAGGGATACAAATTGGGAAGGACGAACTCAAACTATCCCTCTTTGCAGATGATAAGATTCTTTATTTAGGGGACCCAAAGAACTCTACTAAGAGACTATTGGAAATCATAGAAGAGTTTGGAAAAGTAGAAGGTTATAAAATTAATCCACAAAAATCAACAGCCTTTGTATACACAGGCAATGCCACGGCTGAGGAAGAACTTCTAAGATCAATCCCATTCACAATAGCTACAAAAACAATCAAATACCTTGGAATAAACTTAACCAAGGACGTTAAAGATCTCTACGATGAAAACTACAAAACCTTAGAGAAAGAAATAGAAGAGGATACCAAAAAATGGAGAAATCTTCCATTCTCATGGATTGGAAGAATCAATATCATCACAATGTCTATTCTCCCAAAAGCAATTTATACATTCAATGCAATACCAATCAAGATACCAAAGGCATTCTTCTCAGATCTGGAAAAAAATGATGCTGAAATTCATATGGAGACACTGAAGACCGCGAATAGCCAAAGCAGTCTTGTCCAACAAAAACAAAGCCAGAGGCATCACAATACCAGATTTCAGGACATACTACAGGGCAGTTGTTATCAAAACAGCATGGTACTGGTACAGAAACAGATGGATAGACCATTGGAACAGAATAGAAACACTAGAAATCAATCCAAACATCACAGCCAACTTATATTTGCTCAAAGTTCCAAAACTAATCCCTGGAATAAGGACAGCCTATTCAATAAATGGTGCGGGGAAAATTGGATTTCCATGTGAAGCAAGACCCATACCTTTCACCTTACACAAAAATTCACTCAACATGGATTAAAGACTTAAATCTACAACCCGAAATCATCAAATTATTAGAGAGCATTGGAGAAACCCTGCAAGATATAGGCACAGGCAAAGACTTCTTGGAAAAGACCCCAGAAGCACAGGCAGTCAAAACCAAAATTAACATTTGGGATTGCATCAAATTGAGAAGTTTCTGTAGGGCAAAAGAAACAGGAAAGCAAAGAGGCAACTGACAGAATGGGAAAAAATATTTGCAAACTATACTACAGATAAAGGGTTGATAACCAGAATCCACAAAGAAATCAAGATATTCCACAACAACAAAACAAACAACCCACTTAAGAGATGGGCCAAGGACCTCAAGAGACACTTTTCGAAAGAGGAAATCCAAATGGCCAACAGACACATGAAAAAATATTCAAGATCACTAGCAATCAGAGAAATGCAAATCAAAACCACAAGGAGGTTTCACCTCACCCCGGTGAGAATGGCTCACATTCAGAAATCTACCAACAATAGATGCTGGAGAGGATGTGGGGAAAAAGGGACACTAACCCACTGTTGGTGGGAATGCAAACTGGTTAAGCCACTATGGAAGTCAGTCTGGAGATTCCTCAGAAACCTGAATATAACCCTACCATACAACCCAGCCATCCCACTCCTTGGAATTTACCCAAAGGAAATTAATTTGGCTAATAAAAAAGCCATCTGCACATTAATGTTTATTGCAGCTCAATTCACAATAGCTAAGACCTGGAACCAACCCAAATGCCCATCAACAGTAGACTAGATAAAGAAATTATGGAACATGTACTCCACAGAATACTATACAGCAGTAAGAAACAATGAAACCCGGTCATTTGCAACAAGATGGAGGAATCTGGAAAACATCATGCTGAGTGAATTAAGCCAGTCCCAAAGAGACAAATATCATTTGTTTTCCCTGATCAGCGAAAACTGAGCTCCAAAGGGGAAACCTGTTGAAGTGAAATGGACACTATAAGAAACAATGACCTGATCAGCTCTTGTCCTGACTCTAGATGTACAATGTAATACTTTATCCTTTTTAGTATTTTGTTGTTGTTGTTGTTCTAGTACTAGTGGTTGAACTCTGTAATTAACACACAGTTATTCTTAGGTGTTGAAATTTTAACTGAAAAGTGATCCCTGTTAAATATAAGAGTGGGAAAAAGAGAGGGAGGAGATGTACAATTTGGGACATGCTCCATCGGACTTGCTCCAAATGGTGGAGTTAGAAATGTGCCAGGGGATTCCAATACAATCCCATCAAGGTGGCATGTACCAATGCCATCTCACTAGCCCAAGTGATCAATTGCAGTTCACAATTGATGGCTCTGATAGGTCTAAGAGTCAAAGGGATCACACAAACAAGACAAGTGTCTGCTAATGCTAACTGATAGAATCAAAAAGGGAGAGAAGGATCCAACATGGGAGCGGGATACACAGCAGACTCATAGACTGGCAGATGTCCTAAACAACACTCTGGCCTCAGAATCAGCCCTTAAGGCATTCAGATCTGGCTGAAGAGCCCATGAGAGTATTGTAGGCATGGAAAGCCAAGACACCATGGAAAAGAAAAAAAAAAAAGAAGAAGACCTAAATGAAAGATCTCTGTGAGTGAGATCCCAGTGGAAAGAACGGGGCCATCAAAGAAGGAGGTACCTTTCTCTGAAGGGAGGAGAGAACTTCCACTTTGACTATGACCCTGTCCGAATAAGATCAAAGCCGGCGAACTCTAAAGGCTTCCATAGCCTTGGCAACTCATGACTAGAGCCTAGGGAGATTACTGATGCCATAAACAAGAGTGTCAAATTGTTAAGTGAGCAACAGGAGTCACTGTGTACTTACATCCCATGTGGGATCTGTCCTTAATGTGTTGTCTAATGTGCAGTGATGCTATAACTAGTACTGAAACAGTATTTTTACACTTTGTGTTTCTGTGTGGGTGCAAACTGATGAAATCTTTACTAATTATATACAGAATCGATCTTCTGTATATAAAGATAATTGGAAATGAAAAAAAAACCTGGTGTTAAATTGGAAATGGCATAGAAAATTAATTATTTTTTTAAAAAATATCATGTAGGATCTCTGTCTTTAATGTGCTGTACACTGTTATTTAATGCCTTTACGAGTACTCCAACAGTATTTTTTCACGTTGTGTTGCTATGTGGGGGCAAACTGTTGAAATCTTTACTTAATACATACTGAACTGATCTTCTGTATATAAAGAGAATTGAAAATGAATCTTCATGTGAATGGAAGGGGAGAGGGAGTGGGAAAGGGGAGGTTTGCGGGTGGGAGGGAAGTTATGGGAGGGGGGAAGCCATTGTAATCCATAAGCTGTACTTTGGAAATTTATATTCATTAAATAAGAGTTTAATAAAAAAAAAGAAATTGATATGAAATGCCACATGCTAACAAATAGAATAGACATGTAATAGTTCCTGGTACAATTTACCAAGATTAAACCAAGGAAATATAGAAAATTGAAGCCAACAAATAACAAGTAATAAGGTTGAAGCATAGCTAAAAGTTTCTTATCAAAGAGAAGTCCAGGGGTTGTGACTGTAGCATAATAGGTTAAGCCTCTACCTGTGGTGCTGTCATCCTGTACATGGGGCTGGTTCCAGTCCCAGCTGCTGCTCTTATTATTTAGCTATCTGTTATCGCCTGGAAAAGCAGTGGAATATGGCCCATGTTTGGGCCCCTGCACCTGCATGGGAGCCTAGAAAAAGCTCCTGGCTCCCAGTTTCATTTCGGCTTAGCTCTGGTTGTTTGTGGCCATATGGGGAGTAAACCACCATATGAGAGACCTTTCTCTCTGTCTCCCTCTCTCTGTCTGTACCTCTCATATAAATAAAATCTTTAAAAACTTTCAAGGCCGGCGCCGTGGCTCAACAGGCTAATCCTCCACCTTGCAGTGCTGGCACACCGGGTTCTAGTCCCAGTCGGGGTGCCAGATACTGTCCCTGTTGCCCCTCTTCCAGGCCAGCTCTCTGCTGTGGCCCGGGAGTGCAGTGAAGGATGGCCCAAGTGCTTGGGCCCTGCACCCGCATGGGAGACCAGGATAAGCACCTGGCTTCTGCCTTCGGATCAGCGCAGTGCGCCGGCCGCAGCGCACCGGCTGTGGCGGCCATTGGAGGGTGAACCAACGGCAAAGGAAGACGTTTCTCTCTGTCTCTCTCTCTCTCACTGTCCACTCTGCCTGTCAAAAATAAAGAAATAAATAAAAAATTCAAGAATTGATGGCTTTCAGATGAATTCTACATAAACATTTAAGAAGGAACTAACTCCATTACTTATAAATTGTTCCAAAAGAATGAAAAGAATGGGGCTGCCATTTTAGTTTTTACAAGTTCAACATCGCTTTGATATCAAAAAGAAAAAAAAAACACAAAGCAACAGATTACAGACCAATATCCTCAGTGAATGTTGATGCAGAATTCTTAACAAACCATTGTCAAACTGAATCCAACAGCACATCAAAAAGGTTATACACATGATCAAGTGGGATTTATCTTTGTGATACTAGGATGGTTCAAAATTTCCACCAATTAGCATACTGAATCACAGCAACATAATGAAGTACAAAAGTCATATTTTCACCTCAATAGAGGTAGAAAAGTTACTTGATAAAGTCAACATCTCCTCAGGATTGAAAACTCTTGACATTTAGGTTTGAAAGGACATATATCAAAATAATAAAGATTGTAAAAGACAAACTCACAGTCGATATGCAGAATGTGGGAAAGCTGAAAGCATTTCCACTAAGATCTGGAATATGACAAGAATGTCCACTTTCACCACTCTCAATGCAGTATTGAAAGCCTTAGAGTGATTATTGAAGAGAAAGAAATAAAGGAAAAAGAATTCAGAGGGGGAGAAATGAAAATATCCAAGTGATTTGGTACATGAAAAAAATCCATACCACCAAACAGAATTCATAATTGAATTCAGAAAAGTTTTGGTATACAAAATCAATAACCAAAAATTTATACCACTTTTAGACACTATTAATGATCTTCTTGAAACTAAAAGGATGAAAGTATTCCATTCACAATATTTAGGATTAAATTCTAACAAAGAGAAAGATTTTTACAATGAAAATTACAAGATGTTTGTGAAAGTGATAGAAGACTTAGGGGCCAACTCTGTGACACAGTAGGTTAATCCTCTGCCTGTGGTACTGGCATCCCATATGCACACCGATTCTAGTCCTAGCTGCCTCTCTTCCAATCCAGCTCTCTGCCCTGGCCTGGGAAAGCAGTATAAGATGGCCTAGTGCTTAGGGCCCTGCACCACATGGGAGACCAGAAAGAAGCACCTGGCTCATGGTTTCAGATCAGCACAGCTCCAGCCATTGCGGCCATCTGGGGAGTGAACCAACAGAAGGAAGGCCTTTCTCTCTGTCTCTCCCTCTCACTGTATGTAACTCTACCTCTCAAATAAATAAATAAATAAAATATTCCGGGGAGAGCGGCAAGATGTCGGAATAGGAAGGGAGCACACTGATAGTCCAGGACAGTTTAATAAAAGTGGAGAAACTGCAGGTTCAAGGAAGAGTAGGGGAAGAAACAGCAGAGTAAATTCTTCCGGAACTAGTGATTCACAGTGGACCTGCGTGGAGAGCGTGGGAGCCCAAGTTCGGGACACCAGCGGCAGAATCAACATACCAGCACTGGAACGTGAGGTGAGCTGAAACTCAATAGCCCGAGACACCAGCGGGAAAGCAGAAAGAAGAGACTAGAGGGAACGAGGCTTGAAACTCCATGGGGAAAAGTTCACCAGGCTAACTAGAAGAGAGAGAGGAAAAAAAAAAGTGACCGATATGGACACGAGTTTCTCTCTCCACTCACCTCTCAAAAGCAAGCAAGACAAAGAGCAGGCGCCATTTTGGACATACGTCATAAGCAGGGTGACCTCAGATCTGCACCAGCCCTGAGCCTAGCAGAAAAACCTGACTCTGGAGGGTTGAAATAACAGGAGATTAGGATCTAACTTGGCAACCCAGTGGGAGACTGCAGGAGAACTGGAGCCCACACCGAGGGCAGCAGAGATTCCCTGTGTGGTCCTTGGGAAAGAGCTTCCAATCTTGGGCTCCTGTGGGTATATCATTCGCCTACTAACTACCTCCAATTATGTTCAGATGTGTGGAATTATTTCCCTTTTGAATCAAAAAAAAAAAAGAATGAAAGAAAGAGAGATTTATCACGCCTAACTTGGGAGTGACACCTTTGGCACACCCTCAACCCTGAAGAACCAAACAGAGCTCTCAGGCCACACTCATCTCAAGCCTCTAAGGCTCCATCAAAAGCAGATAGTCCACGTAACCTAGAGCCATAGTATACAAGAAAAAACGCCACAGTGAAGAAACCAAATATCTCCAGCATGCCAAACAACAAACGCAAAAACCGAGGTAACAAGAACAAGGAAGACACTATGACGCCCCCAAATGAAAAAGACACCCCAATGCAAGACTATGAAGATGATGAGATAGACCTCAAAAAATTGATAAGAACATTAAGAAGCTCTCAAAAACAAATTCTTGAACTACAGAAATCCTTAATGGACAAGATAGAAAATCTCTCTCGTGAAAATGAAATATTAAGGAGGAATCAAAATGAAATGAAACAACTAGTAGAACATGAAACTGTGATAGTGACAAGAAACCATAATGAAATGAAGAATTCAATAGATCAAATGACAAACACATTAGAGAGCCTTAAAAACAGAATGGGTGAAGCAGAAGAGAGAATATCAGACTTAGAAGACAGAGAACAGGAAAGGAAATAGTCAAATCAAAGAAAAGAAGAGGAAATTAGAAATCTAAAAAATATTGTCAGTAATCTACAGGATACTATTAAAAAACCCAACATTCGGGTTCTAGGAGTTCCTGAAGGCATGGAGAGGGAGAAAGGATTAGAAGGCCTTTTTAGTGAGATACTAGCAGAAAATGTCCCAGGTTTGGAGAAGGACAGAGACATCCTAGTACAGGAAGCTCATAGAACCCCTAATAAACATGACCAAAAGAGATCCTCACCACAACATGTTGTAATCAAACTCACCACAGTGAAACATAAGGAAAAGATTCTAAAATGTGCAAGAGAGAAACGTCAGATTACTCTCAGAGTATCTCCAATTAGAATCACAGCAGACTTCTCATCAGAAACCCTACAAGTTAGAAGGGAATGGCGAGACATAGCCCAGGTACTAAGAGAGAAAAACTGCCAGCCCAGATTATTATATCCTGCAAAGCTCTCATTTCTGAATGAAGGTGAAATAAAGACTTTTCATAGCAAACAGAAATTGAAAGAATTTGTTGCCACTCGTCCAGCCCTGCAAAAGATGCTTAAAGATGTGTTACACACAGAAACACAGAAACATGGTCATCAATATGAAAGAAGGTAAACTAAGGAAACCTCAGAGCAAAAGGTCACAGGAAGCTCAATTTCTCTTTGACATAGAATTAAAATCTGATGCTCAGTTCAAGCAATATGCTAAAGTAATATACTATGTTCTCTTGATGTCTGTTAAATTCTAATTGTTCGAAAACTGCTGAATTTTTATTAAGAGCTATGGGTTATTTAAATATGTGCTTATTTTCAAAGATTTGAATAATCACCTTGTAACAATGATCAAATTTAGTCTATGTTATGTCATGATTTTAAGGAATCTTATTTCAACCAGATATTTTGGATTTTGAGCCTTCTTGGCGTTCTTGACAGCATTCTAAAAATCAAAGTTCCAAACAATCTGGACTCTAAAATTTCCAGTAAATCTTGGACTTTGGTTTTTCCAGTTTTGGCCAAACTGAAAAATTCGAAGCACCTATGTCTCTCATCTTATAGAGACACCAACTAATCAGGCTATTTGGATTATATTAGAAGTACTGTCAAGATGTGACGTGGTACTAAACTTTAAGTTTCTATAATGGAAAATGCTATTAATACAAATGTTTGAGAATTAAAAAGTCTAATGATCTTGTGTTACTAGACATGATAGTTATCTTAATGAGAAAGCCCCAGAGGCCAAAGGGTTAAATACTTGTAAAATCCTGCAGGTGCTTCCAAAAATGCTGTGAAGTAAGCAAGTGCCCCTTGTTGGCTGATGAGTTTATAATTTTAAACATTGCGACTTAAAGTCTTTGTCATCCACAGTTATATATGATTTGCTGCTCATAAAACTAAAGCGTTGTTGGTTCTGTGTTTAGCTGTCCGCCTATGGTTCCTATGGACTTTTTCCAGCCACTTCTATTGTATTCAGTACTTTGGGACGGCTCTGTAAACAGATGAAGCCAATCATGTATTAACAGTACCAACTGAGAGAAAGTATGGTTAACTGAGGTTACTAAAAACAAAAAGCAACTCAAATCAATTGGCAATCTAGAAAAAGAGTTAAAGATCTTAAAAGCTATTATTAAAATTGCTATATTGGTCTATTATGTTATGTTATGTGTGTGTACATATTGTATGTCCACATGGGAAAATTTTATTAGGAGATTTATTTTAATTGGCTTATAGATAAGATTGTCCATAAATTTAAGCTGCTAAAATCTATCAAAGATACATTTTAATTTGTGTGACCTGAATCTGTGTATCATATGTTTTAAACTAGTTGGTAGAAAGAAACTAAAAACATTTTATATGGTTGTGCTTAAGTTTACTGGTTAAACAAACTACACCATGTAGCCAGCTCTCCTCCCAGGCCAGCCAAGTAATGAAAGTCAACAGAGTGCCTTCCCCTAGGAGGTTCACACCTCCCTTAGGATATACCCCATGTGAAGAGATTGATAGGTCTGGGCCTCTGAATTTACAAGGCCTAAAGCCCACCAGATTATTATCAAGCCCCTTCTATCAGGTTCTATTTGCCTTTCAATCAGAAAACTTAATTGTAGCTTAGACAGCACCTTTCTTAGCTCCTCTAATAATGACTCTGTCCTTTGTTCTAGACCCTGTCTAGTGCACTTGGGCCTCATTCCTTTGTAACCATAACCTCTACTCTACCACCAATGGCTCTACTCCCAACATGTGTGTACTGATGGTCCTCTTCCCCACTTAATGCTGTATAATTGTTCAAACCTGGTAAATGCCACTCTTAGGATCATTGGTTACTATCCTCACTCTGTCTTTTATGACCTTGTCTAAATATGATCAGAGTCGGCAAACTTGGAAGGCTTCCATAGCCTTGGCAACTCATGACGACAGCCTAGGATGGTTACTGGCGCCATAAACTAGAGTGTCAATTTGTTGGGTCAACAACAGGAGCCACTGTGCACTTGCTCCTCATGTGGGATCTCTGTCCTTAATGTGCTGTACATTGTGATTTAATGCTATAACTAGTACTCAAACAGTATGTTTCACTTTGTGTTTCTATGTGGGTGCAAACTGTTGAAATCTTTATACTAAATTGATCTTCTGTATATAAAGAGAATTGAAAATGAATCTTGATGCAAATGGAAGGGGAGAGGGAGCGGGAGAGGGGAGGGTTGCGGGTGGGAGGGAAGTTATGGGGGCGGGGAAGCCATTGTAATCCATAAGCTGTACACTGGAAATTTATATTCATTAAATAAAAGTTTAAAAAAAAGATATTTAAGAGGTGTTTTCAAATACATGATTCTTAACATTTATAGAAGGCATTGGACCTTCTGGTAAATGTTTCATTAAGTTGTTATCTAATGGTTGAAACTGTTTGCTAAGTATTCATGTAATATTGCTATTGTCAGCCAGCGATCTAGGACTTGCTCCCTAATTTCTCTATTCTAAGCCCAACTTGTTCTTTCATTTCTCTATTCTCTTCAAGGTAGGAAACTAATTCTATTATGAAGGAATCTGTAGAACGCACAATTTAATGTTTAGATCTTATAAAAGAGATGGCTAACATTTTTCTGTAATAGCATAGCCAAAATGAGAGCTTAAATAATAATCTCATAGCTAGATTTACTTCACCTTCAGCGAAGTAAACAATAAGTAGAAAAAAACTTCCCTTTCAGACCAAAGGGAAAGAAAGTTTTTAAGTGAGAATATAATTTTCCTCATGGGCATTGTCTACCTTAGAAAAACTACTACAGAACATGCCTGTGACTATAGACTTGTAGTTCAGGCCACCGAAGTTTAGAGATGGGACTTGGGCACTCCCTTGACTTGCATCCTCTGGTCTGCTTTAACAAAAACCAGAAGGAAAAGAAAGCTAGGCATCAGAAGCAATGGGTGGCAGGCCTATTAATGGCTGATCTGTACACTGATCTGCCCTCAAGGAGACCCAACAGGCCAGTCCACTGCAGTGACTTTCAATGTGGTAAGCCTGGGCTTCAGCAGAAGTCAACTTGTGAAGAGCCCTGGCAGCTCTGCCAAGAGTTGGATCACTGGAAATGGACCTGCCCTGGAGTCAAAGGATGCCCAGGTCAGAGCCACAGATCTTATTGGCTCTAAGCTGAAAAGCCCTTCACTCAGCCCAACTTCCAAAGTGACCACTGCAGCTGAGGGGATGGTCAAGTAGGGTCAGCAACATTGCAGGCAGAACTGTAAATTTCTTGTTAGAGATGCCCCCTGCCTTTACCTGGCCAGCTCTCCTCCCAGGCCAGCCAAGTAATGAAAGTCAACAGAGTGCCTTCCCCTAGGAGGTTCACACCTCCCTTAGGATGTACCGCATGTGAAGAGATACATAGGTCTGGGCCTCTTAACTTACAAGGCCTAAACCCCACCAGATTCTGATCAAGCCCCTTCTATCAGGTTCTATTTGCCTCTCAATCAGAAAACTTAACTGGAGCTTAGACAGCACCTTTCTTAGCTCCTCCAATAATGACTCTGTCCTGTGATCTAGACCCTGTCTAGCGCACTTGGGCCTCATTCCTTCGTAATCATAACGTCTACTCTACCTCCAATGGCTCTACTCCCAACCTGTGTGTACTGATGGTCCTCTTCCCCACTTAATGCTGTATAATTGTTCAGACCTGGTAAATGCCACTCTTAGGATCATTGGTTACTATCCTCACCCTGTCTTTTATGACCTTGTCTAAATATGATCAGAGTCAGCGAACTCAAAAGGCTTCCATAGCCTTGGCAACTCATGACGAGAGCCTAGGGTGGTTACTGGCACCATAAACTAGAGTGTCAATTTGTTGGGTCAACAACAGGAATCACTGTGCACTTGCTCCTCATGTGGGATCTCTGTCCTTAATGTGCTGTCCATTGTGATTTAATGCTATAATTAGTACTCAAACAGTATGTTTCACTTTGTGTTTCTATGTGGGTGCAAACTATTGAAATATTTACTTAATATATACTAAGTTGATCTTCTGTATATAAAAAAAATAAAATATTAAAAAAGAAATAAAGGACATAAAATATGGAAATTGGATTGCTGTTTGGAGTAAGTTCTTTTTTAAGATTAATTTATTTATTTGAAAGCAGAGTTATGGAGAGGTAGAGGCAGAGAGACAGAGTGACAGAGAGAGAGAGAGAGAGAGAGAGAGAGAGAGAGAGAGAGGCCTTCCATCCGCTATTCAATCCCCAGATGACTGCAATGGCTGGAGCTGCGTAGCTCTGAAGCCAGGAGCCAGGAGCTTCTTCAAGTCTCCTGTGTGGATGCAGGGCCTAGGACCTTGGGCCATTTTCCACTGCCGTTTTTCATGCCATGACAGAGAGCTGGATCAAAGGGGAATAGCGAGCACTTGAACCAGTGCCCATAAGGCGGAGGCTTTACTCACCATACCACAGTGCCGTCCCCCGGAGTAACTTTTGACACCACTTGGGATACCTGTTTCTCAGAGTGCCTAGGTTTACATCCTGTCTCCACTCCTAATTCCAGCTTCCTGCTAAAGTGCATTTTGGGAAGTGTAATGTTGTGGCTCAAGCCTGGGCAATACCCCCATGTGGGAGACCAGAATTAATTTCTTGGCTCCTGTGTTTGGCCTGGCTAAGCTTGTTGTTGCATGTATTTTGAGATTGAGCCATCAGATGGGAGATCTCTCTTTGTGTGTCAGTCTCTGCGTCTCTCTCTCTCTCTCTCTGACTTTAAGAAAATAAAAATTATTCAAAAAATTTTTAAATGGAAAGATAGTTTGTGTTCATGGACTGGAAGAATTAATGATGTTAAGTATCTAAAGTAATCTACAGACTCGATACAGTTCTTAATACATCAATGCCATTCTTTACACAATTAATTTTTTTTATTTAGTGAATATAAATTTCCAAAGTACAGCTTATGGATTACAAAGGCTTCCCCCCCCACAACTCCCCCCCCGCAACCCTCCCCCTTCCCACTCACTCTCCCCCTCCATTCCCATCAAGATTCATTTTCAATTCTCTTTATATATAGAAAATCAGTTTAGTATATATATATAGATTTCAACAGTTTGCCCTCCCATAGCAACACAAAGTGAAAAAAATACTGTTGGAGTAGTACTTATAGCATTAAATAACAGTTTACATCACATTAATGACCGAGATTCTGCAAAATAATTTTTTTAAAAAAAAGATTGATTATTTTTCTATGTAATTTCCAATTTAAAAAACCAAGGTTTTTTTTTCATTTTCAATTATCTTTATATACAGGAGATTGCTTCAGTATATACTAAGTAAAGATTTCATCATTTTGCACCCACACATAACCACAAAGTGTAAGAATATTGTTTCAGTACTAGCTATATCATTACTTCACCTTGGACAACCTATTAAGGACAGATCCCACATGGGACGTAAGTACACAGTGACTCCTGATGTTGTTTTAACAATTTAACACTCTTGTTTATGGTGTCAGTAATCTCCCTAGGCTCTAGCCATGAGTTGCCAAGGCTATGGAAGCCTTTAGGGTTCGCCGTCTTCGATCCCATTCCGATGAGGCCATAGTCAAAGTGGAAGTTCTCTCCTCCCTTCAGAGAAAGGTACCTCCTACTTTGATGGCCCCGTTCTTTCCACTGGGATCACACTCACTGAGATCCTTAATTTAGGTCTTCTTCTTCATATTTTTTTCCCCAGCGTGTCTTGGCTTTCCATGCCTAAAATACTCTCATAGGTTCTTCAGCCAGATCCAGTTGCCCTAAGGGCTGATTCTGAGGCCAGAGTGCTATTTAGGACATCTGTCATTCTATGAGTCTGCTGTGTCTCCCCCTTCCCATGTTGGATCCTTCTCTCCCTTTTTTTTTAATCAGTTAGTATTAGCAGACATTAATCTTGCTTGTGTGATCCCTTTGACTCTTAGGCCTATCAGTGTGATCAGTTGTGAACTGAAATTGATCACCTGGGCTGGTGAGATGGCATTGGTACATGCCACCTTGATGGGATTGTATTGGAATCCCCTGGCACTTTTCTAACTCCATCATTTGAGGCAAATCCAATTGAGCATGTCCCCTATTATACATCTCCTCCCTCTCCTTTTCTCATTCTTATATTTAACCGGGATCGCTTTTTAGTTAAGATTTAGACACCTAAGAATAATTGTGTGTTAATTACAGAGTTTACAAAAAAATACTAAAATGGATAAAGTGTTACATTGTACATCGTCAGTCAGCACTTTTTTTATAATTGTGTAAAGTGTTATGTACAATGTAACACTTTACACAATTATAAAAAAGACTATTTAAGTTCAAATGGGATCACAAAAACCCAGAATCATCAAAGCAATCTTAAGGGGAAAAAATTAAACTGGAGGCATCACTATATGTGATTATGGTGTATACTGCAAATTTATAATAATTAAAAGAGCATAGTACTTGCATAAACACTGACACATAGAATAAAACAGAATAGAGAACCTAGAAGTTAATCTATGTACAAATAGCCAATTGATCATCAATAAAGTCACTGAGGATATATATTTGATAAAGAGTAATCTCTAATGAATGGTACTGACAAAAAATGGATACACTTACATATAAATGAAAGTAGATTCTCTCCTCTCACTATATTAAAAATAAATTCATGATGGATCAAAGATCTAATAATACCAGAAATTATGACATTGCTAGAAGAAAACATAAAGGAAATACTTTAAGATGTTGTTATACACAACAAAATTTTTGGGCAATATCCCTAAAACGCAGGTACCAAAAGCAAAAGTAGACAAAAGGGACTATATCAAACTCAGAAAGTTCTGTACAGCAGAGAAAACAATCAATATTGTAAAGAGACAAATAAGAAAGAAAAAGCTAAAGAATAAACAGAAGAAGGTATTTGCAAGCTATTTATCTAACATAGGATAAATATACAGAATATATAATGAACTAAAAAACTTTATCAAAAACAAAAAGGCAAACAACCTAAGAAACAAGCAAAAAATAGGAAAAAAATAGGAATAGACATTTCTCTAAATAAGAAATAAAATGTCCAACAAATTAATGCAAAAAATGTTCAATATCATTAACCATCAAGGAAATGCAAAATAAAACTACAATAGGATAGCATCTCACCCCACTTATACTAGCTATTACAAAAGGATGGAAAATAGCAAATGCTGATAAGAATATGGAGAAAGGAAGAACTCTCCTAAACTCTATGAAAAACAGTGTGGAGATTCCTTTAAAAAACTAGGAATATAATTGCCATGTGATCCAGCAATCTTACTACTGGTTATATATCCAAAGACATAAAATAATTATACCAGAGAAATACCTGCTCTGCCAAGCTTACTGTAGCACTATTCATAGTAGCCATGATATGTAACCAAAGTTAATGAGTGGATAAAGCAAATATTTTATATGATCTATATATTTATTTTATGTATCTTTATATACAATGAAATATTATCCAGTCATAGAAAGAATGGAATCCTGTTACTTTTAGCAAAATGAATAGAAGTGGATGACATGAAGTGAAACATGCCAGACACAAGTAACAAATGCCACATAGTCTCCGTTATATGTGGAAGCTAAAACAACTCAATCTGAACATAGAAAAGCAATTACTAGAGACTGGGCTGGGAAAGGGAGGAAGACAATAAGAACGTTGGATAATGGATACTGAATCAAAGTTAGATAGAAGAAATGAAGAAATAAGCGCTCCTGCCACACAGCACAGTGGGGTGACCTATGATCACAGTAACCTATCATGTTTTATGAACAAATAGGATAGAAGATTTTCAAGGCTCCAATCATAAAGCAATGACAAAAGGAAGGTAACTATCATTTGATCTGTATACATGTATGTGTATATTGAAAAGCCACATTTCGGTACATACATATTTCCAATTACTGTTAAGTAAAAAGACTAACTCTTCATTTCACTGATCTTCTGGATTGTTTTCTTAGTATTTCATTTGCTTGTGCTCTTATCTCTGTTATTTATTTTCCTCTACCACATTTGCATTTGTATTGTTTTTTTCTATTTACTTGGCATACATCTCTTCTGTTGCTTATTTGCAATAGCTTTATTTTTGCTAACATTCATTAAAAATACTTAATTTTTAAGTCATCTTATATACAACATTTTAAAATTATTTTGGAAATCTACATGAAATGAAAACACTTTTTGGATCATAATATTATGAATTCTGACATTAGACAATCTGAGGTATGTGTTCATTGCTGTAAAGTTTTCTCTTAGTATTGCTTTTATTGTATCACAAACATTTGGTATATTATATTTCCATTTTTCATTTGTTTGGTAGAGTTATTAATTGTTCTTTTGATTTTGTTCAATTATCCATTGTTCAAAAACATGTTGTTTAGTTTCTGTGTATTTCTGTAAATTCTAATGTTTCTCTTGGATTTTTTCATGTTTTATGTTGTGATCTGAAAAGATGCACAAAGTAATTTTATTTATTTGTAATTGTATTATGGCATGTCCTTGAGAATGCTCTAGCTGCTGATGAATGAGTGTGTATTCTGAAGCTGGTCATTGAAATGTGTAATGTCGCTCAGGTCCATTAGACCTGTGGTATAATTTACTTGGATATTTCTGTTTTAATTTTTTGTCTGAAAAATCTGATGATGTTGGGGCTGCTGAAGTCTGGAGCATACTTAAAACAAAAAACAAATACTTGAAAAAATTCAGCATACCAATGTTTAGGGGATGCAGCCAAAAGTGCTTATATACTATTGTATAGCTAATATTCAAATATTAAGAAGAAAACCAGTAACTAAAGTTTCCAACCTAAGAACTGAGAAAAATAAGAGCAAAAATCTCCAAAAGGGAGCAACATGAAGAAGATCCAGAATTTCTTAAATATGCATTTGCTAGAAATTACATGATTTAGTCATTCTACTTCCAAGGGAAATGAAATTGCAAATCTTACAAATACTTGTCAAAATGGATAGTATATTTTTAATACCAATAATGTAAACAAACTATATGCTTATCTCATGGTATGCCAATACAATAGAAAAATCTTCATAAATAAATAAGAGTAATTAATGTTTATAAGCTACAACCTAAATGAATCTCAGTTAATTTCATTTAATCAAAGAAACCAAAATGTATAGAATGTGTGATTCTATATACTTTAAATTCTTCAAAGAAAATATTGTATAAAAACCCATAAAAAGAGAATAAACTCTATTAATTTCTTCTATTTTTATAATAATTCTATAGATATTGATAAATTCTCTTCATAGAATGCCCTGTGCTGCTGAAGTGCCCTACCCTATGTAGATATGCAGTATTTAAGATATAATTTACTGAAACAAAAAAAAATATGAAAGACCCTTGCATACTCTTGAAAAAAGCATACATTCAATTTTCTTTATAATCACAAGCTTAAACCACCAATAAATATTGAATTCAACAACTAGTAAATAGAAGTATCTCTCATTTCAACATCCTAACTTGAGATCTCAGGTATTCACTGGAGACCAGGAAAGGTAAGTATAGAGAAAAATTGAGACCGATAAACAAAATGTAAGTAAGGAACAAAGAGTGAAGGATATAGTATAGTAGGTTTCCACTTATTCTCCACGTATGAAGTGACAAAGTCATGAAAATGGAGACAAGCTCGCTGTTTGCTAGGGTTGGAGGAGGTTGGGGACAGAGAAGTTCAGGTGTGAGCTGGAATCAGTAGCAGAGGAAGATCTTTGTGGGGATGAGATAGTTCACTATGTTGATACGTGGGTGTTTACATGAATCTACAGTGTGAATCAACACAGAAACACACAAGACAGTAATAACAGACAGCATAATATCCTGCCTTTGAACTATAAAATAATATAAATTCTCCTCATTTAATAACTTCCTAAGTAGTTCAGAGTAGTTATATGAAAAAAGCAAATTAGGAAAGAATAAAAACTGACCTGACACCCGAAGCTCCCAGGTGGCAATCTGGTCATAAATCCCATTGCTGAACCGGCACCCATACACACCAGCGTCTAAGGCAGTGACATTCTTCAGCCTCAGGGAGACGTTCCCCTGTGCAATGGAACCATTCAGGAACTCAGTCCTCTTTTGATACTCTGGTGTCTGCATCGATGGTAGGTCTTCCCCATGACTATAGAGGACGATCTCAGAAGAGAGCTCTTTCCTGTAGAACTGCACTTTCATGGCCTCTGCACTGATTTCAGGGGAGAGGAAGCAGGGGAACCCTGCGTCCTGCCCACTCAAGGCCAGGATAGGACTGTCTGGTCCAATCACCTGCCAATGCTCTGTGGGAGAAAAGACAACAGATAAGTAGGTGGGAGAGAGGTTGGAGATTGGGGGTTACCAGAGGCTGAATGGGGAGATGTTAATCAAAGAGTTCAAAGTTGCAGTTGGGGGAACAAGATTTTTGAGGTTCATTACAGACCACACTGATTAAAGTTCATAAGAATACACACTGCACTGCAAAAGTGCTGAATGAGTACTTTTCCAGTGTCTCACCACAGAGAATAAGTGGTGAATTAATATTTTATTATGCTACATTTAGTGAAACCTCTTCTACATATAGCAAATATTACCTTCTACCCCTTATTGGCAAACAACTGTGTTAAAATAATGGCTGGAGAGATGTTGGTTTGTGGATAATAAGCATCAGTTAGCTAGGACTAGCAACTTCAAGATATCTCCTGTACATCAAGACAACAGATAATAATTGTATGGGATATCTTTCTTCCAGGACCCCCTGTGGATATCAAAATCCTCCAGTTTTCAGCATCCTTACAGAAAAAAATGGCATTATTTTCCACACAGTTTCTAGGCAATGTTCTGTAAACTTTATCTCATCTCTGTATCAATGATTTTGCTGACACAATGTAAAATCCATGAAAATGCTGTTATACCATATTATTTCAGAATAATAACAACAGAGAAGCTTGCAAATATTCACAACAGATGCAGTTTTCCCCTGAATGGTTTCTGTTGGTGGTTGGTTGAATCTTCAGATGTGGAATCCACAGATATTGAAGGCCTACTCCCGTTTATCCTTGAAAATTGCTAAGAAAGTGGATTTTTAATGTTCTCATCACATAAACAATGATGGATTTATGAGGAAATGCACCTGTTCATTAGCTCAATATAGTCATTCCACAACGTGTGTGTGGGTGTGGGTGTGGATGTGAGTGTGTGTGTCTGAGGTGACACACACATTTGTTGTGGTAAATCTCTTTTTTTTTAACAAAAAAGAGTATTGTCTTTTGACATAGTATCAGCTTAGCTCCTCTTCTAGAAGGAGACCAGTTCCTGGGCGCTAGACCCAGAGACTATATTATTTGTCTGCTTGTCCACAACACAAAGGTTCATTGCAGTCCTCAGTGTAAACTCTGATCCCCCATCAATGTCCCTCGCCAGGTAACCAGGGAGCCCTGATCGTGTGGCACCTCTCACAGTGACTGCCCAATGTCCCAGCTACACACTGAGTCCTCCCACACAGCCTCAATGTTTTCACAGTCCCAGCACACAAGCACCCCATAGTCATGAACTCCCAGCCTCCTGTCTGTTCTCCCCACCAGACTCAGGAGTCTCCAGCTGGATCTTTCCTGGGCATGGATATGAGCTGGGCAGCCATTACACATGTCCAAAACGGCGACTAATCTCTGTTAGCTTGTTACAAGGTGCCTTTACAGGATGATCAGGGAGAAAGAAAAAATTACCCCTCTTCTTTTTCCCCTCTAGTTTGGTGGATACATTATCCCACCATGGGGCTCCAAGCCAGATTTCCTGTAGGCTCTTCCTGCAGCTTTTTTGCCATGAATTCTGGTCTCACCTTGCACTCCAGTGCTGGTGCAGAGGTTCTTGGCTGCTGGGTACTAAGTTGTACATGTCCTCACCCTCCACAAAGGTCCACTGTGTTCCTCCAATTTCTTTAGAGTTTTCCCTGCTGTTTCCTCCCTAATTTTTCTCTGTGACTGCACTCTTTCTCTTTTTTTTACACTACCTTTTGGAGACTTTGTCTACATGAATGGGAAAGGGCTTCAATCCATTCAGACATCAGAGCGTTGAGGAATAACTGAATCCATAAAGGTCTCCATTGGAAAGGGGCGTGTCTCTGTGAGTCTCAAGGATGACACTGCCTCAGATACTGACAGATACGGTTCTAATTCAGGCCCTAGATTCATGACCAGAAGGCCACTTGGGAGCTTGAGTTGTCAGGTTAGTTGTTCTTTCATACTTGCTTATTTTGTCCAACTCCTATAGACTCTATATTTTTGGTTAGTCAGGAAAATTTTTACCTCAAAATATGTAGTTCAAAGGCCAGCATCTTCTGCCATGAGTCATGTCTGATTTGTGTGTGTGTTTCTGTGTGATTGTATAACACATGAAGATTCATGTGCACATCAACATAATGAACTATTTTGTCCTCATGAAGATCTTCCACTATGACCTCTTTAAACTCATCAAATCATACCTTCCCCCTTCTCGATCTCCTAACCTAGCAACTAGTGATGTGCTCCCCATTTCCAAAACCATTCATCTAAAGTAGGTGACACTTTGAAACTGTCTCTTCCACTCAGGATCATGCCTTTGAGATCCAGCCAAGTCATTTTTGGGTATTATTAGTTTGTTTCATTACTGCTGATTGTGGAGCACTGAAAGGAGCACAGAACAGAGATCTCTGGCCACACCCAACACACACCTCTGGTTATTTCTGAAAGCAGACACTCCACTAATCCACTCAGACATAGTCCAAAGATAAGTGTGGCGACAGAGACAAAACAAAGAAACCAAGGAGTATCTCCACGAATGTTGAAAAACAAAAGCCCCAATTCAAGAAACAAGAATAAGGAAGACCATATGATTCAAAACAACACAAAACTTCAGTACTACATTGTGAACATTATGAGATGAAAGAAAAGCCAGAAATGGAATTCAAAACATAGGCATACTTAGAAGTAATATGATGCAAATGCATCAATTAATGAAATCATCTGTACATGACATGAAAGAAAACTTCTCCCACAAAATTAGATCCCAAATGAAATCTTGGTAATGATTTCAATAGAACAAATGAAATATGGTGCAAAAAATTAACAACAGAATTGGTGAAGCAGAAGAAAGAATATCTTATTAAGGAGACAAAGCACAGGAAATTACACAGTCAACCAAACAAAAAAAAAGAAGAAATTAGAAAGCATTGTTGGTTATCTACAGGATACTAACAAATGACCCAAAATATGGGTTCTAGGAGTTCCTGAAGGCATGGAAAAAGAAAGGATTAGAAGGCCTTTGTAGTGAAATAATAACAAAAATAAATAATAACAAAAGCAAGAAAATTTCCAAAATTTGGAAAAAGAAAAGGATATCCAAGTACAGGAAGGACATAGAACTCCTAGTAGCCATGACCAGAAAAGATATTCACCAAGACACAATGCAATCAAATTCTCCACAGTAAAAAATTAAAAAAAAAAGATTTTAAAATGTGCATGAGGTAAATGCCAGATTATTTTCAGACAATCTCCAATTTGAATCACAGCAGACCTCTCATCTGAAACCCTATAGTCCAGGAGAGAATGACGAGAAACATTCCAAGTCTTAAGAGAAAAAGACTGTCAACAGAGAATACTATACCCTGCAAAGCTCTCATTTATGAAAAAGATGAAATAAAGCCCTTCCATGGCAGACAGAAGCTAAAAGAATTTGTCACCAGCTGTCCAGCCCTGAAGAAGATACTTAAGAATGTGCTGCAAACAGAAATACAAAAACATGGTCATCACTATGGAAGAAGGTAAAGAAGGAAATCTCCCAGTAAAAGTACAAAGGAAATCCAAAGTAAAAAAGAAAAAAATAGGAATAGGAGTATTTATGGAAAAATGGCAGGGCAAAGTTGTTACTTATCCAAAGAAAGCTTAAATGTAAATGACCTCAACAGCTCTAGTTAAAGACACAGATGGTTTGAATGGATTAAAAAAACACATCTATTTACTGGCTACAAGAAAGACATCTCACTAACAAATACGGAAGCAGACTGAAAGAGAGGATGGAAAAAGATATCCCATGCTAACAGAAACCAAAAAAGAGTTGGTGTAGCCATCCTACTATGAGACAAAAGAGACTTTAGTACAAAACCTGTTAAAAGAGACAAGGACACTATGTAATGATTAAGGGATCAATTCAACAAGAAGATGTAACTATTATAAATGTATATGCACTTAAATATAGGGCACCTGGCTATGTAAAGAAATGTTAAGTGATCAAAATGGAGACATGGACTCAAATACAAAAGCAAAGGGGGTTTGAATACCCCACTTTCAGCAATGAACAGATCAACCAGACAGGAAATCAGCAAGAAAACATTAGATTTAATCAACACCATAGACAAAATGGACCTAACAGATAACTACAGAACTTTCCATCTTACGGTTGCAGAATGCACATTATTTTTCACCAGTTTATGGAACCTCCTCTAGAATTGACCAATTGCTAGGCATAAAGCAAGTCTCGCCAAAATCAAAAAATTACAATCATGCCATGCATCTTTTTGGACCATATGAAATGTAGCTGGAAATCAGCAACTCAGGAATCTCTAAAACAGAGAAACTGTGCTCCTGATTAAACAGTGGGTCATAGAAGAAATGAAAAGAGAAAAAAATTCTGGGAACAAATGAAAAAGACAATATAACATATCAAAGCTTATGAGATACCGCAAAAGCAGTGTTAAAAGGAAAGTTTATAGCAATTGGTGCCTACATCAAGAAATTGGAAAGGCATCAAATAAAAGAGCTATCATGCATCTCAAGATCTAGTAAAACTTCAGCAACCCAAGCCCAAAAGTAGTAGAAAAAAAGAAATAATTAAAATTAGAGAAGTCAACAAAATTAAAATGGAAAGAACAATGCAAAAGATCAGCAAAACACTTTTTAAAAAAAACTAAACAAAATTGACACAACACTGGCCCAATTACAAAAAGGTGAAAGAAGACCAAAATCAATAAAATTAAGTATGAAAAATGAAATGTAACAAAACACACCACATAAATAAAAAGAATCATCAGAAATTACTACAAAGAGCTGTAGGCCAACAAACTGTGAAACCTAGAAGAAATGTATAGATTCCTGGACACAAACAACCAACCTAAATTAAGCCATGAAGACAAAGAAAACCTAATCAGACCCATAACCAAGGCAGAAATCAAATCAGTAATAAAGACCCTCCCAACGAAGAAAAGCCCAGGACCAGATGGCTTCACTGCTGAATTCTACCAGATATTTTAAGAATAACTAGCTCCAATTCTTCTCAGGTTATTCAAAACAATTGAAAGGGAGGGGATCATTCCAAATTCTATCTATGAAGCCAGCATCACCTTAATTCCCAAACTCAGAAAAGATGCAACAGAGGAAAAAGAACTACAGAACATTTTCCCTGATGAACATAGATGCAAAAGTCCTCCACAAAATTCTGAACAATCAAATACAACAATATATCAGGAAGATCATTCACCAGGACCTACTGGGATTTATCCCAGGTATGCAGGGATGGTTCAACATTTGAAAAGCACCGAATGTGGTACATCACATTAACAAACTGTAGAAAGAAAACTATATGATTATCTCAATAGATGCAGAGAAAGCATTTGCTAATATACAACACCCTTTCATGATGAAGACTTTAAACAAACTAGGTATAGAAGGAACATTACTAAACACAATCAAGACAATTTATGACAAACCCATGGCCAGTGTCCTATTGAATTGGGAAAAAGATGGAAGCATTCCCACTGACATCTGGAACTAGAAAAGGATATCCAATATCGCCATTGCTATTCAATATATTCCTGGAAGTTTTAGCCAGAGCCATTAGGCAAGAAACAGAATTCAAAGGGATTCAAACTAAGAAGGAGGAAGTCAAGCTATCCCTATTTGCAGATGACATAATTCTATATATAGGGAATCCAAAGGACTCCACTAAGAGACTATTGGAACCCATAGAAAAGTTTGGTAAAGTAGCAGGATATAAAATCAATACCCAAAAATCAACAGCCTTTGTATACGCAGACAATGCTATAGCTGAGAAAGAACACCTAGATCAATCCTATTCACAATAGCTACAAATATAATGAAAGAGCTTGGAATAAATTTAATCAAGGATGTCAGATATCTCTACTATGAGAATTACAAATCATTAAATAAAGAAATAGAAGAAGATACCAAAAAATGGAAAAAATATTCATTGTTATTGATTGGAAGAATCAGTTTCAAAAAAATGTACATTTACTGTAAGTAATTTACTTGGCTGGTGCTGTGGCATAGTGAGTGAACCTGCAGCCTGCAGTTCTGGCATCCCATCTGGGTGCCTCTTTGAGTCCTAGGTACTCCACTTCCATTCCCGCTCTCTGCTATGGCCTGGGAAAGCAGTAGAAATGGCCCAAGTCCTTGGACCCCTGCACACACGTGGGAAACCCGGAACAAGCTTTAGGTTCCTGGCTTTGGATCAGCGCAGCTCTGGCTGTTGTGGCCAATTGAAGAGTGAACCAGTGGATGGAAGACTTCTCTCTCTCTTGCACTCTTTCTCTCTCTCTCTCTCTCTCTCTCTCTCTCTCTCTCCCTCTTTACCTGCCTATCCTCTCTCTGTGTAACTTTGACTTTCAAATAAGTAAATAAATCTTTAAAATAAAAAAGAGATAAATAAGTAAAAACTCATTCCATCTTGAAAAACAGGAAGAACTTTACAGATTCAATGTAACACCAATCAAAATACCAAAGACATTCTTCAAAGATCTAAAAAAAATGATAATATCCCTAAGGAAATACAGGAGACCTTGAATAGCTGAAGCAATCTTATACAACAAAATCAAAGCTGAAGATATCACAATACCAGATTTCAAGACATACTAACATGCAATTACAATCAGAACAGCATGATACTGGTCCAAAACAGATGGGTAGACCAACAGAACAAAGTATAAACTTCAGAAATCAATCCATACATCTACAACCAACTTATATTTGACCAAGAAGCTAAAATAAATCCCTGGAGCAAGGACAGTCTCTTCAACAAATGGTGCTGGAAAAACTGGATTTCACATGCAGATGTATGAAGCAGGACCTCTACCCTACACCCTATATAAATATCAGCTCAACATGGATTAAAGAACTAAATTTATGAGCTGATACCATCAAATTAATATGGAACATTGGGGAAGCCCTGTAAGACATTGGCACAGGCAAAGAGTTCTTGGAAAAGACTCCTGAGGAACAGGCAATCAAAGTCATAATTAATTCATAGTGTTACATCAAATTCAGAAGCTTCTGGACTGCAAAAGAAAAGGAAAGTGAAGAGGCAACCAACAGAATGTGAGAAATTATTTGCAAAGAATGCAACTGATAAATAACCAGAATATATAAAGAGATCAAGAAATTCCACACACACACACAAAAATGAACAACCCAGTGAAGAAATGGGCAAAGCACTTAAACAGACATTCTTCAAAAGAAGAAATCCAAATTGCCAATATACACATGATAAAATGTTCAGGATCACTAGCCATCAGTGAAACGCAAACAAAATCACAAAGAGGTTCCACTCACCCAAGTTAGAATGGTTTAGTGGACTAGGGGAGTGTCTGCTTTCAGGGAATAACTAGGGTGTGTGGTGAGTGTGCAGGGAGTTCCCTTCTAGTCTCCAGGGTGAATGGTGTTTTTATGCACATACACCCATGTTGGGCTTGGTAAATCTCTCTCCTCTTAAATCAGAACAGAAGTTTATTCTGCTCAGCTGAGTTCCACTCCTCAAAGAGAGCAGTTCCTGAGTGTTAGTCTCAGGGGGTATAATATTCATCCATTCTGCCCCAAAGACCACACAAAGGATCTGTGCAGTCTTCATTCTAAGTTCGGATTCCCCAGCAATGGCTCTCACCACGTAACCAGGAAGCCCTGAGCACGTGGTGTCTCCCACAGTGACTGCCCAGAGTCCCAGCCACACTGTGAGACCTCCCACACAGCCTCAGTTTTTGTCACAGTCTCAGCACAGAAGACTCCCAGTCTCCTGTTAGATCACTCCACCAGAGTCAGGAGTCTCCACTCCTGGGCACCAACACAAGCTGGCCCAATTGTTAAGTAAGTCCAAAATGGCAGCCACTCTATTGGTTTATTAAAGGATGTCATTGTAAAGTGATTGGAGAGAGAGAAATACGTCCCTCTTTTTTTTTTCTCCTCTAGTTTGGCATGTACACTCTCCCCCATGGGGTTCCAGGCTGGGTTCCCTCTAGACTCTTCCTGCAGCTTTAGCACCAGTGGCTTGGGCTGCTCTGGTCTGATCTTACCTCAGTTTCTAACACTGGTGGGGAGGCTCTCAGCTGCTGGTGTCCTGCTTTGTGGGTATCCACACCCTCCATATAGGTCCACCATGTTCTTCTAATTTGTGTAGAGTTTCCTGTCATTTTCTCCCTAACTCTTCCCTGAGATGGCACACTCCCTACTTTTTTTCTAAACAATCTGCTACTGGAGGAGTGCAGTAAGCTCCCTCCCTACTGTGCTATCTTGGAACTCTGGATCTCTCATTGTTTTTTGAAAGTTTTTATTTATAAAAAGGGAACTTGACCAGCACTGTGGTTCATTAGGCTACTCCTCTGCCTGCAGCGCCAGTACTCAGGTACTAGTCCCGATTGGGACACCGAATTCTGTCCTAGTTGCTCCTCTTCCAGTCCAGCTCTCTACTGTGGCCCAGGAAGGCAGTGGAGGCTGGCCCAACTGCTTGGACCCTGCACCCACATGGGAGACCAGGAGGAAGCACATGGCTCCTGGCTTCAGATCAGCACAGCATGCCAGCCGTGGCAGCCATTTGCTGGGTGAACCAATGGAAGAAAGACCTTTTTCTCTGTCTCTCTCTCTCTCTCTCTCTCTCTCTCTCTCACTAACTCTGCTTGTCAAAAAGAAATAATAAAAATAAAAAATAAAAAACAAAAAGGGAACAGACTTCATGTATTTCATATATATAGCTTGAAAACCATAATGATACTCCCACCTTCGCCTCCCTTCCTGCTCAGCCCCATTCTTTTTGTATTTTCAATTTTTACAATGATTTATGATATATGTTCAATTTTCTTTATAATCACAAGTTTAAACCACCAATAAATATTGAATTCAACAACTAGTAAATAGAAATATCTCTCATTTCAACATCCTAACTTGAGATCTCAGGTATTCATTGGAGATCAGAAAAGGTAAGTATAGAGAAAAATTGAGACCAGTAAACAAAATGTAAGTAAGGAACAAAGAGTGAAGGATATAGTATAGTAGGTTTCCACTTATACACCACGTATGAAATGACAAAGTCATGAAAATGGAGACAAGCTTGCTGTTTGCTAGGGTTGGAGGAGGTTGGGGACAGAGAAGTTCAGGTGTGAGCTGAAATCAGTAGCAGAGGAAGATCTTTGTGGGGATGAGATAGTTCACTATGTTGACACGTGGGTGTTTACATGAATCTACAGTGTGAATCAATACAGAAACACACAAGTCAGTAATAACTGACAGCATAAGATCCTGCCTTTGAACTATAAAGTAATATAAATTCTCCTCATTTAATAACTGACTAAATAGTCTAGAGTAATTTTATGAAAAAAGCAAATTAGGAAAGAATAAAAACTGACCTGATACCTGAAACTGAATTCCATCAAAATTAAATATTTTCCTCTGTGGGAGATCCTTGTAAGTAACTTGGGCAATGGATAACATGTACATATATCAAAGTGTCACATGGTATCTCATAAGTATGTACAATTTTTATATGCCTGTTAAAATTTTTAATTTTTTTTTACTTTTTCTTTTTCTTTTTTTTTAAACTTTTATTTAATGAATATAAATTTCCAAAGTACAGCTTATGGATACAATGGCTTCCCCCCCCATAACTTCCCTCCCTCCCGCAACCCTCCCCTTTTCCGCACCCTCTCCCCTTCCATTCACATCAAGATTCATTTTCAATTCTCTTTATATACAGAAGATCAGTTTAGTATATATTAAGTAAAGATTTCAACAGTTTGCCCCCACATAGCAACACAAAGTGAAAAAATATTGTTGGAGTACTAGTTATAGCATTAAATAAGAGTGTACAGCACAGTAAAGACAGAGATCCTACATAATATTTTTTTAAAAATTAATTAATTTTCTGTGCAATTTGCAATTTAACACCAGGGTTTTTTTTTCATTTTCAATTATCTTTATATACAGAAGATCGATTCTGTATATACTAAGTAAAGATTTCATCAATTTGCACCCACACAGAAACACAAAGTGTAAAAATACTGTTTTAGTACTAGTTATAGCATCACTTCACATTAAACAACACATTAAGGACAGATCCCACATGAGATGTAAGTACACAGTGACTCCTGTTGTTGACTTAAAAATTTTTAAATCTTAATAGTGATGATATGATAAAGAAGGTGAAAAGATGCAATACTGATTGGGAGATACTACATGCAAAGTCATTGGGACAATTTGCAATTTTAGCCGAGCTCTAGAGCTCAATAGTTTTAAGAAAATCCAATATAGTTATATATGAACATATTTTCCACAGGAAAAATACTCATATGGGAAATAGGTACAGGAAATCTTTTTCAAGTTTGTCTACCATTATTGAAGTGTAAGTTAAGACCATGATGACATATCACTACATACCCACTGGAATGACTAAAACTTAATATAAGATGGTGGTGAATGTACAGTGCTGGTAGGCATGTAAAGTGGTATGGTCACTCAAAAAAGCAGTTTGCATATTTCTGGAAAAGCTAAATGTTTGGTCATTATGCCACAAATCAGTTGTAATCCCTGCATGTATTTCCTATATGAGGAAACATGCAACCACAAAGAAACCTCTTCACAAAATTAATAGCAGCTTTGTTTGTAAGAGTCAAAACCTAGAAATATGAAAATGGCTTTCATTGAGTGAATTGTTAAGGGAACTTTGGTATATCTATACTTGGAACATATTTATCACTAATTAAACAAACTATTGACCAAAAAATGTCTTTGACGGATCTCAAAGGCCTGATTCTGAGTAGAAGATACAACCTCAAAGTGTCACCTAATTTAGGTGAAATGATAGTTTTGGAAATGGGGAGCACATAACCAGTTACTAGGGTTGGAGGAGATTGAGAAGGGAAAAGGTTGGGCTTGATGAATTTAAAGAGGTAATAGTGGAAGATCTTCATGGGGTGAAATAGTTCATTATGTTGATGTGTACATGAATCTTCAAGAGTTATACAATCTCACAAATATAGACGTACACACACAAATCAGACATAACTCATGACATAAGATGTAGTCTATGAACTACATATTTTGAGGAAAAAATTTTCCTGACTAAAGAAAAATATCTAAAGAGTCTATAAGAAAGGAGGAGCTCCAAGATAGCAGAATAGGGAGGGAGTGCATTGATAGTCCAGGAAAAGATAATTTAATAAAAGTGGAGATACTGTAGTCTCAGGGAAGAGTTAGGGAAAAAAATTGCAGAGGAAACTGTTCCAGAACTACTGGGTCAGGGTGGGCCTACGTGGAGGACATGGGTGCCCAAGCCTCGGGACCCCAGCTGCCAAGTCTACACACTAGCACTGGAAAGGAGTGAGGCAAAACCGCAGCAGCCCGAGACACTGGCAGAAAAGCAGCAGGAAGAGCCTAGAGGGAACGAGGCTTGAAGCCTCATGGGGGAAAGTTCACCAGCCTTACTAGAGGAGAGAGAAAAAATAAAAGGGACCAGTATGGACACGATTCTCTCTCTCAACTCACCTTACAAAGGCGGGGAAAACAATATAGCAGGCACCATTTTGGACATACATAACAGCTGCACAGCTCAGGGCACCCACCCTCAGCCAAGCAGAAAAGCCTGACTCTGGTGGGGAGAAATAACAGGAGGTTAAGACCTAGTGAATGTGTGGAGCTTATGAACTGGGACTGTCATGGTATAACAAGAAAAGCCATCACAGCAAAGAAAAAAAAAAGAAACCAAAGAATATCTCCACAATGCCAAACAACAAATACAGAAACCAAGTAATAAGAACAAGGAAGAAATTATGACACCCCCAAATGAACATGACACTCAAATACAAGATTATGTAGATGATGACATAGAAGAAATGCAAGATATGGATTTCAAAAAATTCATGATAAGAACATTTAGAATTATCAAAAACAAATTCAAAAACTACAGAAATCCATAATGGACAGGACAGAAACTTTCTCTTGTGAAAATGAAATCTTACGGAGGAATCAAAATGAAATGAAGAAACCAATAGAACATGAAATTGTGATATTGAAGAGAAATCAAAATGAAATGAAGAATTCAATATAACAAATGACAAATGCATTTGAGAGCCTTAAAAACAGAATTGGTGAGATAGAAGAGGGAATATAGGACTTAGAAGACAAAGCACAGGAAAGTATATAGTCAAACCCAAGAAGACAAAATTAGAATATAAAAAATATTGTTGGGAATCTACAGGATACTATATCAGACAAAATAAACGTTAACACAAAAACTGTTAAGAGAGACAAAGAGGGGAACTATATAATGATCAAGGGATCAATTCAACAGTAAGATGTAACTATTATAAATGTATATGCACATAATTACAGGGCACAGGCTTACTTAAAAGAAATGTTAAGGGACTTGATCAGCCCTTGTCCTGACTGTCAAGGAACAACTTACTAATTTACCGTTTTAGTATTTTTTTATTCTACTTGATACTATTGGTTGAACTCTTTAATAAATAAACAATTATTCTTAGGTTTAAAATTTAACTGAAAAGTGATCCCTGTTAAATATGAGAGTGGGAATAAGAGAGGGAGGAGATGTACAGTTCGGCACATGCTCAATCGGACTTGTCCCAACAGTAGAGTTAGAAACGTGCCTGGGGATTTCAATTCAATCCCATCAAGGTGGCATGTACCAATGCCATCTCACTAGTCCAAGTGATCAATTTCAGTTCACGATTGATCATAATGATAGGATTAAGAGTCAAAGGGATCACATAAACAAGACTAGTGTCTGCTAATACTAACTGATAGAATAAAAAAGGAGAGAACGATCCAACATGGGAAGCAGGATACACAGCAGACTCATAGAATGGCAGATGTCCTAAACAGCACTCAATTCTCAGAAGCAGCCCTTAAGGCATTCAGATCTGGCTAAAAAGCCAATAAAGTATTTCAAGCATGGAAAGCCAAGACACTCTGGCAAAAAAAAAAAAAATGACCTAAATGAATGATCTCTGTGAGTGAGATCCCAGTGGAAAGAACAGGCCATCAAAGAAGGAGGTACCTTTCTCTGAAGGGAGGAGAGAACTTCCACTTTGACTATGACCTTGTCTAAATAAGATCGGAGCTGGCGATCTTGAAAGGCTTCCATAGCCTTGGTAACTCATGACAAGAGCCTCGGTGATTACTGATGCCATAAACAAGAGTGTCAATTGTTAAATCAACAACAGGAGTCACTGTGCACTACTCCCCATGTAGGATCTCTGTCCTTAATGTGTTGTACTATGTGAATTAATGGTATAACTAGTCAAACAGTACTTTACACTTTGTGTTTCTGTCTAGGTGCAAACTGTCGAAATCTTTACTTAGTATATACTAAATTGATCATCTTTATATAAAATAATGAAAATGAATCTCAATGTGAATGGGATGATAGAGGGAGAAGGAGATGGGATGGTTGCGTGTTGGTGGATGTTATGGGGGGGGAAAAGCCGCTATAATCCAAAGGCTGTACTTTGGAAATTTATATTTATTAAATAAAAGTTAAAAAAAGAGTCTACAGGAGTTGTACAAAATAAGCAAGTATTAAAGAAACAACTAACCTGACAACTCAAGCCCCGAAGTGGCCTTCTGGTCATAAATCTGGGGCTGAATTAGTACCGTATCTGTCAGCATCTTAGGCAGTGACATACTTGAGCCTCAGAGAGACATGCCCCTTTCCAATGGAGTCCTTTATGGATTCAGTTCTCCCTCAATACTCTGATGTCTGAATGCATTGAATCTGTTTCCCATGCACTTAGAGAAAGGCCCTGGAAGAGGGCTTATTCTTTAGAACTCAAGTCCACAGCGTCAACACTGGTATTAGGAGATAGGAAGCAATAGAACACTACATAGTCCCCCACTTAAGACAGGGATTGTTTTTTCTCTCAAATCATCTACCTCTTCTTTGTCCAAGAGGCAAAACAGAATATTAAGCAAAATACATTTGTTGTGCTCTGCTTCTGTGTAGTGTTGAAATGCATGAAAAAGGAACGTTCATCACAATCTGTTTTTTTAATACTGAGATTCTCATTTGTAAAACCCCTTACAGTTGATAGGACATGGTCATGTTGTTTATTTCATTCAGTAATTAGAAATGTCTCTGTATTGGTGTGTGTTATTTATTTCCAACATTCAATATGAGAATACCATGTTGTGGAGACTAAGCTATTTGTAGGGATGAGAAGACCTCTCCAAATGCAGACCCTACAACTGGAAGAGATGATAGTCCTGTTTTTTTTTTTCACTCTGTCCATGTGATTTATAGAAGACTCTTGGAGGGCCTGCTGTCATCTTCATTGCTAATAATCCTTTTACAAAAGCTGAGGATGGCTGGCGCCGTGGCTTAACAGGCTAATCCTCTGCCTTGCGGCGCCGGCACACCAGGTTCTAGTCCTGGTTGGGGTGCCGGATTCTATCCCGGTTGCCCCTCTTCCAGGCCAGCTCTCTGCTATGGCCCGGGAAGGCAGTGGAGGATGGCCCAAGTCCTTAGGCCCTGCACCCGCATGGGAGACAAGGAAAATCCGTGCTGTCTTTGGATCAGCACAATGCGCCGGCCGCAGCGGCCATTGGAGGGTGAACCAACGGCAAAAAGGAAGACCTTTCTCTCTGTCTCTCTCTCTCACTATCCACTCTGCCTGTCAAAAAAAAAAAAATCTGAGGATGGAATATGTTGCCATACTATTAGCAGTTTGGAACAATTTAAATTCTTTTATATCACATGATTATATCTTGTAAATGTGTATGGATATAAAAGAATATATAATCTGTCAAGTGATTAAACTAATAAAGTCTTGTATTTGTAATATTTTATTTTTCAAAAAATAAATAATGCAGCACAAAAGCAACATACATATTTTTTACTAGGTTAAATTCAGCATATAGGTCCATGGGTGTTTTTATGTGCTTCCTTTATTATTTTAATCTTTGCTTTTTTGCCTCTTATGCTTTATTTTTGTTCATGTCAATAAAACATTAATAGAGAAAAAATTCAATGTAGTTCATGAATACAATTCCATGACTATAATAATAATCCCTCTCTTCCTCTCATCCCCCCTCCTCCTTGCTCTCCCTCTCTTCCTATCTTTCCTTTTTGCTTTTATAATTTTTGAGATCAAATTTTAATTATTAATTGTTGTGTTTACAGTCAATGGCCCAATCTCCACTAAATAGAGATAAACAAGTTAAAAGATCCCAGTTTAGTGGGAATATAGGCAAAGACTATAAATAATAAAGTGGAAAGATAATCATTTTGGCTGGCGCTGTGGCTCAATAGGCTAATAATCCGCCTGCAGTGCCGGCACCCCGGGTTCTAGTCCCGGTCTGGGTGGCGGATTCTTTCCTGGTTGCTCCTCTTCCAATCCTGCTTTCTGCTGTGGCCCAGGAGTGCAGTGGATGATGGCCCAGGTCCTTGGGCCCTGCACCCACATGGGAGACCAGGAGAAGCACCTGGCTCCTGGCTTCGGATCAGCGCAATGCATTGGCCATAGCGGCCACTTGGGGGGTGAACCAACGGAAAAAAGAAGACCTTTCTCTCTGTCTCTCTCTCTCACTGTCTAACTCTGCCTGTCAAAAATAAATAAATAAATAAATAGATAGGTAGATATTCAAAAAAGAAAGATAATCATTTCACCCATATATAGTAAATTTTAAAATAATCAAGATCATTAAAACCATATTAGCATAACATTCTTAACAATTGGTTTGACAAAGATATAGGACCAAGTTTGGCAAAAATATATTTGCAACAATAGACAAAGGCATTCCTTTTTTCAATTTTAACTCCCATATATAAGGGAAAACATGCATCATTTGTCTTTCTGTGTCTGGCTTTTTCACTCAACATGATGTAGTCTTGCCTTATCATCCAGTAAGTCTACTACTACTGTATATATGTGCAAAAGATATGAATATAATGCATTTTATTAATAGAGAACAGATTTCATGTATTTCATAAGTATAGTTCTAAGAAGATAATCAAACTTCCCTCCCTTCACCTCTTCCTCCCCTAACTCACCTCCTTCCCCCACTTCTTTTCATCAATTTTTACAGAGACACAATTTTAATCCACTTTATAATGATGGACTTTTAAACCACTGTATAATCACATAACCAAGGAGTATGTTATATTAAAGATACTTGCACCATCACATTTTTATTTTGTTCAAAATAGCCAAAAGGTGGAATCAACCAATAGATCATTAATTTAATGGATAAAGAAAATGTGGTATATATGTATATACAATGGGATATTATTCAGGTATAAAAAGAAGACAATTTTACCATTTGCATCACGGTGGATGCAATTTTTGGCTTTTTTTATTAAACTTTTATTTAATGAATATAAATTTCCAAAGTACAGCTTATGGGTTACAATGGCTTCCCCCTCCCAAAACTTCCCTCCCACCCACAACCCTCCCCTTTCCCGCTCCCTCTCCCCTTCCAATCACATCATGATTCATTTTCAATTCTCTTTATATACAGAAGATCAGTTTAGTATATATTAGGTAACGATTTCAACAGTTTGCCCCCATATAGCAACACAAAGTGAAAAAAAAAATTACTGTCCTTAATGTGTTGTCTAATGTGCAGTGATGCTATAACTAGTACTGAAACAGTATTTTTATACTTTGTGTTTCTGTGTGGGTACAAACTGATGAGATCTTTACTAATTATATACTGAATCGATCTTCTGTATATAAAGATAATTGGAAATGAAAAAAAAACCTGGTATTAAATTGGAAACGGCATAGAAAATTAATTTTTAAAAAATATTATGTAGGATCTCTGCCTTTAATGTGCTGTACACTCTTATTTAATGCTATAATTTTTGGCTTTTAAGAAGACTCAGGGTCAAAATCAATAAGGCACTGTGTTTAAACCAAAAGAACATTCCTTGTGTATTCCCTGAAGTAGAACAGGGTGGCCTCTAAGGGAGAGAGGTTACCTTCTGTTAGAAGGGAACTGGTGCAGATGGAAACATGGCTTAGAGGGTAAGCAAAGGCAGGATGATACTGATCTGTGACAGCAGAAAATTGAAGGGACATAGTGACAGGTGATCAGGAAGGTGCATTTGTTCAGAGAAGAAAATAATTTTCATCAGTGTGGGTACAGAAAACAGTCTTAGTCAAATTGTTAAGTCAGCAACAGGAGTCACTGTGTACTTACATCCCATGTGGGATCTGTCCCTAATGTGTTGTCTAATGTGCAGTGATGCTATAACTAGTACTGAAACAGTATTTTTACACTTTGTGTTTCTGCGTGGGTACAAACTGATGTGATCTTTACTAATTATATACTGAATCGATCTTCTGTATATAAAGATAATTGGAAATGAAAAAAAAAACCCTGGTGTTTAATTGGAAATGGCATAGAAAATTAATTAATTTTTTAAAAAAATATTATGTAGGATCTCTGTCTTTAATGTGCTGTACACTCTTATTTAATGCTATAACTAGTACTCCAACGGTATTTTTTTTTCAATATGTGATGCTATATGGTGGCAAACTGTTGAAATCGTTACCTAATATATACTAAACTGATCTTCTGTATATAAAGAGAATTGAAAATGAATCATGATGTGATTGGAAGGGGAGAGGGAGCGGGAAAGGGGAGGGTTGTGGGTGGGAGGGAAGTTTTGGGAGGGGGAAGCCATTGTAACCCATAAGCAGTACTTTGGAAATTTATATTCATTAAATAAAAATTTAATTTAAAAAAAATCAAAAAAAAGAAAGCTCAAGTTTTATCTCCTGTTCAGTGCTGAAATCTCTCCCTAACTTCTCCCTGATGTGGTCAAGCTCCAGGGAATCTCAAGAAAGACAAAAAACTCTCTTCCCTTTGCAAAGGCATATTTTGAGGGCATTTTAATTAGTCATAATTAATGATAATAAGAAATAAATTTTGTATTTGAACTTCAACACATTGACTTTAACACACTGAATACACTGAATCTGCAATTAATACAGAGTATTCTTAGTACTGCTGATCAATGCACACAGTTGTACATCTCATCAGATCATTAGTCCTTTATGTGTTTAAAAGTAGTGCAACTTCACATCTCATTAAGGTTTCCTTTCTATAAGTTAAATATCTTCCACTTTATAACCATCGTTCCTACATTACAGCTTGTAGACCTTGCATAATTCTGAATAATATAACCTTTAGTCCTCTCAGTTTAATTCAGTGTCTGTTTCAGTGACAAAATATCTGGATTTGTAACTTCACCCATTTAGAAACTTACCTCTTTCTTTGAATTCTGCAGAAATGCCTTGATAAAACGAAATTAGTACCATGATTAGGTGAACTACTGGAAGAATCTTGCATGGATTGGCCATTATGAAGCTATGATATGAAAAGATATTTCTGGAGATGTTTTGGTTGACTCGTATAATTTGAGTGCAGTCAGTGTCTTCACTTCTTTCCTGCAAGTAAACTGGAGAATCATGACTCGGATCAAGCTTCCTTAGGAAAGTTGTACCCCTCCCCTACTACTTCCAAGGACACGGAGGGAGGATGCTGACTCAGGTTGTACCTAGGTGAGTAACTGAGGACAGAGTTGGTGGAGGCAAGCTTCCCTACAGGGCAATGGTGAGCTTTGAGTGCGACAACCTCACCTGACCACAGGTTGGCTCTTATCCTCTCATCCTTCTAGAAGGAGATAGAGGAGAAGATTCTAGATTATTATGAAATATATTTGAATGAAATTTTGAGCAGGTTTTGAATGAGTAATTTATGTGAGGGGAAGAGCTACAGAGATGAAAATGGATTTACAATGTCTCACCACACAGAAGAAAAACGCTCCTGGTAGGGAGACAGCAGTGGGGGAAACTACAGGATGTGGGGATAATAGAGAGGCCTTGGGATGGATCCAGATAAATAGAAATAGAGCCAGATAAGTTCTCTAACAGACTGTAAGGAAATCCCAATACTTAAGATTTTAGAGGATAATAGCCAGGAAGAATCTTTAAGTTTTTCTAACTGGAAGGAAATAAATTAGGATCAGTTGAAGAAATCATGAGGACAAATGACATTAATTAAATCTTTCTCTGTATTCCTTGTTTTCTCTGTTGACATTTCTAAGGTCCTTAAAAAACTCCCCTGTTTCTCTCTCTCTCTCTTTCTCTCTCTCTCTCGCTCTCTCTCTCTCTCTCTCTCACACACACACACACACAAACACTAACCTTAACTTTCCCCATGATAAAAATTTGTTTTCAACTTACCTGAGTAAATTTCAGCTGAAAAATATGAGGTTCAAATGAAATACTGAATATGTCTTTTCATTGGAGTTTCTTCTAAAATACAGAAGCCCATTATCTAGAAGTGCAGTTGTCTGCTCCATGCACTGTAACCAACAGGAATTAGAGAGTTGTAAGGAATAGAAAGAAAAAGGAATAACAGGGAAGGACTCTGGACTGAACGTTGCACTTCTCCATTTAATTAGGGGCAATAAAGATCTCAAATGAACATGAAGCCAAACAGATAACCTAGATATGTATATGCTCATATAAATACACATATTCACTTTAAAAAATCTCTGAAGACTGACTGCTCTCCTTCTTGATCTTTTTTCTTTAATTACTACTATTGGTGGTAAGTGTCACTATGTTCCTAAATCTGTATATGTGAAATACATATATAACTTGTATATATATATGAAAACTTGCATAACAAAAAATTTTAAAAACACATCATTAAAATTGCTACTATTTCAAAGAGAAAAACTCTTAGTGGAGATTTAAATGAGGCATTCATACACCAACTTACCAGATACATGAATTTACTTTGTTTAGTGTGATGGATGTGTAAATACATCACCTTTGTGGCCCTTTACTCAGGAAAGTTGATGCTACCTGTCCCTATCATTCCCTAGGACACAGAGGAAGGATGCTGCCTAGAGCTGTTCTATGGTGAGGAATTGAGGACAGAATTGGTGGAGGGGACCTTGCATCTTGGATCATGAGTGGGCCTTGCCAATCCTACTGTTTATATAAAATCTTTCCAGTATATTGAGAAAGGCTGATTCGTACATTAATATCTCCAGAATAGTAAATGTTTACAGCCTGCCTGTGCAAATATTTATATTTATGAAGTTTGCATTCTCTGGACACTCCCCTGTATTCAGTCTTGTCAACACATAAAACTGAATAAGAAATTCTGACAGTCAGTCAAGGCAAGAACTCATGTAGTAACAAAAAGCCCATGTCCCTTTTATTGTTGGAACACTTACATTCGGTTTAATCTCTGAGGACCTAAAGTGAATTCTAGGGTTATAATCTGAATTTATCAGATACCTCTTGCTTCCTTGAATTTGATTCTGTACTTGAAAACCTTAGCTGGAATTTGTTCCCCTACATTGCACCTCTTTGTTTGACATGTGAATGTTCTGCACAGTCCCTCCTCTCAAGTCAGAAGTCCAGGTAACTTAGTGAAGTATATTCTTTTTTTTTTTTTGGACAGGCAGAGTGGACAGTGAGAGAGAGAGAGAGAGACAGAAGAGAGAAAGGTCTTCCTTTGCCGTTGGTTCACCCTACAATGGCCGCTACGGCCGGCGTGCTGCGGTCGGGACACCACGCTGATCCGAAGCCAGGAGCCAGCTGCTTCTCCTTGTCTCCCAAGTGGGTGCAGGGCCCAAGCACTTGGGCCATCCTCCACTGCCTTCCCGGGCCACAGCAGAGAGCTGTACTGGAAGAGGGACAACCAGGACAGAATCTGGTGCCCCAATTGGGACAAGAACCCGGTGTACTGGCGCCACAGGTGGAGGATTAGCCTATTGAGCCACGGCTACGGCCGAAGTATATTCTTAAGCATATGAATTATTCTCATAATACAGGCTTGAGAGCATTTGAATATTTGAGTACAGAACACTTTTGAGATGAGAAGTGCAGAATTGTATTAGTTGGATACTACTCTTTTAGATTAATGGTCAGATTAAGAACAGAATTTAAAGGCTGTGCATGCACAAGAGATATCAGAAAAGGAATTTCTTCCAAAAACTCCCCAGCTTTGCAGGATTTCAGGAAACTGAAGGGGGCTGTGGCCATGCATCTGTGACTGCATAGATAAAAGAACACCCCAGCACTGCTTTTCATAACCATTGTATCCTATAAGCCTAAGAATTTCTAATAGCTTTCATCCTACTGGTCAAATTGCTATTTCTGTAGTTGAGGTAAAAAAAAAATGTCAAATAGGGAAAGTTAAGCTAAAAAATAATACCCATCTCCTTTGCCAAAATTCCATTGAAAGAAGTAGGAATCTCTATCAAGTAAACCTGATATAATCGTAGGCTGTTAAGATGACAGACTGGCTACTGCTGACGAGAGCTGTGGATGATAGTTAATGATATTTGATCCACGATGGAGGTCACAAAAATGTCAGTATCGATGAAGGCATTTCCAGGATTCACTCAGAGATCTTTCCTTTTAAATTCTTTCCTCCTAAAAAAAAAGACCTAAATGAATGATCTCTGTGAGTGAGATCCCAGTGGAAAGAACGGGGCCATCAAAGAAGGAGGTACCTTTCTTTGAAGGGAGGAGAGAACTTCCACTTTGACTATGACCCTATCGGAATAAGATCAAAGTCAGCGAACTCTAAAGGCTTCCAAAGCCATGGCAACTCATGACTAGAGCCTAGGGAGATTACTGACGCCATGAACAGGAGTGTCAAATTGTTAAGTCAGCACCAGGAGTCACTGTGTACTTACACCCCATGTGGGATCTGTCCTTAATGTGTTGTCTAATGTGAAGTGATGCTATAACTAGTACTGAAACAGTATTTTTTATACTTTGTGTTTCTGTGTGGGTACAAACTGATGAGGTCTTCACTAATTATATACTGAATTGATCTTCTGTATATAAAGAGAATTGGAAATGAAAAAAAAAAACAACCTGGTGTTAAATTGGGAATGGCATAGAAAATTAATTTTTTTAAAAAACTATTATGTAGGATCTCTGTCTTTAATGTGCTGTACATTGTTATTTAATGCTATAATTAGTACTCCAATGGTAGTTTTTTTCACTTAATGTTGCTATATGGGCAAACTGTTGAAATCTTTACCTAATATGTACTAAACTGATCTTCTGTATATAAAGAGAATTGAAAATGAATCTTGATGTGAATGGAAGGGGAAAGGGAGCGGGAAAGGGGAGGGTTGCGGGTGGGAGGGAAGTTATGGGAGGGGGGAAGCCATTGTAAAAAAAAATAATAAATTCTTTCCTCCTGGGGCCAACGCTGTGGCTCACTGGGTTAATCCTCTGCCTGCAGCGCCAGCATCCCACATGGGTGCCAGTTTTAGTCTCAGTTGCTCCTCTTCCAGTCCAGCTCTCTGCTGTGACCGGGGAAGGCAGCGGAGGATGTCCCAAGTGCTTAGCCCTCTCTCCTGCATGGGAGACCTGGAAGAAACTCCTGGCTCCTGGCTTCAGATCTGGATCTGCACAGCTCTGGCCTTGCGGCCATTTGGGGAGTGAACCAGCAGATGGAAGACCTCTCTTTCTGTCTCTCTCTCTCTCTCTCTCTCTCTGCCTCTCCTTTTCTCTCCATATAACTCTGACTTACAAATAAATAAATAAATCTTAAAAAAAGAATTATTGCAGCAATAATTTAGTCATGAATGAAGACTTAGCAAAGACCTGGGCTATAAATGGATTAATCTTTGTTATTTAGTCCACAGAGTTCCTTCAGGTAGAGATATTAGCCTTATTACTGGAAAAGCAATTTCATCAAGCACTTTTTTTGTTGCAATATTTAAAACTGCAAGAACTTTTTAGATTTCATAGAAATGAAAATGAAATATTAGGGAGTGGGCATTTGGCACAGTAATCAAGATGATACTTGGGATGCCTGCATTCCATATCACAGTGCCTCAATTTGAGTCTTGGCTCTGTTTGCAAATCCAGTTCCTGGGAATGAGCATCCTGGGAAGCATTAGCTCAAGTACTTGAATCCTCGCCACACATGTGGGAGACTTGGATTGACTTCTGGGCTCCTGGCTTTGACCTGGCCAGCCTTGACTGTTGTGGGTATTTAAGGAGTGAATCAGCCAATAGAAGATCTCCATATATCTCTGTTTCTCCATTGTTCAAATACAATAAGAATAATAAGTAAATAAACAATTTTAAAATGTTTTTTTAAAATAAAATATGGGTACATTTGAGAGGCAAAAATCACAACACAGATAGTACACATGAATGATGAAGAAAAAAGGGCATTTGAAATTAATCACAATCAAAAATACAAGGAATCTTCAAAAGATTTATGAAAATGCATATTATGAAAAACCATGCAAGCATTTCAAAATCATTTTGCTCCCCAGTACATATATCTTTCTATCCCATTTTCCATAAGTATTTTAAAGTACCAACAAACAGATGAGAGAGAATTTTAGACTACCAAGAAAACATTTGGGATAGCCAATGCAATGTTGGAAGAGTATTTGTGTACAGATTGTATACAGAGTTTGTTAGTAACTGGATCTATACTCAGCTCAGTGAGGATTTGTGATAATTAGACACAAACCTTTTAGGACATGGTAGTGTCCATGCCCTCTCTAAAAGACAAAATGGTGACAAGCTTAGAGTATAAGTGGTGAAAAATAATGCAATTATAATAATTTCTACAATTTAATTGCATACACTTTCATCAATGCAAGAACTCAGAAATGTCCCCTTTACCTGAGCCTGCTCTTACCTCTCTTGCATTATGTTTCTCCCAATAGGGCATGGCCTTAACTTTAGGGGCACTCATTGTCCTTTGAATCCATTCTTTTTTTTCATTTTTTTAAGATTTATTTTATTTATTTGAAAGACAGAGTTACAGAGAGGTAAATCCAGAGATGGGGGGGGTCTTCCATCTGCTGGTTCATTCCCAAAATGACCACAATGGCCAGAGTTGAGCTGATCTGAAGCCAGGAGCCAGGAGCTTCTTCCAGGTCTCCCACAAGCATGCAGGAGCCCAAGGAGTTGGGCCATCTTCTACTACTTTCCCAGGCCATAGCAGAAAGAAGGATTGGAAGTGGAGCAGCCAGGACTCAAACCAGTGCCCATATGGGATACAGGCGCTGCAGGCCTCAGCTTTAACCTGCTGCATCAGAGTGCCGGCCCGTGAATCCATTCTTAATGCATATTAGTTTAGTCAACTCGAAACTCCAGTGCAGGTGAGTATTCATATTTTGTGGTGCTATTTTCCCTTTACCTTTTTTTAGCATTTATTTAATTTTTTTTTACCCAGAGACCTTTTATTTAAGGCATACAAACTAAAGGCATTTCATAAATAAAACTAAGATCTTTTCCTGCCTTTTCTCCCATGTGATATTTCATGCACTCTTTTCTATTTCTCATTTTTTATCTTCCTTTATATGTAAACATGCCACTTGGTATGCCCCATATAAAAACAAAAGAAAATTAAGCAAAATTAAATTTCTTCCTTCTAATCTGCATTGTCTCACAGATTTCACCATATCATTCTTACATTTGCAACCATATTTAAATTGAAATGTCTTAATTGAAAAAATTATATATTAATGTTGTAGCACATAATATATTGATGTATATTTGTATACTTCTGTATACATTGTGGAGTGGTTAAATCAGGCTAATCAACATACTCATAACCACACATACTTAATCACTATTTTGTGTTAAGAACAAGTAAAGCCTACCCACTTAGCAATTTTCAATAATCTATTACATTGTTAAAAACTGTAACCACCATGTTGTATAATGGGTCTGGTACAATCATTCTCTTTGCATAGCTAAAATTTAGTATCTGTGAATCAACATCACCTCAAACCGTAACCTGCAGCTTTTGGTAAGCACCATTCTACTCTCTGCTTCTATGAGTTCATCGTCTTTAGATTCCACATACAAATCACATAACAAGTGTTATCACGCCATGTTTATATTTCTGTGCCTGCCTTATGTCACTTATCGTAATGTCCTCCAGGTTCATCCATGTTGTATAAATGATAGGATTTCCTTCTTCATAAAGCTTTAATAGCATTAACAGGTTTTGCAACTATTCAGATTTTCCACCCTCATGCTTCATTTCTTGTTCTTTAAAAAAAAGACAATCAATACTTCTTAAAATTTAAAAATTTTTGTGTGTAGAATTTATACATAAGATACATTTAAGGCATTGTTCTCGTAGTTTAGATAATGGATTTGGTCTTAGAAGGCCTGATGTTAGATATGATATCCTATAGTTCATATACACACTTCATTGTGTATGGTAGACCTGTATCATATTCTTGGATGGAGTCAAAATGGCAAGAGTATTTCTGAAGGCAATTTATCATTCTCTTACAGAGTTTAGCATATATTAAATGACCCAACAATTTCACTCCTAGATAGTAAATCAAGAGAAATAAAAATAAGTGCATATTAAAAGATTTACACATGAATGTTTAATGAGTATTATTTATAACACCCATAAACTGCAACATCATTAAGGAAACCTGTAATCAAATGCTCGTATGTCCAAGCAATGAAATGTGATATTTAATACTACAGTTTATTTTTTCCATCTGACATCCAAATCCATTGTTCTTTGTCATGCTATTTGAAACTGGAGTTGACTGTACTATTTCTTCTTTCCAGCAGGCAACAACGTTAAGCTTTGTAAATGGAAGATTCCTTTAGGAATACTAATGCACAACAGACGAAAGTTCTTCTCTCTTGTTTCTCCACTCCCTGCTCTGGCACACAGGACTCCTAGCTTGGCTCACTTCCTACTGAGTTTCACTGTGCCACTGACTACAGGGGGACTTCCCGTGAAGTCTGCCAGCTCCCCAGTTATCTCCCACAGAGTATTTAAAGCAAGTCACACATGATTTCCTAGGAGTTTCAGCAGCATCCAATTTCTTGCTTGTCCTTACACCACACAGTGAGCCTCTGTCTCCAGTCAGCATCCATCACACCATCTCTACATAAGTATGGAGACAATTTCCCTCAGCCTTGGTGCAACACTGCTAGTTCCTTCCTTCCTTAGAGACCTCTGCCTGAGTCCTAGAGGCAATGGCTGCTATCTGTATTTTTTATGGAGTCCTCGTAATACTTGTAGGTAAGAACTTGTTACCACAGTGTGATATTTCATTTACATTCAGTGTACTGATCACAAAGGGTAAAATATTTCCTATTTCTTGACATACTTTAAGATTGGAGGTTTGGGTCATCTGTTGTTTGTTCTACAATGTAGGTAGATTGTGAATTATAGTCTTCAGATTGCACCAGGAACTTATTCCTTTGCTTTAACTCTGATTGACTACTCATCATCCTCCATCCCCCCCACACCTCTCACAATCTGTGGTAATTGTAATTCTGTGTTCAGATTTAGTTTTTGCAAAGCTTCCCATATAAGGGAGAACATGCAGTATTTGTCTTTCTTTGTCTTATTTAACTTAATATGAAGTCCTCCAGTCCCTTCTATTTGCCACAAATCACAGGATTCCAAGCTTTTTATGAATGAATGATATTCCGTTGTGTATATGTATGGCATTTTCTTTATCCATTAAAATGATGATAGACACTTTGGTTAACTCTATATCTTGGTTACTGTGAACACTACTGCAATAAACATTTACTGTAACAGGTATCTTTTTACTATGATTTCATGCCATTAGGATATATTTCCATTAGTGGGACTGATGAATCATATGGCAGTTCAATTTCTAGTTTTTAAAGATATCGCCACATTGTTTTTCATAGTGGTTATACAAATTTGCACTCATGAAAACAGCATATGAGAGTTCTGTTTTCTCTTCATTCTTGAAAAATTTTATTAGTTTTGGTTTTTTGATAATAGTCATTCTAATTGGCGAAGTGATATTGTGGGTTTTTTATTTTTTTTTAACTTTTATTTAATGAATATAAATTTCCAGTGTACAGCTTATGGATTACAATGGCTTCCCCCTCCCATAACTTCCCTCCCACCTGCAACCCTCCCCTCTCCCACTCCCTCTCCCCTTCCATTCACATCAAGATTCATTTTCAATTCTCTTTATATACAGAAGATCAATTTAGTATAAAGATTTCAACAGTTTGCACCCACATAGAAACACAAAGTGAAACATACTGTTTGAGCACTAGTTATAGCATTAAATCACAATGTACAGCACATTAAGGACAGAGATCCCACATGAGGAGCAAGTGCACAGTGGCTCCTATTGTTGACCCAACAAATTGACACTCTAGTTTATGGTGCCAGTAACCACCCTAGGCTCTCGTCATGAGTTGCCAAGGCTATGGAAGCCTTCCAAGTTTGCCAACTCTGATCCTATTTAGACAGGGTCATAAAAGACAGAGTGAGGATAGTAACCAATGATCCTAAGAGTGGCATTAACCAGGTCTGAACAATTATACAGCATTAAGTGGGGAAGAGGACCATCAGTACACACTGGTTGGGAGTAGAGCCATTGGTGGTAGAATAGAGGTTATGATTACAAAGGAATGAGGCCCAAGTGCACTAGACAGGGTCTAGAACAAAGGACAGAGTCATTATTAGAGGAGCTAAGAAAGGTGCTGTCTAAGCTACAATTGAGTTTTCTGATTGAGAGGCAAATAGAACCTGATAGAAGGGGCTTGATAATAATCTGGTGGGCTTTAGGCCTTGTAAGTTAAGAGGCCCAGACCTATCTATCTCTTCACATGGGGTATATCCTAAGGGAGGTGTGAACCTCCTAGGGGAAGGCACTCTGTTGACTTTCATTACTTGGCTGGCCTGGGAGGAGAGCTGGCCAGGTAAAGGCAGGGGGAATCTCTAACAAGAAATTTACAGTTCTGCCTGCAATGTTGTTGACCCTACTTGACCATCCCCTCAGCTGCAGTGGTCACTTTGGAAGCTGGGCTGAGTGAAGGGCTTTTCAGCTTAGAGCCAATAAGATCTGTGGCTCTGACCTGGGCATCCTTCGACTCCAGGGCAGGTCCATTTCCAGTGATCCAACTCTTGGCAGAGCTGCCAGGGCTCTTCACAAGCTGACTTCTGCTGAAGCCCAGGCTTACCACATTGATTTGCATTACCCTGCTGACTAATGATACTGCATTTCTTTATTTTTTTAATGAACTTAAATTTAGAAAGTATTTTTTCACATAGTGTTGGTCACTTGTATTTCTTCTTTTTTTTAAAGATATTTATTTATTTATTTGAGAGGCAGAGTTTGAGAGAGAGAGAGAGAGAGAGAGAGAGAGAGAGAGAAAAGTCTTACATCTATTCATTCACTCCCCAAATGTCTGCAACAAAATGGGGCCTATCCAAATTCAGATACCTGCAGATTTTTCCGAGTCTCTCACATGGATACAGGGGCCCAAAGATTTGTGCCATCTTCCACTGTTTTCCCAGGCCATAGCAAAGAGCTGAATAAGAAGAAGAACAGCCTGGACGTGAAGCAGAGCACATATGAGATACCAGCACTGCGGGCAGAAACTTAGCCTGATATGACACAGCACCATTTGCTGTATTTCTTCTTTTGAGGACATTTTGCCCATTTTTTTTCATTTATTAAACTTTTATTTAATGAATATAAATTTCCAAAACAGTTTATGGGTTACAATGGCTTCCCCCTCCCAAAACTTCCCTCCCACCCACAACCCTCCCCTTTCCCGCTCCCTCTCCCCTTCCATTCACATCAAGATTCATTTTCAATTCTCTTTATATACAGAAGATCAGTTTAGTATATATTAGGTAAAGATTTCAACAGTTTGCCCATATAGCAACATTAAGTGAAAAAAACTACCATTGGAGTACTAGTTATAGCATTAAATAAGAGTGTACAGCACATTAAAGACAGAGATCCTACATAATATTTTTTAAAAAATTAATTAATTTTCTATGCCATTTCCAATTTAACACCAGGTTTTTTTTTTCATTTCCAATTATCTTTATATACAGAAGATCAATTCAGTATATAATTAGTAAAGATCTTATCAGTTTGTACCCACACAGAAACACAAAGTGTAAAAATACTGTTTCAGTACTAGTTATAGCATCACTTCACATTAGACAACACATTAAGGACAGATCCCACATGGGGTGTAAGTACACAGTGACTCCTGTTGCTGACTTAACAATTTGACACTCTTGTTCATGGCGTCAGTAATCTCCCTAGGCTCTGGTCATGAGTTGCCAGGGCTATCTATGGAAGCCTTTAGAGTTTGCTGATTTTGATCTTATTCCAATAGGGTCATAGTCAAAGTGGAAGTTCTCTCCTCCCTTCAGAGAAAGGTACCTCCTTCTTTGATGGCCCCGTTCTTTCCACTGGGATCTCACTCACAGAGATCTTTCATTTAGGTCTTCTTCTTTTTTTTCTTTTCCATGGTGTCTTGGCTTTCCATGCCTACAATACTCTCATGGGCTCTTCCGCCAGATCCGAATGCCTTAAAGGCATTTTACCCATTTATTATCTGGATGGGGCGTTTTTTTGTAGGTGAGATTTTCAAATCCCTTACATATACTGATAGTAATCTTCTGTAAGAAAGTTTCAAATATTTTTCCCATTCTGTCAGATATAGCTTCATACTATTGTTTCCTTTGCAATGTAGAATGCTTTGCAATGTAGAAGCTTCTGAGTTTGCTGTAATCTCACTTGCCTAGCTGTGTTATTTGTTGCTTGAGCTTTTGTGCATTTTACACACAAACTTCTAAATGTAATTATGTAAATTGAATGTGCTCAGAACACTTGTATAAAGCTACAGTTTGGCAAAATCATCCAGCACAAAGCCTATTTTACAATAAATATGAAATATGTCATATGATATATTGACTACTGTACTGAAAGTGAAAGAACTATTATATGGCATTTTGTAGGCATGAAAAGTATTGAAAACACAAAACACTACATCTAAAAAATGCAATAACCCAGAATACTGTGGATTCTTATTTGCTCTCATGTTTTTGTGGTTGACTGGGAACTGTGGTTCACTTCAAGTCCCAACATAGCAAAAATGTGCTGTACCACACATTTCTATCCCAGAAAAAGATAGAAATTAAAATACATTTTCCACTGGATTTCTATTGTTTTTTCACCATTATACAGTAGATATGTGTGAGATTAATCACTGTAAGTTGGGGAACATCTGTGTTTTAATTTTGTGTCTTGACACTATGTGATATTTTTAATTAATTCTAAGAGTTTTTTTTAATGGAGCTTTACTGTGTTGTGCTATAAGGTAGAAAAAAAGACCAAAACATATTATGTGAAACCATAATGAATTTAGGAGAAATGATAAAAAAAATAGTTCCTTGACATTAGACTTTGCGAAACTTTTAGGGTGTGACATTAAAAGCTAAGGCAATAAAACAGAAATACATAAAAAGGGCTACAAAGCTTATTCAAGACAAAGGAAACAATCAACTACATGAAAAGATAGCCTATGGAGTGGAAGACAATCTTTGTAATCTACTTATCTAATAAAGGGTTAATAAAAATTTCAGGTAAAAACAATTAAAAAGTTTTGAACTGACATATTTTCAAAGAAGACACACAAATGAAAACCAAAAACATCAAAAAATGCTTGAAATCAGTAGTCATTAGGAAGATGAAAATCAAAGCCGTAATGAAATATCACCTCACACTTGTTACGATAGCTATTATCAAAAAGACAGGAGCTAACAAGCATTGGTGAGGGTGTGGGGAAAGACAAACCCTACACATGGTTGGTAGGAACGTAATTGAAGCAACCATGTGGAAAATAGTAGGTAAGTTCTCAAAAAATTAAAAACAGAACAACCATATGACCTAGCAATCCCTCTTTGGAGTATGCAGCAAAAGAAAATTATATCAGCTTCTTACAGAGATTTGTGCTTGCACATTCATTAAGCATTATTCACAGTAATTTGTCACACACAAATATAAATGTCTATATATATATATGCATTTACATGTTTGTACAAATATATATAATACACATGCATATTAGGTACTTCAAAAATGCACAGAAATGTGCAATATGCATTATTTTGCACCAAATTAAACTCTTTTAATTCCTTTTCCACAAGTTTTGAAGTACACATATTCTATGCACATATATATTTTATATATAATGTTGTACACTTTAAATATATAAATAATAAGGGGTTTTTTTGACACGCAGAGTGAACAGTGAGAGAGAGAGAGACAGAGAGAAAGGTCTTCCTTTGTCATTGGTTCACCCTCCAATGGCTGCCGCAGCCGGCGCGCTGCGGCCGGTGCACTGCTCTGATCTGAAGCCAGGAGCCAGGTGCTTATCCTGGTCTCCCATGGGGTGCAGGGCCCAAGCACTTGGGCCATCCTGCACTGCACTCCCGGGCCATAGCAGAGAGCTGGCCTGGAAGAGGGGCAGCCAGGACAGAATCCGGCACCCCGACCGGGACTAGAACCCGGTGTGCCGGCGCCGCTAGGCGGAGGATTAGCCTGTTGAGCCACGGCGCTGGCCTAATAATAAGTTTTTAAAGAGTGATTTCATATGCACAAAATTATAAAATAGATCAAATTATCATTGTTTATCGTTAACTATAGCTGACTAGCTTCAGAAATGGGTATATTGACTCAAAGGGACATGAGAGAACTCTCTGAGAGGATGAAGGTATGTATCTTGGCTAGGAAAGTATTTATTCAGGATGAATCATAGCCAAAATTACTTGGGCTGTACACTTAAAATAGATGCATTCTTTAGAGCTGAAGTTTTTCTCCATAAAATTGATATTTAAAAAAAAAAACAGAATAAGAGATGTTGGTTCCAGGTTGACCTTAGTGGTCAAGCTTGGCCTAAAAGCAGTGTCTAGGCCAAATACTATGTTGGATTTCATTAAAGACCAATGTCTGCTAATAATAATTGATAGAATTAAAAAGGAGAGAACGATCCAACATGGGAAGTGGGATATACAGCAGACTCATAGAATGGAAAATGCCTTAAACAGCACTCTGGCCTCAAAATCAGCTCTTAAGGCATTTGCATCTGAACAAAAGCCGAGGAGAGTATTTTAGCTATAGAAAGCCAAGACACTGGCAAAATGACCTAAATGAAAGATCTCTGTGAGTGAGATCCCAGTGGAAAGAATGGGCCATCAATGAAGGAAGTACCTTTATCTGAACGAAGGAGAGAACTTCCACTTTGATTATGGCCTTGTCTAAATAAGGTCAGAGTTTGTGAACTCAACAGGCTTCCATAGCCTTGACATTTCATGACAAGAGCCTTGGGTGATTACTGGCATCATAAGAGTGTCAACTGTTACATCAAAAACGGGAGTCACTGTGCACTTGCTCCCATGTAGAACCTCTGTCCTTAATGTGTTGTACTATGCAAATTAATGGTAAAACTAGTCTTAAAACAGCACTTTATACTTTGTATGTTGGTGTGGGTGCAAGCTATTGAAATCTTTACTTAGCATATAGTTGATCTTCTGTATATAAAGATAATTATAAATTAATCTTAATGAAGAATGGGACGGGAGAGGGAGTAGGAGATGGGATGATTTACAGATGGGAGGGTAGTTATGGGGGGAAAAACTGCTATAATCCAAAACTTGTACTTTCAAATTTTATATTTATTAAATAAAAGTTTTCTCTTTTTTTTTTTTTTTTTGACAGGCAGAGTGGACAGAGAGAGAGAGAGAGAGAAAGGTCTTTCTTTGCCGTTGGTTCACCCTCCAATGGCCGCCGTGGCCAGCGCACCGCACTGATCCGAAGGCAGGAGCTAGGTGCTTATCCTGGTCTCCCATGGGGTGCAGGGCCCAAGCACTTGGGCCATCCTCCACTGCACTCCCGGGCCATAGCAGAGAGCTGGCCTGGAAGAGGGGCAACCAGGACAGAATCCAGCGCCCCGACTGGGACTAGAACCCAGTGTGCCAGCGCCGCAAGGCGGAACATTAGCCTGTTGAGCCATCAATGAAGGCGCCAGCCTAAATAAAAGTTTTCTAAAAAAAATAAAAATAAAAAAAATAAAGTGCAAAATCCAAACTTACAAAAATATGAAAGAAAAATTAATCATTCTTTATTCGTACTTTTGACAAATATTCAAGAAATTTCACTCTTAATAGACCATATACAGTTTCTTGTATAATCTTATAGTGATAATCCGATTATGCTACATGAGTCTATATGTCTATATTTTATAAATATGTAATTTTTCATATGCTACAAGCAACACACACTTGTTTACACTGGACCAGGCTTTAGGGGAGAGCATTTTTCAGAGAAATTAAATGATGGGAAGAACCATAAAAAGTATAAAAGTTGATTTGCTCTGGTGCAAGCCTCAGTCCTCACTGACTTGCAGGGTACATGATGTCTGTAGTATTGGGATAGCATCAGGGTAAGAGTTATTTGCAAGCTGTGCTGATTCAGGCACTGGACACATGGACAAATGCCCTAGTCTGTGGAACAAAGCCTAAAAAATGTCTCAGGGACCTATCAAATGAGTCTCAGGAAAAGTGTAAACATGAGACTGATCTGTCATGTTATAGAATGGGACATGCCCATCCTTAGATGGTAAGAAAATACACATCCTGTCAGTGTGTTCTTGTAGGTTGAGCAGTGTTTCTGGAAAAGTGAGTGCCCAGTATTCACCCTTATAAAACCTGATGGCCCAGAAACCATCCTCAGGTCTTGTGCAAATCCTCCCCTTCCTCATTACATTATGCCTGCAAACTCCTAGGTCCCAGGCAGTCTTGTCCCCAACCTCCACCTCCCAGTAGGTGGAGAGTTATTGGCCCTGCACACAGGGAAGGGCATAGAATCTCTGTGGGTTCTTAGCTAGATCCTGAAGTTCCTCTCCCCATGTTACACATTTGTTCTCTTCAGACAAGATGAGGGTAGGATGCACTGTGTCTGGATACAGGACCACATTCACTGCAACGAAAATCATTCTTTGAACTTCTAAATGGTTAGAGTAATGCAAAAAGCAAGGTATCTATATTAGCCTGAGCTATCTAGAGGACTGTAGGAGGAGCACATACTCACATTCTCACATGGGGTGCGTCATCTGCCCTTCTCAGCAACTCCTCCTGAAACTGAACCTGAGTGGAAGGATTAGAGACTCAGACCATCAGGGAATGAATCACAGAATGGAAAAATTCTTCCCTCTGGTCTGAAAAGAACATTAATATATGTTGTCAGTCCTTTGGTTTGAATTTCCTAGCATAAGAGATAATTTCTTTTTCTCTACTATTTTGTTATGTTTTCTTTTTTTGTCTAGCTAAAACTCCAGATGTACTCTGTATGCACCTTTCACTTTGTCTAAATGTTCCACTGCTTTATCTATTGCCCATTCTCATAGAAAATAATTATTTAGGGCTAGCGTTGTGACACAGCAAGTTAAGCTCCAGATTGCCACACTGCCATCCCGTATATGAATGCTGGTTCTAGACCCAGGTGCTCTGCTTTCGCTCTACTCACTGCTAATGCACCTGTGAGGACAGTAGAAGATGGCTAAAGGACTGGAACCCCTGACACCTATGTGAGAGACCAGGATGGAGTTCCTGGATCCTGGTATCCATCTGGCCCAGCTCTAGCTCTTATGGGCAGATGGAAGTTTCTGTTTCCCTCTCCTTTTCAAATAAATAAAATGAGTATGTATTTTAAAAAATAATTAATTCCTCTAGCTTAGACTTCTTGTAGACTGCAGATAGATATTCACAAAAATACAGTTATTCCCCTCATGTCCCACAACACCTCTCTTATTACATTTTAGGTGGCCAAAAATATGCATACCAATGATCTGTAAAACTTCTGATAAAATATTCCTTGGGAATTGTTTCCCTCATGCTTTTTATCATTGTAATACTTTAACAATATGCCCCAGAACCTCAAGGCTAAAAGCAAAGGTCCATAAAGTAGAAGCAAAGATAAAAAAATCCTCTGGTTCTCAGAGTCATCATTTTGATGAGTTGCCCAGGAGAAATACTCACAGGTATATTAGTATTATAATTTGTAGGAGTACAGAATAACAAATTATGGTAAACTACTGAGATGTGGGAGTTGAATTAAAAAAACAGAATTAATTACTGTTTTATGCAGAAAATGTGACAGTAAAATAAAATGCTGCAACACATACTTAAAATATGTGGTCTTATTTAGACAAGGTCATAGTCAAAGTGGAAGTTCTCTCCTCCCATCAGAGAAAGGTACCTCCTTCTTTGATGGCCTGTACTTTCTACTGGGATCTCACTCTCAGAGATCTTTCATTTGACTATGACCTTGTCTAAATAAGATCAAAGTCGGCGAACTCAAAAGGCTTTCATAGCCTTGGCAACTCATGACTAGAGCCTAGGGAGATTACTGACGCCATAAACAAGAGTTTCAAATTGGTAAGTCAACAACAGGAGTCACTGTGTACTTGCTCCTTGTGTGGGATTTCTGTCCTTAATGTGATATTCAATGTGAATCAATGCTATAACTAGTACTGAAACAGTATTTTACACTTTATGTTCCATGTGGGTGCAAGCTGATGAAATCTTTACTTAATATATACTAAATCAATCTTCTGTATATAAAGATAATTGAAAATGAGTCTTGATGTGAATGGAATGGGAGAGGGAATGGGAGATGGGAGGGGTGTGGGTGGGAGGGAAATTATGGGGCGGAAAGCCATTGTAATTCATAAACTGTACTTTGGAAATTTATATTTACTAAATAAAAGTTTTTTAAAAATTGCATTAAAAAATATGTGGTCTTGGATCACTGAATTTGTAGACTTCCATGATGAGCAGTGATAGAATTCTGGCTAAAACTGTTGCCTATGTTGGTCACTGGAAAGCATACCATGTATTCTAGGCAGACTAGTGATGTAAAGGAACACATTTGAAAATATAGTCACTAAATCTTTTGGTAACATCTTATTTCAAAAACTTTATTATTATATTCCTCACTTTGTCAAGCATAAATGAAAATAGATTAAATACTTTTCAACATGGAGGCCTCGAATGAACTGCACCTCTCCCAGTGTTCTTTATCTGGCTCTCTCTGAGTCAGGTTTCAGGTTTTAGGTTTTCTCAATACACATGAACAATTAGGACAAGCACTGGCATGTGAGTGGGAAGCTGGTTAAAAATCTGAGAGTGGCATTTAAGTTAAAATTTGTTTGAGGCCAGCGCTGCTGCTCCATAGGCTAATCCTTCGCTTAGCGGCGCTGGCACACCGGGTTCTAGTCCCGGTCAGGGCGCTGGACTCTGTCCTGGTTGCCCCTCTTCCAGGCCAGCTATCTGCTGTGGCCTGGGAGTGCAGTGGAGGATGGCCCAAGTGCTTGGGCCCTGCACCCCATGGGAGACCAGGAGAGGCACCTGGCTCCTGCCTTAGGATCAGTTCAATGCGCCGGCCTCAGCGCGCCTGCCGCGGCAGCCATTGGAAGGTGAACCAACGGCAAAGGAAGACCTTTCTCTCTGTCCCTCTCTCTCACTGTCCACTCTGCCTGTAAAAAAAAAAAAAGAATTTGTTTGAACCTGAAATTGACTGGGAGGCCAAAGATTTAAAGAAACAGAAGATTCTCTTAAGACAAAAGAAAAAGTTGTATAGTTGTATGATAAATGATGTGTGTAATATGTGGATGAATGGAGGTTTGTAAATGCTGAAAGCCTGTATCTGAAAATAATTGTCAGCAAAAAATTAAGCTGCAAATATTTCTGTTTTAAAATGCAAGTTATAAAACTAATTAAATCTAAAAACAGGTTATAATGCTCATGGGCACATTTTACCAAGGTTACATTTTACTTCTAAGAAATATATTTTAAGCACAAATTGGAGTTTGAATGCCAGTTTAGAGGAGAGGGTTTTGTGAATTCTTTCATACTGCAGGTGAAAAATTTGCCTTCTGGAGAACCAAACTAATTTCTAATCTAGTCTCTAAAACTAAAATACTAAAACCAAAAATAGGAAGAAAATCTCATATTAAATCTTTAAAAACATTTTTCCTGGGAATTGATTGGGATCTGAGGCCTTTCTTCCAGAAAACAAGGAATTCTCAGGCTTATATTAGGTTCTGAACCTTAATACCATATATTTGTACTTATCACGAAAGATTTTTTTCAGCAAAAAGTGAGTTAGTAACAATGAACTTTGTTGGTCCAGTTGGAGTTCTTCCACCTTGAAAAATGAACTGTTTTCTGGAACTGTTTTCTGGTTATCTTCCCCATGGCCTGTGACCCTCTCCCCTCCTTAGAATTGAAGCTAGAATTTTCCCTTTTGATTAATAAACCAAACAAGAACATATTTGTAAATTGATAGTTACTCACCAGCACTAAACTTGAAATACTTGAAAACATTATAAACCTAATTATAGTCATATTATATCTCTTTTAATTATCTTTTGAACCTATCTTCACATTTTTTAAAGATTTATTTATTTATTTATTTGAAAGTCAGAGTTATGCAGAGAGGGGAGAGACAGAGAGAGAGAGAGAGAGAGGTCTTCCATCAGATGGTTCACTCCCCAATGGCCGAAATGGCCGGAGCTGCGCTGATCCAAAGCCAGAAGCTAGGAGTTTCTTCCGGGTCTCCCAAGTGGGTTCAAGTGCCTAAGGACTCGGGCCATCTTCTATTGCTTTCCCGGACCATAGCAGAGAGCTGGACAGGAAGTGGAGCATCCGGGTCTCGAACCAGTGCTCATTTGGGATGCCAGTGCTTCAGGCCAGGGTGTTAACCCACTGCGCCACAGTGCCAGCCCCTTCACATGGTTTTTCAACCATGTTTTATTACAAGTTATATATTTTCTCCTCTTTCTTTCAGAGCTGCTTATGTTGGAGCTACTTTACTTGATGTAATTCACAAGGATCTGTATTGTGTTGTTTTGGTAAGGCTTATTTTAATTGTGGCTCTGTGTTTTGTTATAGTGAACCAAGAACTGCTATGTTTTGAGTCAGTTCTGAAGTCCTATGGTCACTAACTTTGGGGACTATTTTCTATGAGTGATGATACAAATTGAAATCCAAGGAGACCTCATCACATCCCACATGGTGAATGCTGATGATGGAGGGAATGCCTTGCCTGTAGTTACCATCACCACTGACTGAAAAGCTGGGAAGAAACAGAATGTTCTTCTTTTGCATGAATCAGAAAAGCTTAGTGTGGTGGGTTTCCTTGTTAGCCTTGGCCGATGAAGTGAGTAAACACTATTAAATCAGATTTAAGAAATTATCTAAAGCTGGGTTTATGTGGACTCACAGTCTAAGTGCAATATTACCTACATTGCAGAGCTCTTCCAGTTCCACATGGGTATGTAGGCTCCTGCCTGATCCCTTCCTCATTAGTTATGAAAAATTATAAACAGGCATTAAAGCATTATAGCAGTGTTTTATTGCACTGATTTTGTAAACATTTACAGTGTAATGCAGTTAGTTTTCTGAGACAAACCAAATGTAAATTTTCAAGGTTTTTGCTGCCTTGATGTGCAGTATTTGATGGAAGATCTTTTATGTATTTGTAGTAGATAAAAATAAACAAGGCTGCAAATTCTTTTTTTAAAGCTTTTATTTATTGAATACAATTTTCATAAGTACAATTTTAGGAATATAGTGGTTTTTCCCCCATACCCATCCTCCCTCCCCCACTCCCATCCCACCTCCTACTCCCTCTCCCATCCAATTCTTCTTTCAGATTCATTTTTAATTAACTTTATGTACAGAAGATGAACTCTGTACTAAGTAAAGATTTCAACAGTTTGCACACATATGCACACACAATGTAAAAAGTACTGTTTGAGAACAAGTTTTGCAGTTAGTTCTCATAGTACAACTCATTAAGGACAGAGGTCCTATATGTGGATTAAGTGTACAGTAACTTCTGCTGTTCATTTAATAATTGACACTCATACTTATGACCTCAGTGCTCACTCAAGCCTCTTGCCATGAGCTGCCAAGGCTATGAAAGCCTTTTGTGACCAAAAACTCCATCAATATTTAGACAAGGCCATAAGCAAAGTGTAAGTTCTCTCTTCCATTCAGAAAAAAGTACATCCCTCTTTGATGGCCCCTTCTTTCCACTAGGGTCTCATTCACAAGATCCTTCATGTAGAATATTTTTGCCCAGTGTCTTGGCTTTGCATGCTTGCATTGCTCTCATGGGCTTTTCAGGTACATCTGAATGCCTTAAGGGATGATTCTGAGGTCAGAGTGTTACTCAAAGCGATTGTTAATCTATGAGTCTGCTGTGTGGACTGCTTCCCATATTGGATATTCCCTTCTTTTTAATTCTGTCTATTGTTATTACCAGGCACTTGATGTTATTTATATGGTATCTTTAATACTTAATCATATCTATATGTTCACTTTAACACTTAAAATGATCACTTTAACAATGAAGATGGCATATTACAGCTTTAAAGCTAGAAATTTCCTCCTCTTTCTTTTATTCCCCCGCTAATGTTTTACTGCAATCTATTTTCTATTGACTATATATACATATACATATATATACATATATATATATATATGTATATGATTAACTCTACCTTAAGTAAAGAGTTCCACATATAGTATGAAGGAGAGAAAAGAAAAAAATAGATAAAAACAAAAATAAAAATATAAAATTGTTCCTCGAGAGTCAAGACAAGTGCTGTTCAAGTCATTGTTTCTCAAAGTGTCAATTTCACTTCTACAGATTTCATTTTAGGTGTGCTATTAGTTCTCACAGATCAGGGAGAACATATAGTATTTGTCCCTTTGAGATTGGCTTATTTCACAAAGTATTAAGTTTTCCAGTTTGCTCCATTTTGTTGCAAAAGACTTGATTTTATTTTTATTGCACTGTAGTATTCCATAGTGTACATATCCCATAATTTCTTTATCCAGTCTTCTGTTGTTGGGTATTTAGGTTGAGTCCATGTCTTAGCTATTATGAACTGAGCTTCAATGAACATGGAGGTGCAGATAGCTCTTTGTTTACTGATTTCATTTCCCTTGGGTAAATGTTCAGGTGTGGGATGGCTGGTTTGTATGGTAGGACTATATTCAGATTTTTGAGGTATCTCCAAACTGTCTTCCATAGTGGCTTTACCAGCTTACATTCCCACCAACAGTGGATTAGGATACCTTTTTCACCAGATCCTCTCCAGTATTTTTTGTTTGTTGATTTCTGTCTGAGAGTCATTCTAATTGTAGTCAGGTGAAACTTCATTGTAGGATCCAGTGCTGTGTGTAGTGTGCAAAGCCTCCTCCTGCAGTGTCGGCATCCCATATAGGCGCCAGTTCAAGTCCCGGCTGCTCCACTTCTGATCCAGATTTCTGCTATCCTGGTAAAGCAATACAAAATGGACCAAGTACTTGGGCCCCAGCACCCACGTGGCAGACCTGGAAGAAGCTCCTGGCACCTGGCTTCGGATCGGCGCAACTCTGGCTGTTGTGACCAATTGAGGAGTGAACCAGTGGATGAAAGACCTCTCTCTGTCTGCCTCTCCTTCTCTCTGTGCGTAATTCTTTCAAATAAATAAATAAATAAATCTTTTAAAAAAAAACCTTATTGTGGTTTTGATTTGCATTTCCCTGAGAGCTAGTGATCCTGAATATTTTTTCATGTCTCTTGGCCATTTGGATATCCTCTTTTGAAAAATGTCTGTTTAAGACCTTTGTCCTTCTCTTAACTGAGTTTTTTTTATTTTATTGTTGTGGAGATTCTTAATCTCTTTGAAGATTATGGTTATTAATCTTTTATCAGTTGTGTACTTTGCAAATAATTTTTCCTATTCTGTCAGTTGTCTCTTCACTATCCTGATTGTTTCTTTTGCCGTAAAGAAGTTTCTCAACTTGCTGTAATCCCTTTTGTTAATTTTGGCCTTGACTGCCTATGCCTGTGGGGTCTTTTCTAGGAATTCTTTACCTGTGCCAATGTCTTGCAGAGTTTTTCCAATGTTCTCAATTAATTTGATGGTGTCAGGTCATAGATTTAAATCTTTAATCCATGTGAGTGGATTTTTGTATAAGGTGTAAGGTAAGGGTCCTGCTTCATATTTCTACATGTGGAAATCCATGTTTCCCAGCACCATTTGTTGAAGAGACTGTCCTTGCTCCAAGGATTCGTTTTTAGCTCCTTGGTTGTAGATGTTTGGATTGATCTCTGGTGTTTACATTCTGTTCCATTGGTCTATCCATCTGTTTCTGTACCAGTACCATGCTGTTGTGATTATAACTGCCCTGTAGTATGTCTTAAAATCTGGTATTGTGATGCCTCCAGCTTTGCTTTTGTTATACAAGATTGCTTTAGTTATTTGAGGTCTCCTGTGGCTCCATATGAATTTCAGCATCATTTTTCTAAATCTGAGAAGAATGTCTTTGATATTTTGATTGGTATCACATTGAATTTGTAAATTGGATGAATGGACATTTTGATGATATTGATTCTTCCAAAACATGAACATGGAAGATTTTTCCTTTTTTGTGTCTTCTCCTATTTCTTTATTTAAAGTTTTGTAATTATAATCATAGAGATCTTTGGCATCGTTGGTTAAATTCATTCCAAGATATTTGATTTTTCATAGCTATTGTGAATGGGACTGATCTCAGAAGATCGTTCTCAGCCATGGCATTGTCTGTGTATACAAAGGCTGTTGGATTTTGTGTATTGACTTTATACCCTGCTACTTTACCAAGCTCTTCTATGAGTTCCAATCATCTCTTAGTAGAGTCTTTGGATCCCCTATATATATATAACATCATGTTGTCTGCAAATGGGGATAATTTGACTTCCTCTTCAATTTTTATCCCTTTTATTTTTTTTCTTGACTATTGTATTTAAAATTTCCAGGACTATATTGAATAGCAATGGTAAGAGTGGGCATCCCTGTCTGGTAAAGAATCTTAGTGGGAATGCTTCTTACAGTTCCCCATTTAATATGATGCTGGTCATCAGTTTGTCATAAATTGCCTTGATTGTGTTGAGGAATGTTATTTCTATATTCAGTGTAATTAGACTTTTCATTATGAAGGGTGCTGTATTTTTTCACATGCTTTCTCTGCATATATTGAAATCATCATATGGTTTTTGTTCTTCTATTTATTAATTTGATGTATCACATTGACTGATTTGTGAATGTTGAAACATTCCTGCATACCAGGGATAAATCCCACTTGATTTGAGTGAATGATCTTTCTGATGTGTTGTTGGATTCGATTAGCCAGTTTTTTACATCTATGTTGATCAAGGAAATTGGTCTGTAGTTCTCATTCACTGTTGCATCTTTTCTGGGTTTAGGAATGAAGGTGATGCTGGCTTCATAGAAAGAATTTGGGAGGATTCCCTCCCTTTCCATTGTTTTAAATAATTTGACATGCATTTGAGTTAGATCTTATTTAAAAGTCTGGTAAAATTCAGCAGTGAATCCTTCCAGTCCTGGGCTTTTCTTTGTTGGGAGCATCTTTATTACTGATTCAATTTTTGTCTTGGTTATGGGTATGTTTAGGTTTTCTATGACCTCATGGGTTAATTTAGGTAGGTTGTATGTGAACAGGAATCTATTCATTTCTTCTAGATTTCCCAGTTTGTTTGGCATACAGCTCTTTGTAGTGTTTTTTGATTCTTTTTATTTCTGTGATGTCTGTTGCTAAATTTCCATTTTCATCTCTAATTTTATTGATTTATATCTTCTATTTCCTTTTTTTAGTCAGTTGGGTCAATTTCATTTCAATTTTGTTTATTTATTTAAAAAAAAGCTCTTCATTTTGCTGACCTTTTGTATTTTTTGTTTTAATTTTGCTAATTTCTTCTCTTATTTTAATTATTTCTTTTCTTCTGCTAGTTTTGGGTTTGATTTGATGTTGTTTTTCTAGATCTTTGAATTGCAGAGATAGCTCATTTATTTGGTGCATTTCCAGTTGATGTAGGCACCAATTGCTATAAATTTTTATTTTAAGCCTGCATTTTCTGTATCCTACAAATTTTGGTATGTTGTACTGTCATCGTCATTTGTTTCCAGTAAGTTTTTGATTTCTCATTTGATTTATTCTATGACCCATTGTTCATTCAGAAACATGTTGTCCATTCTCCATGTGTTTGAATATGATGTAGAGATTCTTGAGTTGTTAATTTCCAGCTTCATTGCATTGTGGTATTAGAAGATGCATGGTATGATTTTTTTTTTGTAATTTGCTGAGACTCACTTTATGGCATATTGTCAATCCTAGAGAAAGATGCATACACTGGAGAAAAAAACTGTACTCTGTTGCTGTAGGGTGGAAGGCTGTGTAGATATCTGCTAGGTCTATTTTGTCTGTAGTGTCGATTAGTTTTGTGTATTCCTTGTTGATTTTCTATCTGGTTCACGTGTCCATTGCTGAAAGTAAAGTATTGAAGTCCCCCATTACTATTGTATTTGGGTCTATATCTCCTTTAAATCCCTTAACAATTCTTTTAAATATCCAGGTGCCCTGTAATTAGGTGTGTACACATTTATAATAATGACATATTCCTATTGAATTGATTCCTTAGTGTCCTTGTTTGTCTCTTTTATTAGGTTTTGTGTTAAAGTCTGTTTTGTCTGATATTAGGATGGCACACCAGCTCTTTTTTTTTGTTTCTGTTAGCATGGATTATCTTTTTCCATCCTTTCACTTTCAGTCTGTGTGTGTCTTTGTTGGTAAGGTGTGTTTCTTGTAGGCAGCAAATACATGGATTTACTTTTTAAATCCATTCAGCCAGTCTGTATCTTTTAACTGGGGAGTTGAGACCACTTATATTTAGGGTAACTATTGTTAAATGCCATGCCTCCATAAATAGTCCTGTTTATGTATTTTGGATTTCACTTGTACTTTTGCTGGGTCATTTACTGCGTTCATCTTCTTTTGTAGTGATGTTTCTATTTCTGTATGTAGCTCATCCTTAAGCATCTTATGTATGGCTGGGCAACTGGTTACAAATTCTTTCAATTTCTGCTTATGGTGGAAGAACCTTATTTCTCCTTCATTCATAAATGAAAGTTTTGCAGGGTACAGTATTCTGGGTTGACAATTTTTTCCCTTAGGACTTGGAATATATCTTGCCATTGTGTCATTGCCTGTAGGGTTTGCGATGAGAAGTCCAGGGTGAGTCAAATTGGGTTTCCTCTGAATGTGATTTGTCGTTTCTCTCATGCATATTTTAAAATCCGTTCTGTTTTTTTCACTGAGCTGAGTTTTGCTACAATGTGTCGTGGTAAAATTCTGTTCTGGTCCTGTCTATTAGGAGTTCTGTGTATTTCTTGTACTTGGATGTCTCTTCTTTCTCAAATTGTGGAAATTCTCCTTTATTATTTCATTAAGAAGGCCTTTTAATCCCTTCTCTCTTTCCACACCTTCTGTAATTCCTAGGATCAATAAGTTTGGTAATTTGATATACTCTTGTAACTCTCCAACCATGATTTTTAATTTTCTAATCTCTTCTTGTATTTAGTCTGACTGTATTATTTCCAGAAGTTTGTCTTCTAGTCCTGATATTCTTTCTTCGGTTTCTTCTATTCTATTGCTAAGAGATACCACTGCATTTTTTATTTGGTCTATCAAATTCTTCATTTACAGTATTTCATTCTGGCTTCTCTTTAAAATCTCAATTCAATTTCTTGGGAGTGCTTTTCATTGGGATCATGAATTTATTCCTGATTGCTTCTAAGTACTTTGACTATTAAATTTTCTGAATTCCTTTTCTGGCATATCAGAACAAATCAACCTCAACATCTGGCACACCAACGTGACTGAGAAAGAGACAGCATGTCAGACTTGGCAGGGTCCCCCCTTGATTTTGGCAAGTAAGCCCCTCGGTGTTTTGTGTGCTGTTCAGTTCTGTGAGGGTGAGCACAGAACCCCCTCCTACACTCCTCTCCTTGTACTTGTTCTCGGTCTAAGTGACCCCAGGTTAGGTACACACCGCCCAGAAGCGTAACACTGCTTCTCGGCTCCTCCTTTTACTTTTGGGTCACCAGCGAATTCACATAAGGGACTGATCATCCCAGAATTCAGAACCAAGTCATCTTCCCTCACTCAAGAGAGGTGATGCTCCAGAGACATTGTGTGAGCATATAGCCTTGACCTAACGAATCAAAGAATTCCCCCACTAAGCACAGGATATACATACGATCTGATACACCACTGTCTGTTTGTCTAACATAGGGAACCCCCTGCATAATTCCATCAGCCGCTGAGGTGCTGGGAATTTGTTTTGTTATGGCAACAGTGCTGTGGGTGTCTTTCCTTTGGCTAGAGTTGGCATGGTGCACCACTCTTAAACACTCAAACATGGGATAGATACCCCCCTCTCAGAATCCCATGCAGATTACCAAACATAGTGAATCTGTGAGTGATAAATAAAGCCTGTCACTCCAGGTGTCTACCTCACAGACAACAGTTGATGACTTAGGGAGAGAGAGCTCCAACAGTGAAAATGACAGTGTAACAAACAATATAGCAAACAATGCAGCAAACAAGGTAGCAATACCTAGTCAGCCACCCACCAAATACTCGTGGGATAAACACAGATGACCTCCAGGCAATAACCCACACGAGGTCATCCCATCTGCACCCAGTGAGGATCTCCACATTTGTGGCAGTCCTCAGGCACCCCAGGCTCTCAGGGCAGCCGATAGATCCTATCCCACCCACATGTTACACATAAATGTAGGAGTGGATGCAAAATTCAGGCCCTGGATTCCAATACCTTTAAAAAGGCTTCTGCTAACCAAGGGTTGAGGATATGCTTGTGTCTTTCCAGAGAATGCAGACAGCCCATTTGAGTACCAGTCATAAACATCAAGCCTGCAACTGACAGTCAACCAGAACCAGCTGAACCAGATTGAGAATCCGCCTTATTAGCAGACACACCTGCCCTATCATCCTACCCTGAGAAAATGCCCATAACCACGTCTGCTACTGTTTTATACCCCACTAGCTCTGGTCAGCCACTCAAATGGCCCACAGCCTGTGTGCAATCATGCCATTCCTGGTTACCATTGTTCTTCATTCCTACCCCTATCAAAGAAAGCACTCCTGTAGTCTCTAGTTTTGAGCGTTGGTTAGTCAATGATGGATAAGATCCCCTGGGGGACAACCTAAGACAAGCACAGCTGTGTACAGAGACCACATGGAAACGGAGTCAACAATGGTATGGCCAAGAATCATGCCTCCCGTTGCTCAAAAATAAATGAAAAGGGGGAAATGTGGTGGAATGAGAAGGCCATGCCAAGATGGCCACTGGTAAGCAAGCGTCAATTACTCTGGAGTGGCTTCGGAAACCCCCTGGGAAACCACCTGGCAATAGAGCCTGCCTGGCAACAGGCTGTGATTGGATGGCTTCGGATACTGCCTGGCAACAGGCAGTGATTGGTTAGGGCATAAACCGCCCCTTGACCTGATTGGCTGCCTTGGTTACATAAGCTGCTGTACCAACTGAAATAAACGAGTCTGTGGGCTGCTCGCCTCAGGCCCGCTTTCACCCAACTCCCAGGGTCTGTGTAGTGACTCCGCGCCTCTTGCCTCCACCATGCTCCTCCTCTCAGAACGAATCCACCACAACACTCTATCCCTTCTTCAGCCTCCATTATTGAGGAATTATAGTGGTCCTCTGGTGAATTCATAAAGTATTCCTTATTCTTATTCAGGATTTTCTTTTGTTCTTTGGCATTTCTGGTTGCTTTAATATTTGAATTGATTTCCTTCTGCTGTATACTTCTATGTGTCTGTTCATTTTAAATGGAAGCATGCAGCCCCGCCTCCTGGAGCTCTGTTTACTTCTGGATCATGATGGAGGCAGCTACCAGGGCTTTGGTGCACTAAGCCCTGCCTACTGGGGCCAGGTGCACTTCTTACTGGTGAATGAGATGAGCTCAGTTTTTCACTGTTTAGGACTACTCCTTGTTGTACAGTTTGCATTGAGGAGGAAATCACTCTGAAATGTTGTGACCCTTGTGCCCAGGAGGGGCATGTTATGAGGTGGCCCCCTACAATAGATGGATGTGTGCATAAAAAGCAGATGGGTGGTCCCCTGCTTACACTTGAAAATATAAATGATCAATATGGGGTTGGGAAGGAGACACAAAAGGACCATGGCGTGCCCAACCTCTCTGCCCACTCCCCTACAATTTCTCCTTCTTACTGCTTGGAGTTTCAAACACAGTGCAGTTCACCAGTTTCCCCTCTCGCCACTGTTCAAAGCTCCATGGACTTGCTACCTCTCACCTGGTTTGCTGGGGGAGGGACCCATCTCCTTGCTGGGTCCCTGATATATTGCCATCTTCCCAAACAATGGCAAATTCTTTCTAAAAAAATTTAAACCATGTACAAGTTTTTGGTTAAATTGTGTAGTTCTGCAAGCATAGTTATGTAAAGTTTTAAAAAGCAATCGATCAATTAATCAATCAAACAAGGCTTCTTTAAGAAATGAAATCAACAAACTATGGCATAAGAGCCAAACAATCTTACCATTTGTTTTTTTAAAAAACAATTTTGTTGGAACAGAGCCATACTAAATCATTCACATATTTCGTATTACTACTTTTATGTTTCAAAGGTAAACAGAGACCATACAGTCAACCAACCCTGAAACCTCTTCTTTGTAGTCCATTTCCTGTCTTCTTTCTAACCATCATCAGATGTGTTTTTTTTTTTTTTGCAGAAATGTTTTCTTAGATAGCTGAAGCCCTTTGTTTATACTCAAGGTAGGCTAAAAGTGTTACTGAATGAGTGTTCCTAGTCAGGTCTTAGCCAACAACTTTCTGTGGGGGGTGGGATATCTGAATTGCCTGTTCTATATTTCCAACATTTCGCAATCACATGAGGTGCTAGTCCCCCACAGTGGTAGCTGTGATATCTTTACTTTTGTATTTCATTCCTTATGTCCTCGCTACTCTTTCCTGGAATGTGTCCCAAATAAACTACTTCACTCTCAAAAACAATAATAGTAATTAAAATTACATGGTCACAAAAGTTATGACCTGGCTCTTTGGAAGAAGAAGTATGCCAACTACTTTTCTAGACCACTCCAAAATAAGAGATCAAATTTTAAAATGCCCTTTTAGGTCAAAAGAATAGTACAATTTCTTTATTGAATAAAGTGACTTAAGATGATAAACTTTACACTATCAAGAAAGCAACCTTCAGAAAACATTCAGGAGAGCAACCATTAAAAGAAATATATTTTGAGGCCACACTGGCATAGTGGGTAAAGACACCACTTGCAGTGCTGGCATCCCATGTGGCCACTGGTTTGAGTCTCAGCTGCTCCACTTCCAATGCAGCTCTCTTCTGTGGCCTGAGGAAGCAGTAAAAGATGGCCCAAATCCTTGGGTCCTTGCACCCATGTGGGAGACCTGGAAGAAGCGCCTGGCTCCTGGCTTCAGCCATTGTAGACAACTGGAGAGTGAACCAGAGGATGGAAGACCTCTCTCTCTCTCTCTCTCTCTCTCTCTCTCTCTCTGCCTCTCCTTCTCTCTATGTGCAACTCTGCCTTTCAAATAAAAAAATAAATCTTTTTTTAAAAATAGATATTTTAAAAATATGTCCTTGTATTATATTTGCTTCAGATTTAATTATGGATACATGAAAGTAACTGGAAGGAAATATATGAGAAAAATAATGAATTTAGAGAAAAATTACATCAAAAATAAGGGCCAGCATTGTGGTACAGCAGAAAAAGAACCTGAAATACTAATTCCACTTCCAATCCAACTCCCTGCTAATGCACTGGGAAAACCGCAGAGGATGGTCAAAATGCCTAGGCCACTGCATCTATGTGGGAGACCTGAATTAAGCTCCTGGCTCCTGGTCCTGTTTTTAGCCTGGCCCAGCCCCAGCAGTTAGGACCATTTGGAGAGTGAACCAATGACTGGAAGATATCTCTCTTTCTCTTTCTCTCTTTGTACTCTATAGAATACTATACAGCAGTAAAAAACAATGAAATCTGGTCATTTACAACAAAATGGAGGAATCTGGAAAACATCATGCTGAGTGAAATAAGCCAGTCCCAAAGGGACAAATATCATATGTTCTCCTTTATTATATAATTTAAATGAGATGAATATTTAGTAGGATATAGGGTTCATGGAAGATTTTATTCTTTCAGTTTTAATATGGGTATAGTTTGAAACGTTTAAGATTCTTGAGAAGGAGCATAAAAGCTAAGAGAAATAACTGATGGTTCCCCATACCAGATAGTCAGTATAGGATTGATGGAGAGAATAGATGTTGTTCCCTACATAGGAAGAAATTGTTTGTATTAATATAACTGAGAGGGAGGAGTAATGGAGACATCCTAAATTAGATAATTTTTCACTTGTTGTTATAATAAACAGTTCCTTGCTGATGGATTCTAATTATTATTACTTTGATTTTCTAAGTGGGAATACAGTGCTTTATTGAGAACAAGTGAGAATAGAATTGAAAGTTAAAATAAGTGAGCTTTTTTAAAGGTTTATGGGACAAATCTAAGAGAATGTAGATGGATAGAAAAGTATGGGAAGTAATGTTGGCATCCAGGTTGTGAAAGGTACAAGGGGCTGGCACTGTGGCATAGCAGATGAAGCCGCCACTTGCAGTGCCAGCATCCCATATGGGCACCACTTCAAGTCCTGGATGCTCCATTTCTGATCTAGCTCCCTGCTGTGGCCTGGGAAAGCAGTAGGAGATGACCGAAGTCCTTGGGCCACTGCACCTGCATGGGAGACCTGTAGGAAGCCCCTGGCTCCTGGCTTCAGATTGGCAAAGCTCTGGCCATTGCATCCATCTATGGAGTGAACCGGCAGGTGGAAGACTTTTATCTTTCTTCATCCGCTTCTCTGTAACTTTGCCTTAAAATAAAATAAATAAATCTTTTTTTAAAAAAAGGTACAGCAAGTATATAAGGTACCACTATGCTCATTTGTATGAATTTTTATAACATGCTAAGCTGCTAGTATGAACAATGGATAGAATCATCCATTTTGGAGGTCTTGCTAAGAAGATGTCAGGGAAGGACAATGAGGGCAGGGTTTTCATCTATTAGTAAGGGAATATTTGAAGTTATTAATGATTCCTATTTAAGTAGGAAAGGATGGGAACTGAAGTCAGAAGAGACTGATAGACCAGGAAAAAAATGAGAGTCCAATGGGACTGAAGCACTAGACGAGTAGAAACAGCTAAATATGCAAGTCAGGATGTTAAACCTTATGTTTCACTTGAATATTCAACTGTGGATGTCTGTTGGCATCCTGAAAAGAAGTGCACATCAGTTAGAATTAGATCTCATAATAAGACACACAAAAACATACAAGTGGCTTAATGATGTAAAGGTTTATTTTCCAAAGGAAATAATTCTGGAGTTAAAAAAGAGTAGTTAAAATAATTCATCAAAAATTTCAACTCATAATGTCTTCCATGTTATCCATGTCTTATTACATATTCAAAATGTTCTTCAAGTTACATCAATAATGTCATATCTATCCAACAGAAAAAATGAACAACAAAGAATGAAGGACATATAATTTCTATTTAAAGAAAAATCTCAGAAGTTACACTGCACCATTCAACATATATTATACTGGCCAGCATCTAGTCACATGCAGAAGGTGCTAGGGAATCTAATCTTTAAACCAGGCTGTCATAGGTCAGGAGGTCTATTAATAATGAAGAAGAAAAGTGAGTATAAAGCATGATAAGAAATCTTTGCCCCACAACTTCATTTTGACAATGAATCCATAAGAAGCTGAAAAACAATTTCTGGATTGTTAGGTAGAATTGAAATCAACATTAGGACTTAAAGTCATCATTTTGCGATAAGGGTACACTTCTGAATTACAACATCACTCTGTTCTCCTTCAGTGGACAATGGTCAAGGTACCTGAGTCAGACTTCCAAAGCCTGAAGAAAGGTCTTAAGACATCTTGGAATGTTTCCTGGGTAAAGCTGATAATATGGGATCCATCTGTCATGTTATAGAATGACACGTCTCCATCTTCATAATCCAGGAATATCCCCACCCTACGGGGGGACTCTCTCAGAGTAAGATGAGTTTCTGGGGAAGTGAGAGCCCAATACTCCCCCTCATAAAGCCTGATGGCCCAGAAACCATTTTGTGGGGATATTGTTACTCTCCCCTTCCTTGTTACATTGTCCCTACAGATTCCCAGATCACAGGAAACTGTGTTCCCAGTATCTACCTCCCAGAAGTATCTCCCTGAGGTGATACTCAGCTGACCCAGCACACAGGGAAGGGAATTGAATCTCTGTGGGGAGTCAGGGAGATCTTGCCACTCTTCTTGCCAGGTTACACTTCTCTGTTCAGACAGGAAGAGGGCAGGATGTGCAGTGTCTGCATCCAGAGTCACTTTTACTGCAAAGACAAGAAGACTATCATCTCTCTAGGGAAGGTCTCAATATTCCTGGGCCAGAGAAGCTGTTCTGTGTGAGCTTCTGGCCCTAGATGGATTCTGCTAACGTGTACCCATCTTTGTGTGAGACTACACACAAAGGACATGGTCCCTTCTGCACCATCATAGACTCACCAGCCTGGAACTCTTCTTTCCTCCAATCTGCAAAAATATATCAACATCAGAACCCACCATCTGAGAAAGAAAGCTACCTGACCATTCAGAGTATAAATTCCTGAGGTTTTTCTTTAAAATAATAGCAGCTAAAGAAAATTTTCTTACATATCCTTGCCCTTCATTGTACAGCCTCCAAAATCAAGTCAGACTTCACGACGAGACCTATGCCAATGCTCTAATTAGAAAATTCTGTAACAATCTTTGACCTATTTAGATGTTGGAGAGGAATTAGGGCATATGGTGAATTTGGCCTGACAACTTATGTTTTGCTTTGTTTCTTCAAATTATAGTACAGAATTACCAATCTATCTTCCCTCAAAACTTAAGGCAATACACAAATTAAAAAGATTAAAAGTTAATGTTTTAATCACATTATGTGTTAAGATTTTAAGTGTATTTGAAAGGTAAATGAAGGGGGTTGAGGAGAGTGATGGAGAATGAGAGGGGGGAATGAGAGAAAGAGAAAGAGAGAATGAGAGAGAGAGAAAGAGAGAGAGAGAGAGAGAGAGAGAGAGAGAGAGAGAGAGAGAGAGAGAGATGCTCTTCTATCTACTGTAGTGAGTGAGGCTGGGCTAGACTAAAACCAGGAGCCCAGAACTCCATCCAAGTCTCCCATGTGGATGGAGGGGAACCAAGTACAAGTACTTGGGCCATCACCTGCTCACTTGTCAGATGTGCCAATAGGAAGCTGGATTGGAAGCAGAGTAACTTGAAATCATATTATCACTCTAATATGAGATGCAGATGTCCCAAACAGTAGCTTATCTTCTGTGCCAAAATACCCACCCCAATGTATAGGATGTTATTTTTATGAAAGATTTGCTTTGGATTTCTTTTTCTTTGTATTGTTTTGTACATTGAAGGTGTGCATTTATAATATTTTCAATAATAGGTTGTTTTTAGAAACCAGGTCACTCACCAGGGTATAATGCTGCTTTCTTCCAGTCTGCAAGAAAAGAAAACAGAAAACATTTTTTTTTCCTTCTGTGTCTTCTCTCATTGCCTTTCTCATATCTCCTTGTATTTTTCTCTCATTTCCTCCTCTACATCTTTTGTCCTTTCTTTTTCTAGCCTATATCCTTATATTTCAAAGACATGATGATGAAAATGATTAAGTGAAGATAATGTAGAAAAATAAAAGCAATAAAAAGGTAGAGTGTGAAGGTGGGAGCATGAAATGAATGAAAGAAAAAAGAGCAATGGGTGTAAAGAGGGGCATGAAGAATGCTGTGTTTTTTGTCATTGCTGTGTCAAATGGCAGAGAGCCATGCACTCTACTCTTGCTGGTAAAATCATTGGCATGCTGTTGGAGAGTAATAATTCAGAACCTGTTTCATATGCTTGAGTCTCCAAAGTCTATCTGTAGCAAAGTCGATGTAGCTGTAGCTGTACCACAAGCCCTCCTACTAAAACAGTGCCACTGGTGTTCCAACTGCTTAGAACTGATCAGGAACCATAAAAGCAACTCATGCACCACCAGAGAAAAAACCTAAACACCAAAAACTTAAATATTTTTGGAAAAACATTGCAAAACATAAAATACAGTTTAAAAAAGAGAAGAAATTTTGAACTCCATGTACCAAGCAATTGCCAGGTCTAGCAAGTATAATGCTAGTCCTAGATAACAACAAAATAAAAGTAGTAAAATATAAAGACAAATTAATGTTTTATAAACTCTGGAAAAAAGACTTTTCAGCAAAATGCAAAAATTTAAAGCATTCCTTTCTTTAATTTTATAATTCTTTTACTGTAGAATAGCACAGAATGTCAGCTCTATTTTAAGGAACAGAAATGATGATTGAGCAAGGAAATATAATTTGGATTATAAGATTCTTATTTTAATAAAAATTCCTTAATGGTGGAAGAAAAGAATTCTTTGTACTGTTTTCCACAGTGGTTTTACTAATTTATATGCCCATCAACTATGTAAGAATCTCTCTTTCCCATAACCTCACTATTATTTTAACTCTCCTTTTGATATTAGCCATTTTAATTGGAGTAAAGTGACATCTCATAATTTTGATGGCTAGTGAAATTCAGCATTGTTCATATATTGTTGACCATTTGTGTTTAGTCTTTTGAGAACTGTCTATTCTGATCTTCTGCCAATTTTTCCACTGGATTGGTTTTTGTTGTTGAATTTTTTGAGTTCCTGATATATTTTGGATATTAATCTTATTTCAGAAAGGAGATACTTGCTTCACTTTTTTATTGTGGCACTATTAATAATAACTGGGAAAAGGAATCTACCAAGGCATACATGAATAAAGAATATGTATGTATGTATACATACGTATATGTTTATATATACAAACAATGCAATATTATTCAACTACCAAAACGAATGAAATTCTATCAGTTGGAGCAAGATAGATGAAAGGGAGATCATCACGTTAAGCAGAATAAGCCAAATACAGAAGGACAAATACTGCATGTTCTACACTGTATGTAGTGGCTAAAACAAGAAAACAACAGCAATAACAACAAAAGCTCAGTATAGGAATAGAATAGAATAGAATAGAATAGAATAGAATAGAATAGAATAGATATAAGAGGCTGGAAGTAAAGGGGTAGGAAGGACAGAGGAAATTTGATTAAAACATTAGGGTCGGTGGAGTGTAGTTCATTAACTGTCACAATACTAAAGTAACAGTGAATTTGGGTGTGGTTTCTTAACTATGACAAATATACAAATATAAGATGGTAATAAGGGGAAAACGCATGTGGGGCATATTTGAACTCTGTGCTACACATTTTTGTATTGTAAATACAAAACTATCTGGGAGCCAGCACTGTGGCATAGTGGGCTAAGCTTACACCTGCAGTGCTAGCATCCCATATAGGCACCTGTTCCAGTCCAGGCTGCTCCTCTTCTGACCCAGGTCTCTGCTAATCACCAGGGAAAGCAGTGAAAGATGGTCCCACTGCTTGGGACCCTGCACACTTGTAGGAGACCTGAAGAAGCTCCTGGCTCCTGGCTTCAAATCAGCTCAGCTCTGGCCATTGCAGCCATTTTGGGAGTGAACCAGCAGATGGAAGACCTTTCTCTCTGTCTCTACCACACTCTCTCTGTAACTCTACCTCTCAAATAAACAAATAAATCTTTAAAAACATTTCTTAAATTTAAAAAGTTTTTAATTTTTTAAAAAATAGTATCTTAAAAAATATAAAACTTATAATATTAAAAAATATAACCTTCACCCCATTGTTGAAACACTTTTAGGTTGTACTTCAGAAAAATAATGCCCCAAACCCTTCTTTGACAAATAGGGAATTTTTGTTGCATTTCTGTATACTAACCAATTGCTATAGGGGTTAAATCCAAAAAGACAGAAAAATAGAATTTTTTGAGAGAATGATTATTCACTGAACTTGAATTGAGCCTATTTCTATCTGAGAAAAGCTATGTCAACATGCATCCTATAATTGCTAAAGGACTCAGATATCAACTGAACCATGGAAGATATAAGAATGAAGGTTTCCAAGAGATAAAAATTACTTACCAATCTTATATTGAGCCTTCCTCCTACCTGAGAGAAAAATATATCTTTATGAGATGGGTTTTGTTAATATTATAAAGACTATACAATTCAAACCATATATCTGCCAATGTTCATACCTGCAACACTGGACACATCATATTCATTTCATTAACAGTAAAAGAAAACTCTAACGTACATTCCAACCAAATACTTCACACCAATTGGAAGAAAACTATCTAAGGTATAAATAAATACAAGGGGCTTCAGAAATATTGTATGAAATGGAATTAAAAGATAAGTTTTATTTTGCTGTGAAATCTTTGACATTTATCTATATATTTTTTCATAATTGACATTTTCTGAAAACATTTTGAGACCCTTTGTAATTCTTATAATGTGGCACTAAAATTTGTAGAAATTTCTTAGAAGTCCTTAGATTTTAAAGATATATTTCCAATGGAATTTATGTGAATAACAATGCATACTAAGTTCATGAAAGAAGAACAATTCAGAATTGAGTATACTAAAAAGAAGAAAAAACACTAGTAACTATGATTGGAAAGAGAAAATTATGATAAAAAATGGAAAAATATTTAACACCTTGCATTATTTGAAAATATGGTCAAATAATACAGATTAGCAAATCTCAAGACTACATTTGATAATAGTATACTCAAGTTGTTTAAATGGCCAATAAAAGGAGGAACTTATGTCTCTCAACAGATTTGGAGTCTGATACCCAGAGTTATGAATTAAGATATTATCATATAAAAAAGAATGAACACTCTACTACAGAAGATGTGTTGTACAACACAATTAAAGGAAATTTTCAGTGGAAAAACTACATTCCTCTTGACATGATCCGTTTCATCTCATGACCTTTTAAAGAAGATATAATAACTATCTTCAAGACAGAAGAATCCGACGAAAATATAACATAGGAAACAAATGGGAGGAAGAGAAGGAGAGGGAGAGGATCAGAAGGAAAGTTACTATGAGAAAAGTTCAGGAAGCCAAATAGAAGATAAATAGTTGAATTTGAAATCAAAAAGAAGGAAAAACATAGAAGAGTAGAGATGATGTGAAGAGAAAAGAAATGGCAAAAAAAAAAATCTAAGAAATCTAACAGTAAGAAAAAGTCAGAAAAATTACCAAGTTCTCTCTGAAGTTCTTCTGAAAAATAAAATGGAAAACTTATATAAATGTCAGGGGGAAACATGGGTGTAGTTAGAGTACTTTAACACATGAAATCTTTAAAAACCAGTATCACAGAAACAGTGTACAAGGTTTATTACCAGAAACTGAAGGGACCTGAAACTACAGATGTGAAATACATGAAATTTGTATATCTTAAATAAAATTTTAAAAAAGAAGCTGGAGGGAGGGAGGGGGGACAGGGAAAGAAAAGAGGTGGATAAAAATGTACAAAGTTTCAGTTAAAATGGAGGTCAACAATTTAGACTATAATGTAAAAACAGTTCCTAACAATATGAATTTCAAAGTTTTTCTAAAAGGTACATTTTTAATACTCTTACCACAAAAATTATAAATTGATGACAAATATATTAATTAACCTGACTGAGTTCTTCTAAAATGTATACATGAATCAAAACATCACATTATACTCCATAAAATGCAAAATTAATAATTATCAAATAAAATTCAAAAATTTAGGAGAAATTAACAATGAAGATGAAAATGGGTAAAATTTCTTTTTTTTGTTTTTTGTTTTTGTTTTTAACTTTTATTTAATGGATATAAATTTCCAATGTACAGCTTATGGATTACAATGGCTTCCCCCTCCCATAACTTCCCTCCCACCTGCAACCCTCCCCTCTCCCACTCCCTCTCCCCTTCCATTCACATCAAGATTCATTTTCAATTCTCTTTATATACAGAAGATCAATTTAGTATATATTAAGTAAAGATTTCAACAGTTTGCACCCACATAGAAACACAAAGTGAAACATACTGTTTGAGTACTAGTTATAGCATTAAATCACAATGTACAGCACATTAAGGACAGAGATCCCACATGAGGAGCAAGTGCACAGTGACTCCTGTTGTTGACCCAACAAATTGACACTCTAGTTTATGGTGCCAGTAACCACCCTAGGCTCTCGTCATGAGTTGCCAAGGCTATGGAAGCCTTCCAAGTTTGCCGACTCTGATCATATTTAGACAAGGTCATAAAAGACAGGGTGAGGATAGTAACCAATGATCCTAAGAGTGGCATTAACCAGGTCTGAACAATTATACAGCATTAAGTGGGGAAGAGGACTATCAGTACACACAGGTTGGGAGTAGAGCCATTGGTGGTAGAGTAGAGGTTATGATTACGAAGGAATGAGGCCCAAGTGCGCTAGACAGGGTCTAGAACAAAGGACAGAGTCATCATTAGAGGAGCTAAGAAAGGTGCTGTCTAAGCTCCAGTTAAGTTTTCTGATTGAGAGGCAAATAGAACCTGATAGAAGGGGCTTGATAATAATCTGTTGGGCTTTAGGCCTTGTAAGTTAAGAGGCCCAGACCTATGTATCTCTTCACGTGCGGTACATCCTAAGGGAGGTGTGAACCTCCTAGGGGAAGGCACTCTGTTGACTTTCATTACTTGGCTGGCCTGGGAGGAGAGCTGGCCAGGTAAAGGCAGGTGGCATCTCTAACAAGAAATTTACAGTTCTGCCTGCAATGTTGCTGACCCTACTTGGCCATCCCATCAGCTGCAGTGGTCACTTTGGAAGTTGGTCTGAGTAAAGGGCTTTTCAGCTTAGAGCCAATAAGATCTGTGGCTCTGACCTGGGCATCCTTCGACTCCAGGGCAGGGAAAATGGGTAAAATTTCTACTGTAAATAATATATGCATAGAATTAATATGATTTTTAGGATAAATATAACCATGAACAAATCAATAAAGTGACAAGGAAGCTTATTTCTAGCTTAGGAAATTGAAAAGGGGAATATAGAAAAGCTAAAACTTAATAAAAGAATTTAAATGATGGGAAAGAAAGATTAAAATTTATACTAATTTATACTAATTTTATAGATTAAAACATTAAAGTAATTCAACTAATCCAACACACATACACATGAATGGAAGGGCTTTAAAAAGTGGAAAAATGGAATTAAAAGATGATACCTCTCTGTTTTTCTCTCTGTGTCCCTACCTTTCAAATACATGAATAAATACATAAACTTTTGTTAAAAACGGATTGTGCATTTGGAGCAGTTGTTAACCCACTGCATGGGATGTCAACAAGGGTTCAAGTCCTGTCTCCACTTCTGAGCCCAGCTTCCTGCTAATGCACACCCTAGAAAGCAGTCATGATTCCTCAATGATTAGGTCCTGGCTACACACGTGGAAGACCCAGATGACTTCCTGTCTCCTGGCTGTGTTCTGCCCAGCCTGACTTTTGTATGCTTTAGGGAATAAAGCAGATAATTGGAAATCTCCCTCTGTCTCTGTCTGTCTAACTCACTGTCTTCCAAAGTAAATGAATAAATAAAATTTAAAAATAAGTAATGAGAATTTTCCATGAAGTTCTTGAAGCCTCTTGTATGGGACGGTGCATTGCCTTCCTCTATAGGTAATGTATATTTTATAACACATGCCATCTTGATATTAGTGTATTGGCTTTGATATTTTAATTTTCCAAGATTTCTCTGAGTATGTCAGAAGAAACAAGATAGCTTTAAGTAAAATATAATTTTCATAATTAGTATTCATCATTATAGTGTGATCAAGACTTAAAAATGTTAATAGACATATAAAAATATACATATTTGTGGGGCACATAGTGATATTTTGGTACATGTATAACTTCTAATTAGGGTAAACGTGCTCAAATCCTCAAACATTTAGCATTTCTTTTTAAGGAAAACACCCAAAGTCCTATCTGCTGGGTGTTTTAAATTAGATAAATGTACAGTAACATTAATATTATCTGTTATCACCCTACTGCACAGTAGCATCCCAGCACTGCTGACTCCTATCTAACGATAACTTTGTACGCATTAATCAACCTTTTTCCATCTCTCCTTCCCCCTTTGTCTCCTCAGCCTCTGATAACCTCCAAGTGCTTCTTAGAAGATTTTAGAGCCATTAAGACAGTGCCCTATAGGATGCTGACATTCCAGGAGGTGGCTTAACCTGCTGCACCGCAATGCTGGCCCTGATACAATTTTTATACTTTATACCTATAGTTTATTTTTGGACTCTGTTCCAAAGGCTCTGTTAGTCTACTATTATTTCAAGATCATATAGTTTTGATTATTATATTTTTAAGTAATTCTCAAAGTTAGGGTAAGTGCTCAAAATCTGGTATTATTTTCCAATTATTTTTGGTAATTTATGCTGTTTTGCATTTCTGTATAAATTTTAAAGTAAACTAATTAATGTCTTCATAAAATTTAATAGGGGCTTGATAGCGATTGCATTGAACCTTCAGTTCAATTTGGAGAGTATTCATGTGTTAACATTACTGAATTTTCCATTCTTGAGTATAATGTATTTCTTTATGTCTTTAGGTCTTTTTACGGTTCTTGAACATTTACACTTTTATGGTTTTGTACATTTCTACCAAATTCATCCTTGACTATTTTACACTTTTGAATGTTATTGTAAATGGTGCTTCTTTTTAAATTTGTTTAAAATCCTCTTTGCTCTTATACAGAAATGCAATTAATTTTGTACTTTGAGCTTGTGTTCAACAAGTATAAAGTTCATTTATTTATTGTAAAAAAAAAGAGCCATTAAGAAAGCAAATTACTGTAACATCTGGGAATAATATTTTTGCAAAGATTATAGCCTACAATTCTTCATATTTCTTGAAATTCATTAGAGTTTAATTGAGTTGTCAATTGACAGAACTTTTAAATTTATCTTTGATAAACAGTTCTTCTGTGGTATTTATCATTTACCTCAGGAGCCCTTCCAACAATCTGGTGACACTGCTTTATTAAGGTCCTTACTATTCCTAATACTTATATATAAGAATGCAATTTCTCAGCCTACAAATCTTAATTTAAAAATAAGAAAATAAATAGAATAAAGTTGATATTGGTCACTGACTCAGGTGCTTGAGATAAATGAAATTAAATGAGGAAGAATAAGAAAGGAGGAAAGACAGAGGGATGGGAGGGAAGCATCATTATGCTCCTACATCTGTATATGTGAAATACATGAAATATGTTCACTTAAATAAACATAACAACTATAAAAAATTAAACATGAGTGAATCAAGGTTAAAAAATGCTATGAAAATTGGAATTACAATATAAATGTATATCATGCATATTTAGTGGAGCCAGTGCTGTGGCATAGTGGTAAAGCCTCCACCTACAGTGCCAGAATCCCATATAGTGCCCATTCTAGTCCCGGCGGCTCCACATCCGATCCAGCTCTCTCTATGGCCCGGGAAGGCAGTAGAAGATGGCCCAAGACCTTGGGCCCCTTCACCCACATGGGAGACCCAGAAGAAGCTCCTGGCTCCTGGCCTCAGATTGGCATGGCTTTGGCTGTTGCAGACAACTGGGGAGTGAACCAGCAGATGGCCTCTCTCTCTCTCTCTGCCTCTCCTTTGCTCTCTGTGTAACTGACTTTCAAGTAAAATAAATAAGTCTTTTTTAAAAACCTGATAGTTTTATTTAAAGAATAACTTGAATAATTCACTGAGAAATTCATGAAGAAGAATTTGAGAGAATATTTAAATTGTTTGAGATAGACTTAGTTTTTCACAATTATTTTTAGGATTATATGATCAAAATGTTTGACGACTGTGCTTTAAACTTTCTTATCCCATCTATTTCCCTATACATGATATTAAGCTTCAGTGATATTCCTTAAAAAGTTCACATGTGCTTTAGAAAGATAAGCTCATAATCTAGAACACATAGGTATTGTTTTGATTGTTCCTTGGAGATTTTTGCACTTTATAATACTTCAAGTTTTTATATGATACTTAATTCTTTGCTTCACATTCTTTTTTTTTCTTTTTTTTTTTATTTTTGACAGGCAGAGTGGACAGTGAGATGGAGAGACAGACAGAAAGGTCTTCCTTTTGCCGTTGGTTCACCCTCCAATGGCCGCCACGGTAGCGCGCTGCAGCCGGCGCACCGCGCTGTTCCGATGGCAGGAGCCAGGTGCTTCTCCTGGTCTCCCCTGGGGTGCAGAGCCCAAACACTTGGGCCATCCTCCACTGCACTCCCTGGTTCACATTCTTTAAAGAAACACATTTTGTTGTGGTATTTCATCCTGGTTCTTTTGCCATTTCTCCTGAATTATCCATAAACTTCAGTGAAGGAAGGTTATAGTCTTCTAGAAATAAAATGACTCTTGGTTCAGTTTTATTCATGGAAAAAATAGGATGCCGTTACCTCATATCCATTCTAGGAAGGAAAATCATGGTATTTCTTAACTAAATTGCATGAAATGAAAACATGTATGAAGTATAAATTCATCACACGCTGTTTGGAATTTTTTGTCATTTCTTAAGGTTGAAGCCGTATAATGTGCAAGTAATTTACACTAATAGTTGGAATATCTGATACAGGTCCTAAATCAAGGGATATTTCCCAGTTATTATATATATTGAATGGACTTATGTGCCTATTTTCTTAACCCCCATCATCTCACAAAAATCATCATGAAGCTTCAGAAGCATTTGAATATGAAAGAAGCAACAGTTATAGCAAAGGAATGACATGGAATGAAAAAAGGAATGAGAAAGGTTGGAAAACATGAGGAAAAAGAAACAGAGAGAACATAATATTGGAGTGGCCCATAACCAAAAAAAAAATAATAAAGAGGGAAGAATAGAGTATATATTTGGAAAAGGGAGACCTAAGGAATGGCATCTTGGAGAAGAGAGATGGAAAGCTATCGACATCAAGAAAGCAATTATTTTAAGGTTATATGGGAATAAAGGACTGTCAGACAATATTTACCATTATTTCTCTGAAGTTCATCTGAAAATAAGATGGAAAAAATCAATATAAATATTCTTATTATAAAAATCAGGGTTAAGAAAATTCCAACTTATGAAAAACAATATTTACCATTATTTCTCTGAAGTTCATCTGAAAATAAGATGGAAAAAAATCAATATAAATATTCTTATTATAAAGATCAGGGTTAAGAAAATTCCAACTTATGAAAAACACAATGCAAAGTTTAAACTCAAGATACAGGGGGACACACACACACACACACAACAAGCACTGGAAAAATAATTTTGCCCAAGTAATATGCTGCACAGAATGAAATAAGCAAAGGAAGAAATTTCCTTCATTGAGGGAAAAAAGAAATATTAGTTCTATGGTTATTAAAAAAATTTTAGTTTCTGTCTATGTTATTTAGGCTTTTATTACTAGGGTTCTTTTCTTCAATACTGCCTTTGATTCCCAGTAAATCTATGATATTAATTCTCATTATCATGGTAGCAATGTTGTATTAAGTCACCATCAACCCTGAGTTAGAGAGTCCTGGGCCACTGCTTCTGGAAAAAAAAACAAGTTCAGAAGCCTCTAAGTCTCTGGTTACCACAGTACCAAAATATCGTTTTGCTTTAAATGATTAGATGTCAAGCATCTGACACAGATAAATCAATGTTTACAGGGAACAGAAGGCATTGCTGAACAAGAAAGAAAGAGAAATGATGGAAAGTGGAGGGAAAAAGAAATAGAGAAAACGTACTATGGGAGAAGTCCATTAGTCAACATATGGGGTGGAGAGTAGATGTTCAGGAGAAGGGTGAATCATGGAGTGCAATTACGGGAGCAGGGCACAAACGTTAAAGATACATACCAAGAGAGCAGTCATTTTAATGTGGCATAAGAGTTAAGGCTGTCAGGGGATATTTACCAGATTTTCTCTGAAGTTCTTCTGAAAAATAAAATGGAAAACTCATATAAATGTCAGGGGGCAACATGGATATAGTTAAAGTACTTTAACATGTGAAATCTTAAAAAAACAGTATCACAGAGACAGTGTAGAAAGAGAGCATGTTATGAATCCAGCCAGGAGCCGTTTGGGGAACAGAGTACTTGCAGACCCAGTTAAAAAAATTGGCACATTTCTCTCTCTCCCTATCTCCCCACACACAAAGGCTCCAGGCAACATCTTGGGCTTCACAACAACTGCAGAAATGCTTGTACACATGCCCAGTAACTACACATCTTGTCAGCAGTAAATGCAAAAGCAGCTCAGGTGTGTGCACCCTGCAATCAGCAGGGAGATAGCAATAGTTGGACAGAAACTTGCCCATGCATGGCATCCACGTTCCTCATTGACTTTGATTCTGGCTGGAAAAATTGATGAGGGACTGGGCACAAATGCAGGACTGTGAGCTGCCCCCAGTCTCTCAATATGTCATGGGCTCCAGGACACAAATCACATAGGCAGAGCACCCATGGACAGCTAGCTCAGGGAACATCTCTGCCTCTCTGTAGATGGGACAGACTAGTAGTATGCAATGAATCCTCTGCACTCTGTGACTGTAGGAGAGTTATGTGCTGAAACTGTAGGAAATTTGTGACTACATGAGAGGGTGTAGCTGGGTCTCTGGGCAATCAGTATGAGTGGCTCCACAAGCTCAGAGCTCCCTGATTGCCTGGGATGGGTCACTGCAAGGTGATTCATGCTCACGCTGAGGGCTGTACAGACCCTTCAGTTCCTATGGCAGCATGGGATAGCACTCGGATATTGATCACCTTGGAAGAGAAGAGGGGAGAGTGTAATTACATGAACAGAGGTGATCATAGTCACCTTTCTGCTAAAAAAGAAGAGATCTACCACACCCAACTTCAATGTCACCCTGGAAACATACCCCACCCTGGAGCACTGACCAGAGCTCCCAGGCCACACCCAGCACATACCTCTGAGTATTCAATGAAAGAGCAGAAACCCCAATAAGCCACAGAGGTATAGTTCAAAGATAAAAGCCATCAGAGGAAAAAGCCAACAAGTCTTTCCACAGATGTCTAAAAATAAACACAGAAATACAAAAAAAAAAAACAAATAAGGAAGACAACATTATCCTTAACAAAAGAACACAACAACAATTCAATATTAGTACGTAAATATGAAGATTCATGATATGTCTGAAATAGAATTAAAAAGACTGATCATAGGAACAATGAGAAAAAAATTCACAAATTAAACGAATCCATATATGACATGAATGAAGAATTGTTTCATGAAATTGAGATTTTGAAGAGAAATCGCAATGAAATATTATAAATTAAGAATTCAACATATCAAATAAAAAATATAGTGTAAATCCTTAACAAACGACTTAGTGAAACAGAACAAAGAATATTCAATCTAGAAGAAAAATCTTTACAAATTTTTCAGTTAGGCCAAAAAAATAGAAACATTAAAAACAATGATGAGGATCAAGGGATATTATCAAATGACCCAACATATGGGTCTGAGGATTTCCTGAAGGTGTGGAAAGAGAGAAAGGATTAGAAGGCATTTTTAGTGAAATACTAGCAGAAAACTTCCCAGGTTTAGAGAAAGAAAAAGATGTCCAATTACAGGAAGCACACAGAACTCCCAATAAGCATGACCAGAAAAGATCCTCACCATGACACATTGTAATAAAACCCACCACAGTGAAACATAAAGAAAAGATTCTAAAATGTGCAAGAGAGAAACACCAAATTACTCTCAGAGGATCTCCAATTAGATTCATGGCAGACTTCTCATCAGAAACCCTGTAATTTTCCTGGACAAAGCCAAACAGCTCCAGGACCAGGCCAAGCAGGGCTGGGCTTTCTGGCCTGACATGTGGTCATGGAAATCCTGGCTATTTCCTCTCCTTGACCAAATAACTTCTGTAATCTTGATGCTTCTCTTTGCACCAAGTATTTTTAATGCCCTTGTTCATTTTGTCTCTATCAGACTAAAAGCTGTTGAACTCCAAATTGTCATCAGACAAGGCTTCCAGCCCATTCCATTGGACGACATGAGCAGCCCTCTGGACTGAGCAGCACAGTCTTTCCAAGGTCACTGTCGCACACCATAAGAAAGATAGCAAGAGGAAATACCCAAATCCCCCTCAACACCCACATTTCAGCTTTGAAGAAGTTACAGAAAATGGAACTCCATTCATAATCCCAAAGAAGAATTTTGGGTATTGCCTCTTGAGGTGGGAGAATGTTAGGCAGGAAGTCAGTTATGAGCTTATGTGTGTGCGACATAAAGGCCTAAAGAGAAGACATCTATGTCCAGCATATGCTGCATCTCAAGGTCATCCCAATGGTGTTTCAGGGGCATCCTGGTATTCACATCCTGCCCTGCCCTGCCCTCTTCCACCTGATAACCTGCCAGGTGGAGGTCCCCACCCCTTCTGCCTGACAAATCTTCAACAATCTCCCAGGTGCAGCCTAGTATCTGCATCTCAAACACTCTGCTCCCTTCCTCCTGTCTGATAACATTTGCATCCATAAAGTCCTTTGTTTCAGAAACTCAGGGAGTAGCTTCTTAACATTTGCATCCATAAAGTCCTTTGTTTCAGACCTTCAAGAGAAAACTCAGATAGAAGTTTTTCTATTTACATCCAAAAAGCCCTTTGTTCCAAGAGGAGCAGCCTCAACCGAATGGCATGCTAAGCCCTCTGCCTCTCTGCTGAGCCACCTGCCTGCCTGGCCAGGTGCAATCTCTCCACTCAACCATGTATCCTCGCTCCCCCCGCCCCCAGGGCAAGCAACTGCACTCTCTCTCAGGTCCTGTCTGGAGAGGTGCCCATCCATCTTTACAGATGTCCCTACCCTAATAAACTTTGCTACTTTTACTTTCCAAAAAAAAAAAAGAAAGAAACCCTGAAGGCTAAGAGAAAATGGAAGATATAGCCCAAGTCCTAAGAGAAAAAACTGTCATGCCAGAATAATATACCCTGCAAAACACTCATTTGTGAATGAAGGTGAAATAAAGACCTTTCATAAAAAACAGAAATTGAAAGACCACCCATTCAGCACTGCAAAAGATGCTTAAGAACACACAGAAACATGGTCATCAATACGAAAAAAGGTAAGGGAGAAAATCTCTCAGTAAAAGATCAAAGGAAGTTCAAAGTATAAATGAGGAATATCTTTGGGAAAATGGCAGGGCAAAGTCACTACTTATCAATAGTCATCTTGAAGGTAAATGACCTCAACTTCCCAGTTAAAAGGCATAGACTGGCTGAATGGATTAAAAAACAAAACCCATCTATTTGCTGCTTATAAGAAACACATGTTACCAATAAAGTTGCATGCAGATTGAAAGCGAAAAGTTAGAAAAAGGTATTCCATGCCAACAAAAACCAAAATAGAGCTGGTGTGGCTATCTTAATATCAGGAAAAATATACTTTAACACAAAAACTGTTAAAAGAGAAAAAGAAGGTCATTATATAATGATTAAAGTATCAATTAAACAGGAAGATGTAACTATTATAAACATATATGCACCTAATTACAGGGCACCTGTCTACTTAAAAGAAAGGTTAAGGGGTTTAAAGGGAGACTTAGACTTAATACAATAGTATAGGGGAACTTAAATCATCCACTTTCAGCAATAGACAGATCAACAAGACAGAAAATCAACAAGGAAACAGCAGATTTAATCAACACTATAGACCAAAAAGACCTAACAGATAACTATAAACCGTTTCATCCTACAGTTGCAGAATACACATTATTCTCAGCAGTGCAGGGAACTTTCTCTAGGACTGACCGCATACTAGGTCATTAAGCAAATCTCAGTAAATTCAAAAAAATCAAAATCATACCATGCATCTTCTTGGGACACATGGAATGAAGCTTGAAATCAGAAACTCAGGAATCCCTAGAGTATATGCAAACGCGTGGAGACTGAACAACATGCTCCTGAATGAACACTGGGTCATAGAAGAAACCAAAAGAGAAATCAAAAAGTTTCTGGAAGCAAATGAAGATAACAATACAACATATCAAAACGCATGAGGTCTTCCATCCACTGGTTCACTCCCCAGATGGCCGCAATGGCCGGAGCTGCACCGAGCTGAAGCCAGGAGCCAGGAGCCGGGAGCCAGGAGCTTCTTCCAGGTCTCGCACGTGAGTCTGGGGGCCCAGGCACCTGGGCCATCTTCTACTGCTTTCCCAGCTGTAGCAGAGAGCTGGATGGGAGGAGGAGTGGCCGGGACTGGAACCGGTGCCCATATGGGATGCTGGCGCTTCAGGCCAGGGCTTTAACCTGCTGCGCCACAGCGCTGGCCCCGCGTTTAGTTTTTTTGTTTTGTTTTGTTTTGTTTTGTTTCTTTTTCTTTTTTTTTTTTCAGAGTTTAGGACCTTTAATTTGTCCTAAAGTCACTGAAGCAAAAATCATGATAAAACATTCTGTTTTCCTTTACAAGCCCCCAACGGGAAAAAAAACCCAACTATTTGTAGGAAAAAAAAGTTTTGTACATGGGATGAAACAATATAAATTCAAAACTTACAGATAGGGTTAGCTCTATCACTCATCTCTTTAAAAAGTTTATATGAATATCCAGTCAAAACCGACAGGGTATCGCCCTTGCAATGTTATCTATACGACTTCCAAGCAGACCACAGGACTGCACACTGTCTTGGAATGTCCTCAAAAGGCTCCGTCATCGAGCAGGTTAACAGAGTAAAATCCCCAGAGTCCTTTCTTTCCAATGGAAGAGGGAGAAATTATTCAAACTTCGTCTTCTTTCCTTGTGGCTTGTGGTCTCCGCCACCGCCTCTGCTGCCTCGGAACCCTCCTCGCCCTCCGAAGCCTCCCCGGCCTCGGCCTCCGAATCCACCATGGCCTCCTCTGCCACCACCTCGGCCTCCAAAGCCACCTCGGCCTCCGCCACGGCCCCCGAAGCCACCTTCACCCTTCGGCTTGGCCCAGTCCAAAGTGACTTTGTTGCCATCAATCTCCCCATCCTCCATGGCCTCCTTGGCGGCTTTGGCGTCCTCCTCACTGTTGAAGTCTACGAAGCCAAACCCTTTGAAGGATCCCGTCTCCCAGTCCGTCACTATCCTCGCCCGGACAGAGCCCTCGAACGATTCCTTTAACGTCTCCTCGGTGGTCTCCTCAGACAAACCCTTGACAAACAAGGTCTTGGTTGGCTGGCTTCTTGCATTGGGTGACCCTCTGGGTGCTTGCAACTCCAGCCGAATGGCTCTGCCCTCAATTTCCCTTTTATTACAGGAATTTAAAGCTTCCTTAGCATCTTCAAATGAGGCAAATTCTATAAACGCGTTTAGTTTTTAAAGATGGAGGATTAGGTTATGGTCTGAGATCTTTCTTCTAATGCAGTGCTGGGGAACATGCTGCCCGCAGACTGGATAAGCGCTGTGGAATCACTTGGTCTGGTCTTGCCAAGGCAGCCACAGGCAGGACTCTTGAGTCAGTAGTCTGTAGCAGGAATTGTGTGTGACCGGTGAATGATGTTACAAATATCCAAATGGCCCTTGGCAGAAACAGGGTTCCCTACTCCTGTGCCGTATGTACTAGGGGCTATGGATTTCTTCTGGACACTGTTTTAGCTGCCTCCACATATTTTGATATATTGTATCTTCATTCTCATTTAGTTGAAAATGTCTGTTTTTATTTCCCTGGAGACTTCTTCTTTGACTCATGGGTCATTTAGAAATCGGGCTGGTGTTGTGGCGTAACTGATAAAGCAGCTGCTCGTGGGTGTCCTGTCTGGGCCTGGTTCGGGTCCTGGCTGCTTCACTTCTCATCTAGCTCCCTTCTGGGGGCCTGGGAGGGGCAGCGGAGGATGGCCCAGGTGCTTGGGCCCCTGCCACCCACGGGGAGACCAGAGAGGCTGCTTGTCTTCTGGCTTCAGCCTGGCTGTTGCGGCCACTTGTGGAGTGAACCAGTGAATGGAAGAATCTCTCTCTTGCTCTTTGTAACTCTTTCAAATGAATAAATAAATCTTAAAAAAAAAAAGTATGGGATACAGCAAAAGCAGCGTTAAGAGGAAAGTTTATAGCAATAGGTGCCTACATCCAGAAATTGGAAAGTCACCAAACAAATGAGCTTTCAATGCATCTCAAGGATCTCGAGAGAAAAACAGCAAACCAAACACAAAACTAGTAGGAAAAGAGAAATCATTAAAATTAGAGAAGAAATTAACAGAATTGAATCCAAAAAACCATAACAAAATATAAACAAAAGGAAGAGTTTTAAAAAAAAATAAACAAAATTGCCATGCCATTGGCCCAACTAACCAAATAAAAGACCCAAAAGAATAAAATCAGAGATGAAAAAGGGAATGTAACAACAGACACCATAGAAATAAAAAGAATCATCAGAAATAATGCAGAAATGGATAGATTCCTGGACACATACAGGTGTCAATCTAAATTGACCCATGAAGACATAGAAAACCTAAATAGACCCAAAATCAAGAAAGAAATTAAATCAGTATTAAAGGCCCTCCCAACAAAGAAAAGCCCAGGACTGGATGGATTCACTGCTGAATTTTAACAGACATTTAAAGAAGAATTAATTCCAATCCTTTTCAAGCTATTCAAAACAATTGAAAGAGAGGGAATCCTCCCACATTCTTTCTATGAATCCAGGATCACCTTGACTCCTAAACTTGCAAAGGATGCAAGATAAAAAGAGAATTACAGGCCAGTGCCATGGCTCAATAGGCTAATCCTCTGCCTGCAGCGCCGGCACCCCGGGTTCTAGTCCAGGTCGGGTCACTGGATTCTGTCCTGGTTGCCCCTCTTCCAGGCCAGCTCTCTGCTATGGCCCGGGAAGGCAGTGGAGGATGGCCCAAGTCCTTGGGCCCTGCACCCGCATGGGAGACCAGGAGAAGCACCTGGCTCCTGGCTTCGGATCAGCGCGATGTGCCGGCCACACAGCACTGGCTGCGGCGGCCATTGAAGGGTGAACCAACGGCAAAGGAAGACCTTTCTCTCTTCTCTCTTTCTCTCACTGTCCACTCTGCCTGTCAAAAAAAAAAAAGAAAGAAAGAAAGAATTACAGTAGAATGTAACAGCACATCAGAAAGATCATCTACCCAGACCAAATGGGATTTATCCCTGGTATGCAGGAATGGTTCAATATTCACAAATCAATCAATGTGATACATCATATTAACAAACTGCAGAAGAAAAACCATATGATTAGCCCAATAGATGCAGAGAAAGCATTTGATAAAATACATGATGAAAAAAAAGAGAAAATACTAAGCAACTTGGGTATAGAAGGAACATTTCTCAACACAATCAAGGCAATTTATGAAAAACCCATTGCCAGGATCATACTGAATGTGGAAATGTTGGAAGCATTCCCACTGAGATCTGGTACAAGACAAGGATGCCACTCTCAATATTGCTATTCAATATAGTACTGGAAGTTTTAGCCAGAACTATTAGGCAAAAAAAAAAGAAACAAAAGGATACAAATTGGGAAGAAAGAAGTCAAATTATCCCTCTTTGTAGATTATATGATTTTTTATTTAGGGGATCCAAAGAACTCCACTAAGACTATTGGAACACATAGAAGAGTTTGGAAAAGTAGCAGGATACAAAATCAATACACAAAAACCAACAGCTTTGTATACACAGACAATGCCATGGCTGAGAAAGAACTTCTAAGATCAATACCATTGAAATATCTACAACAAAATCAAATACCTTGGAATAAACTTAACCAAAGATGTAAAAGATCTCTATGATGAGAATTACAAAATCTTAAAGAAAGAAATAGAAGAGGATACCAAAAAATGGAAAAATCTTCCATGCTCATGGATTGGAAGAATCAATATCATCAAAATGTTCATTTTTCTGCTAAAAACAGTTTACAGATTTAATGTGATACCAACTAAAATACCAAAGATATTCTTCTCAGATCTGGGAAAAATGATGCAGAAATTCATATGGAGGCACAGGAGACATCAAATAGCTAAAGCAGTCTTGTACAACAAAAACAAAGCCAGAGTAATCACAATACCAGATTTCAGGACATACTACAGGGCAGTTATAATCGAAACAGCATGGTACTTGTACAGAAACATAATTAGACCTTACTACATTTGGATCTAACTAAAAAGCCCATGAGAGTTTCTCAGGAATGGAAAGCCAAGACATCTTGGCAAAAAGTGAACTAAATGAAAGATCTCTGTGAGTGAGATCCCAATGGAAAGAAGGGACCATCAAAGAAGGAAATGCCTTTCTCTGAAGGGAGGAGAGAACTTCCACTTTGATTATGTCCTTGTCTAAATAAGTTGGAGTTTGTGAACTCAAGATGCATGACAAGAGCCTCGGTTGATTACTGACATCGTAAGTAAGAATGTCAATTGATAAATCAACAACAAGAGTCACTGTGCACTTGCTCTCCATGTAGGATCTCTGTCCCTAATGTGTTGTACTATGAGGATTAACAGTAAAACTAATCTTCAAACAGTACTTTATATTTTGTGTGTTTGTGTGGGTATGAATTATTGAAATCTTTACTCAGTATAGAGTTGATCTTCTGTATATAAAAATAATAAAAAATGAATCTTAATGAAGAATGGGATGTGAGAGGGAGTAGGAGATGGGATGGTTTGCAGGTGGGAAATTCTTACTTTAATAAAAATTTGTAAACAATGGAAAAAAGAAATCTCTATACTGTTTTCCACAATGGTTTTAACTTATATTAACTTATATTAACTTATATTCTCATCAACTATGTAAGAGTTGCTTTTTCCAATATCCTCACCAGTTATTTATTAGTCTCTGTCTTTTTGGTATTAGCTATTCTAACTGAAATGAAGTTATATCTCATTGTGATTTTGATGGCTAGTGAAACTGAGCAGTTGTTCATATATGTTGGCCATTTATATTCTGTCTTTTGAGAACTGGTACTCTGTTCTGCCATTTTTCAACTGAGTTGTTTTGTTGTTGTTGAGTATTTTGAGTGCCTGATATATTTTGGATATTAACCTTATGTCAGAAAGAAGAGATTTACTCCACTTTTGATTGTGGAACTATTAATAATAACTGGGATAAGGAATCTACCAAGGTATCCATCATCAGATGTATAAATAAAATTATTCATGTATCTATGTATACATATATGTATATGTATAGCTCATATATACATACATGTATATATGTATAGTTCATATATATATATATACACATATATAGTTCATTGTTTGTATACATACAAAGCTGTACTTTGGAAATTTACATTTATTAAATAAAAGGAACATGCCTGCGACTATAGACTTGTAGTTCAGGCCACCGAAGATTAGAGATGGGACTTGGGCACTCCCTTGACTTGCATCCTCTGGTTTGCTTTAACAAAAACCAGGAGGAAAAGAAAGCTAGGCATCAGAAGCAATGGGTGGCAGGCCTATTAATGGCTGATCTGTACACTGATCTGCCCTCAAGGAGACCCAACAGGCCAGTCTACTGCAGTGGCTTTCAATGTGGTAAGCCTGGGCTTCAGCAGAAGTCAACTTGTGAAGAGCCCCTGGCAGCTCTGCCAAGAGTTGGATCACTGGAAATGGACCTGCCCTGGAATTGAAGGATGCCCAGGTCAGAGCCACAGATCTTATTGGCTCTAAGCTGAAAAGCCCTTCACTCAGCCCAACTTCCAAAGTGACCACTGCAGCTGAGGGGATGGTCAAGTAGGGTCAGCAACATTGAAGGCAGAAGTGTAAATTTCTTGTTAGAGATGCTCCCTGCCTTTACCTGGCCAGCTCTCCTCCCAGGCCAGCCAAGTAATGAAAGTCAACAGAGTGCCTTCCCCTAGGAGGTTCACACCTCCCTTAGGATGTAGCCCATGTGAAGAGATAGATAGGTCTGGGCCTCTTAACTTACAAGGCCTAAAGCCCACCAGATTATTATCAAGCCCCTTCTATCAGGTTCTATTTGCCTCTCAATCAGAAAACTTAATTGTAGCTTAGACAGCACCTTTCTTAGCTCCTCTAATAATGACTCTGTCCTTTGTTCTAGACCCTGTCTAGCGCACTTGGGCCTCATTCCTTCATAATCATAACCTCTACTCTACCTCCAATGGCTCTACTCTCAACCTGTGTGTACTGATGGTCCTCTTCCCCACTTAATGCTGTATAATTGTTCAGACCTGGTTAACGCCATTCTTGGGATCATTGGTTACTATCCTCACCCTGTCTTTTATGACCTTGTCTAAATATGATCAGAGTCGGCGAACTTGGAAGGCTTCCATAACCTCGGCAACTCATGATGAGAGCCTAGGGTGGTTACTGGTGCCATAAACTAGAGTGTCAATTTGTTGGGTCAACAACAGGAGTCACTGTGCACTTGCTCCTCATGTGGGATCTCTGTCCTTAATGTGCTGTACATTGTGATTTAATGCTATAACTAGTGCTCAAACAGTATGTTTCACTTTGTGTTTCTATGTGGGTGCAAACTGTTGAAATCTTTACTTAATATATACTAAACTGATCTTCTGTATATAAAGAGAATTGAAAATGAATCTTGATGTGATTGGAAGGGGAGAGGGAGCGAGAGAGGGGAGGGTTGCGGGTGGGAGGGAAGTTATGGGAGGGTGAAGCCATTGTAATCCATAAGCTGTACATTGGAAATTTATATTTATTAAATAAAAGTTAAAAAATTTTAAAAAAACGTTAAGAAAAAGAGAAAAAAAATTCTTAGGGATAAATTATTAAACATAGAAGAGTAAACCATGACTTGAGCAGGGATATATGCCTGGTTGTTTTCTACAGTTATTTACTCTAGAGTTGGAATTTTATCCAAACTTAATTTTGACATCAGCATTGATGGGTTGGGGGCTGTCACTGTGCATAGTGTGTAAAGCCTGCCTGCAACGCCAGCATCCCATATGGGTGCAGTTTTGAGTCCCAGCAGCTCCACTTCTGACCCAGATCTCTGCTATGGCCTGGGAAAGCAGTAAAAGGTGGCCCAAGTGTTTGGGTACCTGCACCCACATGAGAGACCTGGAAGAAGTTCCTGGCTCCTGACTTCAGATCGGCCCAGCTCTGGCCATTTCAGCCATTTGCAAAGTGAACCAACAAATGCAAGACCTCTCTCTCCCTCCCTCTCTCTCTCTCTCTCTCTGCCTCTGCCTCTATGTAATTCTGCCTTCAAAATAAATAAATAAATATCAAAAAGAAGTCAAGAAAGTGAATTGCAATTGATAATACAGGAGAAAGCATTTGAAAATTTAAAAGGCTGTAGTATCAATAATAAATAAACAACTCCATAAAAGAAAAAACCATTTTTAAAAAGGACAGAGATATTGAATAGACATTTATTCAAAAAAGATATATAAATAACAACAAGTGTATGAAAAGGTGATAAACTTCTTTAGTGACTAGGTAAATGCAAATTAAAACCGTGATGAGATACAACTTCACAGAAAATAGTTATACAACGATGTTCATCCAGTGCTATTTAAAGTAGTCAATAGTTGGGGAAACCAAAATTTCCATCAACAGGTAAGAGAAAAACAAAATATTCATACAATCAAGCATTATCTCAAGAGTGAGCCTCAAAAACTTTAGGAAGTGAAAGAAAGTGGATACAAATGCCACCTGTCATAAATTCCATGGCTATGAGAAAACCAGAAGTACATTCATGGAGACAGAAATCAGATGAGTGGTTGTCAAAGGCTGAGGGATGAGGAAGTGATTTCCCAATGGGTACTGAGTTTAGCTTTAGGGTGATGACCTTCTTTTGGAAATATATGCAGGTGATAATTACACAATATTGTGAGTATACTAAATGCCATTCAGTTATGTATTTCAACATGGTTAACTTAATATATAAATTTTAACTTAAAAAAAATAAAAACATCAATAGGCACGGTATACAAGTGGAATGACAGAGGATAAAATCAATCCATGAGCAAAATTCTTGAGTACCTTCAGATAATGCCAAGATATATGAATATTGCTGCTTGCCTACAGTCAATGGTTGCCATTGCTCAGTTACTTAATTTGTATTTATAGGAAGATATAAGACATGCTTTAATCTCATCTTCCTCTCATTTTTCTGAAAAGTAAATTATTCAAGAGTTTGAACAGTTCAGAAAATCAAGCCAGAAAATGTTTAGTACCAGTTAAAGGGGAGCAAATTGCAAATGGATTAATAGCATTTCAAATAGATTCGTATACTAAAGGGAAATTTTATCTTACATATTATCATAACCTGATGCTTTTATTATTGTCTAAAACTCAATTTGCTGCAACAATATACTTTGTAAACAGATCAAGATTTGAAACTTACCATATTCTTTTATAATTTTCTCAGCAAAAAAATAAGGGAATATTATTAAATAAAATAAGTGAAATTTCTCAGAGGATCAAATATTAGCTCTATTTTTACAAAACAACAAGGTACCAAGAGCATTGCTTTTACATAATCCAGGGTGTGATTTCCTTCAATTATAAATTTAGGGTAGAGATGAGAAATTTAATTTTTCTTTCCTTCATTTTCTCTGAAAGATCCTCTGGACACATTCATTTATTTCCAATAAACTAATACAGTTTACAAATAAATTTCAAAAGGTTCAAAATGATTAGCTTGCAAATTATCTTTTTTGTGTGGAGGAAAATATAACACACTTACCTTGCCATTTCTTCTGTAACTTCATTTTTGCTAAAAAAAAGAAAAGATATTGGAATAATTGTGATATTTTTAGAATTGACAAATTTGTCCTCATTTCTATCTATTATGTTCTTTCTTCATTTTACTCCCTTGCTATCATCTACTTTGGATTGCAAAACTTTCTATAGTATTTCTTATTAAGCAAATTTTCTGATGCCTTTTCCCTAGCCTTTGTTTCTTTCATGCAAGATTCTCTTTATTTCAGCCTTATTCCTGAATATATAGAATATTGGGGAGGTCCAAGATGACTGAATAGGGAAAAGATATGCTGATTTTGACCACAGTGAGATATTAGAACAGAGGAGGAACCACTTTCCCGGGGGACACTTGGAGAGCAGTTTGCCGTGGAGGGTGTACAGAAAGAAGAGATACTGTGGAGCAACAGGGATCACACAATCATGCAGCAATTAGCGGGATACCACCAGCAAGTCACACAGCCAGTGGCTGGTGGAAATGACATCTTCTCAGGGTGAGGTAAGAGGAAATGTAGCAGCCTGTATGACACTGGTGATGTCATCTGGGCTAGAATATCGCAGTCCCCACCACATGAATGGAGAGCACATTGCTTTCCTCCCCTCCCACCAACATCAATCCCAGTAAACAGCAGGGGGTAGGTACCATCTTAATAAGACAATTGAAGGCTACTGTGGCCTGAGGGCCCTGGTGGATTTTGTTGGAGGGATAAGTCAGTGCAAACCAGTGCCTTTATTTCTGGCCTGGAGAGTTGGCAAGGTCCAGGGTGCCCACTTAGGTCAATAAAGAGAGGGCATATTGCCCCCATCCCTGTTCCCCAGCAAGGTGTAGGACTCAGTTGTCAATGCAGAGCACTGATGGATCTCTGCCAGGATGCTGACTTTCTCTGGGAGCAGGATGGCTCTCTCCATAGACAGGAAGGTTTATTGGGCAGAAAGTGGATCCCCTGCTCCCTGGTACTGTAGGATACCTGCAACTTCTGACTGCATGATAGGGACCAGAGTGTAGCTGGGTCTTTGGGCAATTACTGGATATGGCTCTGAAGGCTCAGAATTCCTTAAATGCTGAGGAGGATCTCAATAGAGGGCTCTATGCTCAAACTGAGGAGTTCATAGATCCTTTGTGAGGTTCATGCACCTGAGTGGGTAGAGCACACAGGCACTTTGGGGTCACCCTAAGTCATTGGTGCACTATGGCAGAAAGTGGTTGGGGTTATGAACACACCAGATGGTGCAATGATACTCTACCCCCTATTGACAATAGGAGGGATCTGCCATGCCTAACTTAGGGGTCACTCTGGATCCTTGCCCACCATCAAGCACTGGCCTGAGCTCCCTGGACCCATCAAGCACATACTTTTAGATATCCTCTGAAGGACTAGATATTCCCCTAAGCTATAAGGCACATTTTGAGGACAAAGTCCACATAGTGAGAGGAAAAAACATAAAAGTGATTCCACTCATGCCTAAATATAAAGTACAAGAAAATGAACAAGGAAGACAATATGACTACTTAAAAGGAAAATATCACACTTTGATATTAGAACATGAAGATGAAGAGATTGTTGAAATACCTGAAAAAAAATCAAAAGAATCATAGCATCACTCAAAACACAGAAAAGAAAATCCATGAGTCAAAGTAATCCATGATGTGGATAATAAATACTGCCAGAGGCAAGAGACACTAAAAAACAATCAAACTAAAATATTAGAAATAAAAATTGCAAAATATCAAATAAAAAAACACAGTAGAAAGCCTTAACAATAGACTTGGCAATGCAGGTGAAAGAATATAAGAGCTAGGTGGCAAATCTTTAGAAATATCTCAGTCAAATGAAGAAGAAAAAAAAGAAAAACAAAAATAGTGCATGAGATTTATGGAACAACAACAAATAATATATGTGTCTTAGAAGTTCTTGAAGGAGGGGGTGGAGCCAAGATGGCGGATAGTGAGGACGTGTGCCGTAGTTTGGGAAAATAAAGTTTCATAAAAGTGGAATTACTGTGGCCTCAGGAAAAGACTCAAAAAAAAAAAAAAACTGCAGAGGAAACGCTTCTGGATCTAGTGGATGTGACACAGAGGACCTACAGGAAGCCCATCGCATGGAAACCCAACCGCGGGAGCCGAGCCGCAGAATCTCGCCAGCGCGGGAACGAATGGAAGGTAAGACAAAGATGTCAGAAACCCAAGACATTGGGGGGGAAAAGCAGAGGCCTCTCTCTTCACTCTCGGAGCAAAACAAAGAGCAGGTTCAATTTACATATGTAAAACACCGCCAAAGAGTTCACAAACTCAGTAACTTTGGAACTTTGGTGAAACTTGAGAACACGTTGAGGGCTGCATAAACTCTTTGTGTGGTCCCAGGGGTAGATCAAATGAATACTCACAGGGGCCAGATTTCAACTACCCTCAATTCCAATCACCTGTGCCAAATTACTTCCCAACTAAGTCAAAAAAGAGAGAGAGAGAGAGAGCGCGATCCAGCAAGGAACAAGGGAGAGAACAATCTGGGTGAGTCGCTTTTTGCACAGCCTTAAACCTGAAGAATCAAGCGGAGCTCTCTGGCCACACCCATCACAGCCTCTAAGGATCCATCAAAGCAGACAGCCCACTTAGAGGCATAGTATAACGAGAAAAAAAGACCACAGCCAAAAAAAAAAAAAAAAAAAAACATAAATTATCTCCAACATGCCAAACAAAAAACGTAGAAACCGAGGTAACAAGAGCAAGGAAGACACTATGATGCCCCCAAATGAACAAGACACCACAATCCAAGATTATGAAGATGAAGAGATAGAGGAAATGCGAGAAGTGGAACTAAAAAAATTGATAAGAACATTAAGAAGTTCTCAAAAACAAATTCTTGAACTACAGAAATCCATAATGGACAAGATAGAAAATCTCTCTCGTGAAAATGAAATATTAAAGAGGAATCAAAATGAAATGAAACAACTAGTAGAACATGAAACTGTGATAATGACAAGAAACCACAATGAAAAGAACTCAATAGATCAAATGAAAAACACATTAGAGAGCCTTAAAAACAGAATGGGTGAAGCAGAAGAGAGAATATTAGAATTAGAAGACAGAGAACAGGAAAGGAAACAGTCAAATCAAAGAAAAGAAGAAGAAATCAAAAATCTAAAAAATACTGTCAGGAATCTACAGGATACTATTAAAAAACCAACATTCGGGTTCTAGGAGTTCCTGAAGGCATGGAGAGGGAGAAAGGATTAGAAGGCTTTTTTAGTGAGATACTAGCAGAAAATTTACCAGGCTTGGAGAAGGACAGAGACATCCTAGTACAGGAAGCTCATAGAACCCCTAATAAACATGACCAAAAGAGATCCTCACCATGACACGTCGTAATCAAACCCACAACAGTGAAACACAAAGAAAAGATTCTAAAATGTGCAAGAGAGAAACGTCAGATTACTCTCAGAAGATCTCCAATTAGACTCACAGCAGACTTCTCATCAGAAACCCTACAAGCTAGGAGAGAATGGCGAGATATAGCCCAGGTACTAAGAGAGAAAAACTGTCAGCCCAGAATATTATATCCTGCAAAGCTCTCATTTGTGAATGAAGGTGAAATAGAGACCTTTCACAGCAAACAGAAATTGAAAGAATTTGTTGCCACTCGTCCGGCCCTGCAAAAGATGCTTAAAGATGTGTTACATACAGAAACACAGAAACACAAATATGAAAGAAGATAAAGGAAGGAAACCTAACAGTAATAGATCACAGGAGTCTCAAACCAGATATTAGAAAAAAAGCTTTGGCAAATGACAGGGCAAAGTTACTCCTTCTCAATAGTCACATTGAATGTTAATGGCCTGAACGGTCCAGTTAAAAGAGACCGATTGGCTGACTGGGTTAAGGAACAAAACCCATCTTTTTGCTGCTTACAAGAACTCATCTATCCAACAATGATCCATACAGACTGAAAGTGAAAGGCTGGAAAAAGATATACCATGCCAACAGAAATGAAAAAAGAGCGGGCGTAGCCATCTTAATATCGGACAACATAAACTTTACCACAAAAACTGTCAGGAGAGACAAAGAGGGGCACTATTTAATGATTAAGGGATCCATTCAACAGGAAGATATAACAATTATCAATGTATATGCACCTAATCACAGGGCACCAGCTTATTTAAAAGACTTGTTAAGGGACTTAAAGGGAGACTTAGACCCCAATACAATAGTACTGGGGGACTTCAATACTCCACTCTCAGAGATAGACAGATCAACAGGACAGAAGATCAACAAGGAGACAGCAGATTTAAATGACACTATAGCCCAAATGGATCTAACAGATATCTACAGAACATTTCATTCTACACATAAAGAATTTACATTCTTCTCAGCAGTACATGGAACCTTCTCTAGGATTGACCACATACTAGGCCATAAAGCAAGTCTCAGCAAATTCAAAAGAATTAGAATCATACCATGCAGCTTCTCAGACCACAAAGGAATGAAATTGGAAATTAGCAACTTGGGAATCCCTAGAGCACGTGCAAACACATGGAGATTGAACAACATGCTCCTGAATGAACAATGGGTCATAGAAGAAATTAAAAGAGAAATCAAAACTTTTCTGGAAGTAAATGAGGATAACAGCACAACATACCAAAACCTATGGGATACAACAAAAGCAGTGTTAAGAGGAAAGCTTATATCAAAAGGTGCCTACATCAAGAAATTGGAAAGCACCAAATAGATGAGCTTTCAAGTCATCTCAAGGATCTAGAAAATCTGAAGCAAACCAAACCCAAACCCAGTAGGAGAAGAGAAATGATTAAAATCAAAGAAAAAAACAACAGGATTGAATCCAAAAAAATATTACAAAAAATCAGCCAAACGAGGAGCTGGTTTTTAAAAAATAAACAAAATTGACATCCCATTGGCCCAACTAACTAAAAAAAGAAGAGAAAAGACCCAAATCAATAGGATCAGAGATGAAAAGGGAAACGTAACAACAGACACCGCAGAAATAAAAAGAATCATCAGAAACTACTACAAGGACTTGTATGCCAGCAAACAGGGAAATCTATCAGAAATGGACAGATTCTTGGACACATACAACCTCCCTAAATTGAGCCAGGAAGACATAGAAAACCTAAACAGACGCATAACTGACACAGAAATTGAAACAGTAATAAAGGCCCTCCCAACAAAGAAAAGCCCAGGACCAGATGGATTCACTGCTGAGTTCTACCAGACATTTAGAGAAGAACTAACTCCAATTCTTCTCAAACTATTCAGAACAATCGAAAAAGAGGGAATCCTCCCAAATTCTTTCTATGAAGCCAGCATCACCTTAATTCCTAAGCCGGAAAAAGATGCAGCATTGAAAGAGAAGTACAGACCAATATCCCTGATGAACATAGATGCAAAAATACTCAATACAATTCTGGCCAATAGAATGCAACAACACATCAGAAAGATCATCCACCCAGACCAAGTGGGATTTATCCCTGGTATGCAGGGATGGTTCAACGTTCGCAAAACAATCAACGTAATACACTGCATTAACAGACAGCAGAAGAAAAAACATATGATTCTCTCAATAGACGCAGAGAAAGCATTTGATAAAATACAACACCCTTTCATGATGAAAACCCTAAGCAAACTGGGTATGGAAAGAACATTCCTCAATACAACCAAAGCAATATATGAAAAACCCACGGCCAACATCCTATTGAATGGGGAAAAGTTGGAAGCATTTCCGCTGAGATCTGGTACCAGACAGGGATTCCCACTCTCACCACTGCTATTCAATATAGTTCTGGAAGTTTTAGCCAGAGCTATTAGGCAATAAAAAGAAATTAAAGGGATACAAATTGGGAAGGAAGAAGTCAAACTATCCTTCTTTGCAGATGATATGATTCTTTATTTAGGGGACCCAAAGAACTGTACTAAGAGACTATTGGAACTCATCGAAGAGTTTGGCAAAGTAGCAGGATATAAAATCAATGCACAAAAATCAACAGCCTTTGTATACACAGGCAATGCCACGGCTGAGGAAGAACTTCTAAGATCAATCCCATTCACAATAGCTACAAAAACAATCAAATACCTTGGAATAAACTTAACCAAGGACGTTAAAGATCTCTACGATGAAAACTACAAAACCTTACAGAAAGAAATAGAAGAGGATACCAAAAAATGGAGAAATCTTCCATGCTCATGGATTGGAAGAATCAATATCATCAAAATGTCTATTCTCCCAAAAGCAATTTATACATTCAATGCAATACCAATCAAGATACCAAAGACCTTCTTCTCAGATCTGGAAAAAATGATGCTGAAATTCATATGGAGACACAGAAGACCTCGAATAGCCAAAGCAATCTTGTACAACAAAAACAAAGCCGGAGACATCACAATACCAGATTTCAGGACATACTACAGGGCAGTTCTTATCAAAACAGCATGGTACTGGTACAGAAACAGATGGATAGACCAATGGAACAGAATAGAAACACCAGAAATCAATCCAAACATCTACAGCCAACTTATATTTGATCAAAGATCCAAAACTAATCCCTGTAATAAGGACAGTCTATTCAATAAATGGTGCTGGGAAAATTGGATTTCCACATGCAGAAGCTTGAAGCAAGACCCCTACCTTTCACCTTACACAAAAATTCACTCAACATGGATTAAATACTTTAATCTACGACCTGAAACCATCAAATTATTAGAGAACATTGGAGAAACCCTGCAAGATATAGGCACAGGCAAAGACTTCTTGGAAAAGACCCCAGGAGCACAGGCAGTCAAAACCAAAATTAACATTTGGGATTGCATCAAATTGAGAAGTTTCTGTACTTCAAAAGAAACAGTCAGGAAAGTGAAGAGGCAACCAACAGAATGGGAAAAAATATTTGCAAACTATACTACAGATAAAGGGTTGATAACCAGAATCTACAAAGAAATCAAGAAACTCCACAACAACAGAACAAAAACCCACTGAAGAGATGGGCCAAGGACCTCAAGAGACATTTTTCGAAAGAGGAAATCCAAATGGCCAACAGACACATGAAAACATGTTCAAGATCACTAGCAATCAGAGAAATGCAAATCAAAACCACAATGAGGTTTCACCTCACCCCGGTGAGAATGGCTCACATTCAGAAATCTACCTACAACAGATGCTGGAGAGGATGTGGGGAAAAAGGGACACTAATCTACTGTTGGTGGGAATGTAAACTGGTTAAGCCACTATGGAAGTCAGTCTGGAGATTCTTCAGAATCCTGAACATAACCCTACCATACAACCCAGCCATCCCACTCCTTGGAATTTACCCAAAGGAAATTAATTTGGCTAATAAAAAAGCCATCTGCACATTAATGTTTATTGCAGCTCAATTCACAATAGCTAAGACCTGGAACCAACCCAAATGCCCATCAACAGTAGACTGGATAAAGAAATTATGGGACATGTACTCCCTAGAATACTATACAGCAGTAACAAACAATGAAACCCAGTCATTTGCAACAAGATGGAGGAATCTGGAAAACATCATGCTGAGTGAATTAAGCCAGTCCCAAAGAGACAAATAACATTTGTTTTCCCTGATCGGTGACAACTGAGCACCAAAGGGGAAACCTGTTGAAGTGAATTGGACACTATAAGAAACAATGACCTGATCAGCTCTTCTCCTGACTCTAGATGTACAATGTAATACTTTATCCTTTTTAGTATTTGTTGTTGTTGTTGTTGTTGCTCTAGTACTAGTGGTTGAACTCTGTAATTAACACACAATTATTCTTAGGTGTTTAAATTTTAACAGAAAAGTGATCCCTGTTAAATTTAAGAGTGGAAAAAGAGAGGGACGAGATGTACTATTTGGGACATGCTCAATCAGACTTGCCCCAAATGATGGAGTTAGAAATGTGCCAGGGTATTCCAATACAATCCCATCAAGGTGAAATGTACCAATGCCATCTCACTAGTCCAAGTGATCAATTTCAGTTCACAATCGATGGCTCTGATAGGTCTAAGAATCAAAGGGATCACACAAACAAGACAAGTGTCTGCTAATACTAACTGATAGAATCAAAAAGGGAGAGAATGATCCAACATGGGAAGCGGGATACACAGCAGACTCATAGAATGGCAGACGTCCTAAACAACACTCTGGCCTCAGAATCAGCCCTTAAGGCATTCGGACCTGGCTGAAGAGCCCATGAGAGTATTGTAGGCATGGAAAGCCAAGACACCATGGAAAAGAAAAAAAAAGAAAAAGAAGAAGACCTAAATGAAAGATCTCTGCGAGTGAGATCCCAGTGGAAAGAACGGGGCCATCAAAGAAGGAGGTACCTTTCTCGGAAGGGAGGAGAGAACTTCCACTTTGACTATGACCCTATCGGAATAAGATCAAAGTCAGCGAACCCTAAAGGCTTCCATAGCCCTGGCAACTCATGACTAGAGCCTAGGGAGATTACTGACGCCATGAACAGGAGTGTCAAATTGTTAAGTCAGCAACAGGAGTCACTGTGTACTTACATCCCATGTGGGATCTGTCCTTAATGTGTTGTCTAATGTGCAGTGATGCTATAACTAGTACTGAAACAGTATTTTTACACTTTGTGTTTCTGCGTGGGTACAAACTGATGAGATCTTTACTAATTATATACTGTATTGATCTTCTGTATATAAAGATAATTGGAAATGAAAAAAAACTGGTGTTAAATTGGAAATGGCATAGAATATTAATTAATTTTTTTAAAAAAATATTATGTAGGATCTCTGTCTTTAATGTGCTTTATACTCTTATTTAATGCTATAACTAGTACTCCAACAGCATTTTTTTCACTTTGTGTTGCTATATGGGGGCAAACTGTTGAAATCTTTACCTAATATATACTAAACTGATCTTCTGTATATAAAGAGAATTGAAAATGAATCTTGATGTGATTGGAAGGGGAGAGGGAGCGGGAAAGGGGAGGGTTGTGGGTGGGAGGGAAGTTTTGGGAGGGGGAAGCCATTGTAACCCATAAGCTGTACTTTGGAAATTTATATTCAATAAATAAAAGTTTAATAAACAAAAGAAGTTTTTGAAGGTATGGAAGGACAGAATGGGTTATATGACCTATTCAGTGATATAATAGCAAAATTTTTCCCTAATTCAGAGAAAGATAAAGATACCTAAGTACAGAAAGCACTTCAGAGACACAGGCAGTGAAAGCCAAAATTAACAATTGGGATTACATCAAATTGAGAAGTTTCTGTACTGAAAAATAAGCAGACAGGAAAGTGAAGTGGCAACCAACAGAATGGGAAAAAAATTTGCATATTATGCAACTGAAAAAGGATTAATAACCAGAATCTACAAAGAGATCAAGAAACTCTACAACAACAAAACAAACAGCCCACTTAAGAGATGGATCAAAGACCTAAATAGACATTTTTCAAAAGAGGAAATATAGATGGCCAACAGACACATGAAAAAATGTTCAGGATGACTAGCCATCAGGGAGATGCAAATCAAAACCACAATTCTACCCCAGGTAGAATGGCTCACATTCAGAAATCTACCTACAACAGATGCTGGCAAAGGTGTGGGGGAAAAGGAACAGTAACCCACTGTTGGTGGGAATGTAAGCTGGTAAAGCCACTATGGAAGTCAGTCTTGAGATTCCCAGAAACCTGAATATAACCCTACCATACAACCCAGCCATCCCACTCCTTGGAATTTACCCATAGGAAATTAAATTGGCAAATAAAAGAGCTGTCTGCACCTTAATGTTTATGGCAGCTCAATTCACAATAGCTAAGACCTTGAATCAACCTAATGTTCATCAACAGAAGACTGGATAAAGAAATTATAAGACATGTACTCTATAGAATACTATACAGAAATCAAAAACAATGAAATCTGGTCATTTGCAACAAAATGGAGGAATCTGGAAAACATCATGCTGAGTGAAATAAGCCAGTCCCAAAGGGACAAATATCATATGTTCTCCCTGATCAGTGACAACTAACTGAGCACCTAAATGGAAACCTGTTGAAGTGAAATGGATACTATGCGAAACAGTGACTTGATCAGCCCTTGTCCTGACCGTCGAGGATCAGCTTACTATTTTATTCCTTTTAGTATTTTTTTGTTCTACTTAAGGTTGAACTCTTTAATTAACACACAATTATTCTTAGGTGTTTAAATTTAACTGAAAAGTGATCTCTGTTAAATATAATAGTGGGAATAAGAAAGAGAGGAGATGTACAGTTTGGCACATGCTCACTGGGACTTACCCCTAATGGTAGAGCTGGAAACGTGCCAGGGGATTCCATTCAATCCCATCAAGGTGGCATGTACCAATGCCATCTTACTAGTCAAAGTGATCAGTTTAAGATCATAATTGATCAAAAATATAGGATTAAATGTCAAAGGGATTACATAAATAAGACCAGTGTCTGCAAGTAATTAATATGATTAAAAAGGAGAGAATGATCCTACATGGGAAGCAGGATACACAGCAGACTCATAGAATGGCAAATGTCCTAAATAGCACTCTGGCCTTAGAATCAGTCCTTAAGGTATTTGGGTCTGGCTAAAAAGCCCATGAGAGTTTCGCAGGCGTGGAAAGCCAAAACATTGTGGCAAAAAAAGAATGACCTAAATTAAAGACCTCTGTGAGTGTGATCCCAGTGGAAAGAATGGGCCATCAAAGAAGGAGGTACCTTTCTTTGAAGGGAGGAGAGAACTTCCACTTTGATTATGGCCTTGTCTAAATAAGATCAGATTTGGTGAACTCAAGAGGCTTTCATAGCCTTGGCAGCTCATGACAAGAGCCTTGGGTGATTACTGACGTCATAAATAAGAGTGTCAATTGTTAAATCAACAACTGGAGTCACTGTACATTTACTCCCCACCTAGGACCTCTGCCTTTAATGTGTTGTACTATGAGAATGAATGGTAAAACTACTACTCAAACAGTACTCTATACCTTGTGTGCTTTTGTGGGTGCAAACTGTTGAAATCTTTACTTAGTATATAATAAGTATATCTTCTATATATAAAGATAATTGAAAATGAATCTTGATGAAGATTGGGATGGGAGAGGAAGTTGGAGATGGGGTGGTTGCAGGTGGGAGGGATGTTATGGGGGGAAAATCTGCTATAATTCAAAAGTTGCACTTTGAAAATTTATATTTATTAAATAAAAGTTGAAAAGAAAAAAAAAGAAATCCTAATAATCATGATCAGAGAAGAGCTTCACATGACACAATATAATCAAACTTTCAAAGGTACGATATAAAGAAAATATCCTAAAATATACAAGAGATAAATTCTAGATTGCCTTCAGAATGTCTCCAATTAGGTTCACAGATGATTTCTCATCAGAAACCCTAGAGGCAGGAGAAAATGGGGAGACATAGACCAAGTCCAGAAAAAAAAAGACTGATTCTAGAATAGTGTACCCAGTAAAGCTTTTATTTTTACATGAATGTGAAATAAAGACCTTCCACCCCAAAAAAGAAATGGAATTTGTCACCACAAGTTCAATTCAAAAAGCTTGGGACCAAATAATTTTATGCTGAATTCTACCAGTTTTTTAAATAAGAAGTATTCTCAATTCTTTTTTAGCTATTCAAAATAATTTAAATGGAGGAAATTCTCAGAAATTTCTTTTATGAAGCCAGCATCAACTTAGTTCCAAAACTACAAAAAGATACAGTAATATATATATATATACCAATATCCCTGATGAACATAGATGCAAAAATCTTCAACAAAATACTAGCTAACCAAAACCAACAACACACCAAAAAGATATTCGCCTGGACCAAGTGGGATTTATCCTTGGTATGCATGAATGGTTCAACATTCACTAATCAATAAATGTGATACATCACATTAACAAACTGAAGAATAAAAAACATATGATTATTTTAATAGATTCAAAGCATTTGATAAAATACAACACCTTTTCATGATGACAAAATTAAGCAAATGGGGTTTAGAAGGAAAATCTTCAACACAATTGAGGCAATTGATGACAAAACCACAGCCAGCATCTTATGGGATGGGGAAAAGCTGAAGCATTTCCACTGAGATCTGGAACCAGAAAGATCTGGAACCCACTTTCACCATTGCTATTCAGTATAGTCCTGGAAGTTAGGCAGAGCCATTAGGCAAAAAAAGAAATCAAAGGGATTCAAATTGGAATTGAGGAAGTCAAATTATCCCTATGTGCAGATGATAATTCTATATACAGGGGATCCAAAAGACTCCACTAAGAGACTATAGTAACTCATGAAAGAGTTGGTGCAGTGATAGAATATAAAATCAACACACAAAAATCAATAGCTTTTGTATTCAGAGATAATGATATGGCTGAGAAAGAACTTCTAAGATCAGCCTAAGATCAATCCCATTCACAATAGCTACAAGAAAATTAGATACCTTAGAATAGACCTAAACAAGAAAGTTAAAGATCTCTAAAATGAAAATGACAAAACATTAAAGAAAGAATTAGAAAAATACTCAAAAATGGAAAAATCTTTCATGTTCATATATTGGAAGAATTAATGTCATCAAAATGTCCATATTACCCAAAGGAATTTACAGATTCAATACAATCCAATTGAAAGCACCAATTGCATTCTTCTCAGATCTGCAAATAAAATAAGAGACCTCAAATAGCTAAAGCAATCTTATAAAACAAAAACAAAGCCAGAGGCATCACAATACCAGATTTCAAGACATACTACAGGGCAGTTATAATCAAAACAATCTGGTACTGAAAAAAAATAGACTTACAAACCAACAGAACAGACTAGAAACTCCAGAAATCAACCCACACCTCTATAATCATCTTATCTTTGACAGATGAGCTAAACTCAATCTTTGGAGCAAGGACAGTCTCTTCAACAAATCATGCTAGGAAAACTGGATCTCCACATGAAGAAGTAGGAAACAAGATTCCTACCTTAAAATTTATAAATGTGATACATCACATTAACAAACTGAAGAATAAAAAACATATTATTCTTTCAATAGATTCAAAGCATTTGATAAAATACAATACCCTTTCATGATGGAAACATTAAGAAAATTGGATATAGAAGGAAAATCTTCAACACAGTTGAGGCAATTTATGGCAAATCCATAGTCAACATCTTGTGGAATGGAGAAAAGCTGAAGCATTTCCAATAAGCTCTGGAACCAGACAAGGATGCTCACTTTCACCATTGCTATTCAGTATAGTACTGGAAGTTTAGCCAGAGCCATTAGGCAAAAAAAGAAATCAAAGGGATTCACTCAAAATGATAAAGGACCTAAATATACAATCTGATGGCATTGGGAACATTCAGCAAGACATTCACACAGGCAAAGACTTCTTGGAAAAGACCCCAGAAACACTAGCAATCACAGCCAAAATTGACAAATGGGATTACATAAAGCTGAGAAGCTTCAACACTGCAATAGAAACACTCAGCGAAGTGAAGAAACAAACAAAAGAATAGGAGAAAATATGTGCACAGTATGAAACTGATAAAGTATTAATATTCAGAATCTATAAAGAGCTCCAGAAACTCAACAACAACCAAACAATCCAGTTAAGAAATGGAAAAGGGACTTAAACAGGCACTTTTCAAAAGAGGAAATCCAAATGGCCAACACAAACATGAAAAAATTCTCATGATCACTATCCATCAGGGAAATGCATTTCTAAACCACAACGAGATTTCATCTCACCCTAGTTTGAATGGCTCTCATACAGAAATCAACAATCAATAAATTCTGTCGAATATATGGGGGAAAAGGTACGCTAATCCACTGTTTGTGGGCATATAAAATACAGCCATTCATAAAGTCCATATGGAGGCTGGCGCCAGAGCTCACTAAGCTAATCCTCCACCTGCAGCACCGGCACTTCAGATTCTAGTCCCAGTTGGGATGCCAGTTCTTTCCCGGTTGCTTCTTTTCCAGTCCAGCTCTCTGCTGTGGCCAGGGAAGGCAGTGGAGGATGGCTCAAGTGCTTGGGCCCTGCACCAGCATGGGAGACTAAGAGGAAGTATCTCGCTCCTGGCATCGGTGCAGCACACCAGCTGTAGCGGCCATTTGGGGAGTGAAACAACGGAGGGAAGACCTTTCTCTCTCTCTCTCTCTCTCTCTCTCTCTCTCTCTCTCTCTAAAAAAAAAAAAGAAAAAAAAGCTTCCTCCAAGATGGCAGAAAGAGTTAGGGAAAAAACTGCAGAGGAAAGTCTTCTGGAATGAGTGGGACACTGTGGACCTACAAGGAGGGCAGGGGCACCCACAGCTCGGGATCCCAGCCGCCGAATCTACACACAAGCACTGGAATGGGAGGTGAGGCGAAAGCTCAGTATCCCAAGACACTGGCAGGGAAACAGCAGGAAGAGCCTAGAGGGAATGAGGCTTAAAACTCTGTGGGGGAAAGTTCACCAGGCTAACTAGAGTAGAGGGAAAAAAAGGGACCAGTACGGACACGATTCTCTCTCTCAACTCACCTTACAAAGGCAAGCAAGACAGGCCAGTGCCATGGCTCAATAGGCTAATCCTCTGCCTGCGACACTGGCACCCTGGGTTCTAGTTCCGGTCAGGGCGACGGATTCTGTCGTGGTTGCTCCTCTTCCAGTCCAGCTCTCTGCTGTGGCCCAGAAGTGCAGTGGAGGATGGCCCAAGTCCTTGGACCCTGCACCTGCATGGCAGACCAGGAGGAAGCACCTGGCTCCTGGCTTCAGATCGGTACAGTGCACCAGCCATGGCGGCCATTTGAGGGGTGAACCAATGGAAAAGGAAGACCCTTCTCTCTGTCTCTCTCTCTCACTAAGCACTCTGACTGTCAAAAAGAAAGGTGAGCAAGACAAAGAGCAGGCACCATTTTGGACATACATAAAAGCTGCATCACCTCTGGGCTGCACCCACCTTCAGCTAAACAGAAAGTCCTGACTCTGGTGGGGAGAAATAACAACATGTTAAGACCTAGTGAATGTGTGGAGCTAATGAACTGAAACTGTTAAAAAAAAAACTGAGTGTGTGGGAGAGAACTCACGGAGTGCCTGAGATGCCAAAAACTCAGCAATCTTGGCAACCCAGTGGGAGATACCATGGGAATTTGAGCTTACACTGAGGACTGCACAGATTCTTTATGTGGTCCTTGGGACAGAGCAGACAGATATTATACACACAGGGGCCAGAGCTCAGACACTGAATGCCTTCAATTCCACTCAGCTATGCAGAATTACTTCCCTTCTGAATAAAAAAAAAGAGAGAGAGAGAATGAGAGAGAGAAGATTCACCAAGCCTAACATGGGTGTGTTTCTTTTTGCACATCTTTAACCCTGAAGAACGGAACAGAGCTCTCTGGCCACACCCATCACAAGCCTCTAAGGAACAATCAAAAGCAGAAAGTCCACTTAATCTAGAGTCATAAAATAATGAGAAAAATCACCACAGCGAGGAAAAAAAAGGAAGATACCAAAGAATATCTCCACAATGCCAAGCAACAAATGCAGAAACCAAGGAAACAAGAACAAGGAAGACACTATGATGCCCACAAATGAAAAAGACACCCCAATTCAAGATTATGAAGATGATGAGATATAAGAAATGCAAGAAACAGATTTCAAAAATTTATGATATGAACATAGAGAAGTTTTCAAAAACTAATTCTTGAACTACAGAAATCCTTACTGGACAAGAAAGAAAATCTCTCACATGAAAATGAAATATTAAGGAGGAATCAAAATTAAATGAAGAAACTAGTCAAACATGAAATTGTGGTAGTGAAGAGAAATCAAAATGAACTGAAGAGTTCAATAGATCAAATGGCAAACACATTAGAGAGCCTTAAAAACAGAATCAGTGAAGCAGAAAAGAGAATATCAGACTTAGAAGACAGAACACAGGAAAGTATACAAACAAATGAAAAGAAGAGGAAATAAACCAGTGCCCTGTAATTAGGTGCATATACATTATAATAGTTACATCTTCCTGTTGAATTAATCCCTTAATCATAATATAGTGCCCCTCTTTGTCTCTCTTAACAATTTTTCTGTTAAAGTTTATTTTACTGATATTAAGATGGCTACGCCTGCTCTTTTTTCATTTCTATTGGCATGGTATATCTTTTTCCAGCCTTTCACTTTCAGTCTGTATGCATCTTTGTTGGAAAGATGTGTTTCTTGTAAGCAGCAAATAGATGGGTTTAGTTCCTTAACCCAATCAGCCAATCTGTGTCTTTTAACTTGGCAGTTGAGGACATTAACGTTCAATGTGACTATTGATAAATAGTAACTTTGCCCTGCCATTTGCCAAAGATATTTTCTAATATATGCTTTGAATTTCCTGTGATCTTTTGCTGTGAGATTTCCTTCCTTAACCTCCTTTCATATTGATGACCGTGTTTCTGTGTTTCTGTGTGTAATACATCTTTAAGCATCTTTTGCATCTCAAGGACCTAGAAAAACTACAGCAAACCAGACCCAAAACTAGTAGGAGAAGAGAAATAATTAAAATCAGAGAAGAAATCAACAGGATTGAATCCAAAAAACCATTACAAAAGATCAGCAAAATGAAGAGCTGGTTTTCTGAAAAAATAAACAAAATTGACACACCATTGGCCCAACTAACTCAAAAAAGAAAAGACCCAAATCAATAAAATCAGAGATGAAAAAGGAAATGTAACAACAGACACCGCAGAAATAAAAAGAATAATCAAAAATTATTATAAATAGTTGTATGTCAGAAAACAGGAAAATCTATCAGAAATGGACAGATTCCTGAACACATATAACCTCCCTAAATTGAACCATGAAGACATAGAAAACCTAAACAGATCCATAACTGAGACAGAAATTGAATCAGTAATAAAGGCCCTCATAACAAATAAAATCCCAAGACAAGAAGGATTCACTACTGAATTCTACCAGACATTTAAAGAAGAACTAACTCCAATTCTTTTCAAACTATTCAGAACAATTGAAAAAGAGGGAATCCTCCCAAATTCTTTCTATGAAGCCAGCATCACCTTAATCCCTAAGCTGGAAAAAGATGCAGCATTGAAAGAGAAGTACAGACCAATATCCATGATGAATATAGACGCAAAAATGCTCAATAAAATTCTGGCCAATAGAATGCAACAACACATCAGAAAGATCATCCACCCAGACCAAGTGGGATTTATCCCTGGTGTGCAGGGATGGGACAACGTCTGCAAATCAATGAACCACATTAACAAATTACAGAAGAAAAAACATATGATTATCTCAATAGATGCAGAGAAAGCATTTGATAAAATACAACACCCTTTCATGATGAAAACTCTAAGCAAACTGCTTGTGGAAGGAACATTTCTCAACACAATCAAGGCAATTTATGAAAAACCCACAGCCAGCATCCTATTGAATGGGGAAAAGTTGGAAGCATTTCCGCTGAGATCTGGTACCAGACAGGGATGCCCACTCTCACCACTGCTATTCAATATATTTCTTGAAGGTTTAGCCAGAGCCATTAGGCAAGAAAAAGAAATTAAAGGGGTACAAATTGGGAAGGAAGAACTCAAACTATCCCTCTTTGCATATGATATGATTCTTTATTTAGTCGATCCAAAGAACTCTACTAAGAGACTATTGGAACTCATAGAAGAGTTTGGCAAAGTATCAGGACATAAAATCAATGCACATAAATCAACAGCCTTTGTATCCACAGGCAATGCCATGGTGAGAAAGAACTGCTAAGATCAATCCCATTCACAACAGCCACAAAAACAATCAAATACCTTGGAATAAACTTAACCAAGGACGTTAAAGATCTCTACAATGAGAATTATAAAATCTTAAAGAAAGAAATAGAAGAGGATACCAAAAAATGGAAAAATCTTTCATGCTCATGGGTTGGAAGAATCAATATCATCAAATGTTCATTTTTCTGCTAAAAACAATTTAAAGATTCAATGTGACACCAATCAAGATACCAAAGACATTCTTCACAGATATGGAAAAAATGAAGCAGAAATTCATATGGAGGCACAGGAGACCTTGAATAGCTAAAACAATCTTGCACCCAAAAAAATGCTTGAGGCATCACCATACCAAATTTCAGGGCATACTGCATGGCAGTTATAATCAAAATAGCATGGTACTAGTACAGAAACAGATGGATAGACCAATGGAACAGAATAGAAACACCATAAATCAATCCAAACATCTACAGCCAACTTATATTTGATCAAGGATCTAAAAACAATTTCTGGAACAGGAAAATTCTATTCAACAAATTGTGCTGGGAAAACTGGATTTCCACATGCAGAAGCATGAGCAAGACCCCTGCCTTACACCTTACACAAAAATCAACTCAACATGTTTTAAAGATCTAAATCTATGACCCTACACCATCAAATTACTAGAGAACATTGGAGAAACCCTACAAGATTTAGGCACAGGCAAAGGCTTCTTGGAAAAGACCCTGGAGGCACAGGCAGTCAAAGCCAAAATTAACAATTGGGATTACATCAAATTGAGAAGTTTCTGTATTGCAAAAGAAACAGTCAGGAAAATGAAGAGGCAACCAACAGAATGGGAAAAAAATATTTTCAAATTATGCAAACTATAGAGGATTAATAGCCAGAATCTACAAAGAGATCAAAAATCTCCATCACAATAAAACAAACAACCCACTTAAGAGATGGGCCAAGGACCTAAATAGACATTTTTCAAAAGAGGAAATCCAAATGGCCAACAGACACATAAAAAATGTTCAGGATCACTAGCAATCAGGGAGACGCAAATCAAAACCACAATGAGGTTTCACCACACCCCAGTTAGAATGACTTACATACAGAAATCAACTAACTACAGATTCCAGCAAGGATGTGTGGGAAAAAGACACACTAACCTCAATGTTTATTGCAGGTCAATTCACAATAGCTAAGACCTGGAATCAACCTAAATGCCCATCAACAGTAGACTGGATAAAGAAATTATGGGATATGTTCTCTACAGAATACTATACAGCAGCCCTACCCAGCAGTAAAAAAAATGAACTCCAGTCATGTGCAACAAAATAGAGAAATCTGGAAAACATCATGCTGAGTGAGATAAACCAGTCCCAATGGGACAGATATCATGTGTTTTCCCTGATCGGTGTCAACTAACTGAGCACCTTAAAGGAAACCTGTGGAAGTGAAACGCACACTATCAGAAACAATGATCAGCCCTTGTCCTGACTGTCAAGGATAAACTTATTATTTTTATTCCTTTGAGTGTTTTTTTGTTCTACTTAATACCATTGGTTGAACTATTTAATTAACACACAATTATTCTTAGGTGTTTAAATTTAACTGAAAAGTTAACCTTGTTACATATAAGAGTGGGAATAAGAGAAGGAGGAGATGTACAGTTTGTCACATGCTCACTGGGACTTACCCCTAATGGTAGAGTTAGAAAAGTTCAGTGGATTCCAAATCAATCCCATTAAGGTGGCCATGACCAATGCCATCTTACTAGTCAAAGTGATCGGTTTAAGTTCATAATTATTCATAAAGATAGGATTAATTTTCAAAGGATCACATAAACAAGACTAGTGTCTGCTAATACTAACTGATAGAATTAAAAGAGAGAGAATGATTCAACATGGGAAGCGGGACACACAGCAGACTCATAGAATGGCAGATGCCCTACACAGCACTCTGGCCTCAGAACCAGCCCTTAAGGCATTTGGATCTGGCCCATGAGAGTTTCTCAGGCATAGAAAGCCAAGACACTCTGGCCAAAAAAATGACCTAAATGAAAGATCTCTGTGAGTGAGATTCCAACAGAAAGAACAGCCCATCAAAGAAAGAGGTACCTTTCTCTGAAGGGAGGAGAGAACTTTCACTTTGACTATGACCTTGTCTAAATAAGGTCAGAGTTTGTAAACTCAAGAGACTTCCATAGCCTTGGCAACCCATGACAAGTGCCTTAGGTGATTGCTGACATCATAAATAAGAGTGTCAATTGTTAAATCAACAATGGGTGTCACTGTGCACTTACTCCCCATGTAGGATCTCTGTCCTTAATGTGTTGTATTATGTGAAATAATGGTAAAACTAGTACTCAAACAGTACTTTATACTTTGTGTCTCTGTGTGGGTGCAAACTGTTGAAATCTTTACTTAGTATATACTAAGTTGATCTTTTGTATATAAAGGTAATTGAAAATGAATCTTGATGTAGAATGGGATGGGAGAGGGAGTGGGAGTTGGGGTAATTTCAGGTGGGAGGGAGGTTATGGGTGGAAAAGCCGCTATAATCCAAAAGTTGTACTTTTAATATTTAGATTTATTATAAAAGTTTTAAAAAAAGAATGGGACTGACCAAGCCAGAAGCCAGGAGGTTTATCCAGAACTCCCACATAGGGGCCAAGCACTTGGGTCAACTTTCACTTCTTTTCCCAGACCAATAGAAGGGAGCTGAATTGGGAGTGGAGCAGCTGCGACTTGAACTGGCACCTATATGGGATGTCAGCATCACAGTTGATGGCTTTACCTGCTATACCACAATGCCGGCCCCAGAATTGTGTTCTACTTATTATTTTTGTTAGATAAGTGAATATGTGTTGCTCTTTACACAAAAAAGTCAACTACATGAGATAATACACATATGTTAATTTGCTTCACCCCAGCAATATTCTATTATCTGTATGTATCCATAATGTCATATTATAAACTTCTAATATACACAATAAAACTTATTAATAACTTAGCAATATACTCTGAAGTGTTACAAAAAACAATTCCTCTATCTGGCCATTAAGATTTTATTAAATGTTTCAATAATAGTGAACTCATGAGCTTATTTTCCCAAAAATATTCAATATTGAGATAGGTATCATCATTAAGATAATTTCCTGTATTGAGAACCAGTTATTTATAACCATAATAGCAGAAATAGTTCAGAAGATAATAGGTAGAAAACAAATAGTTTATAGATAAATGATAGGCAATTTTCTCTCAATGAGTAATTATATATAGAGTTAAAAGGTTTCAAAAGTACCTCAAATATTGTGCTTTTACCTGTTAAACACATTATTTATTTATACTATGATTTCTAAGGTAGTGTTTTTCAGGACATTGACAATTCAAAATTAATGGATTGCAGTTTCTCAGTCTCTCAAACTATATCCCTATAACTAAATGAATGAGGATTGGAGCATGGGTGGCAGGAGAGGGGGCAGGAGAAAGTGCCACTAAGTTCCTAAATCTATATATATTAAATATATGAAACTTGCATAACAAGTAAAATTAAAAAAGGAACTAAACGAATGAGTTCCTAACAGAAGTGAACAGTAAACATTAGTGTGAGACTGTCACATCTTTCTTCCAGTTTTGTTTCTATTATGGGAAGGTCAAAAGTTTCTCATCACTGTTTTTTTTTTCATTTATTAAACTTTTATTTAATGAATATAAATTTCCAAAGTACAGCTTATGGGTTACAATGGCTTCCCCCCTCCCATAACTTCCCTCCCACCTGCAACCCTCCCCTTTCCTGCTCCCTCTCCCCTTCCATTGAAATCAAGATTCATTTTCAATTCTCTTTATATACAGATCAGTTTAGTATATATTAGGTAACGATTTCAACAGTTTGCCCCCATATAGCAACACAAAGTGCAAAAAATACTGTTGGGAGTACTAGTTATAGCAACAGTGTACAGCACATTAAAGACAGAGATCCTACATAATATTTTTTTTAAAAAATTAATTAATTTTCTATGCCATTTCCAATTTAACACCAGGGTTTTTTTTTTCATTTCCAATTATCTTTATATACAGAAGATCAATTCAGTATATAATTAGTAAAGATCTCATCAGTTTGTACCCACACAGAAACACAAAGTGTAAAAATGCTGTTTCAGTACTAGTTATAGCATCACTTCACATTGGACAACACATTAAGGACAGATCCCACATGGGATGTAAGTACACAGTGACTCCTGTTGCTGACTTAACAATTTGACACTCCTGTTCATGGCGTCAGTAATCTCCCTAGGCTCTAGTCATGAGTTGTCAGGGCTATGGAAGCCTTTAGAGTTCGCTGACTTTGATCTTATTCCGATAGGGTCATAGTCAAAGTGGAAGTTCTCTCCTCCCTTCAGAGAAAGGTACCTCCTTCTTTGATGGCCCCGTTCTTTCCACTGGGATCTACTCACAGAGATCTTTCATTTAGGTCTTCTTCTTTTTTTTCTTTTCCATGGTGTCTTGGCTTTCCATGCCTACAATACTCTCATGGGCTCTTCAGCCAGATCCGAATGCCTTAAGGGCTGATTCTGAGGCCAGAGGCTCATCACTGTTTTAATCACCATTCAGCAACCATGTCAAAATCTGTCAGAGTAGTAGACAGTTCCTTAACATATCATTACTTTACATACTTGGTAACTTACCATACTCATAATAGTTTTTTCTCAACACATCAATAATAAATAATACCATGAACAGTTGGAGAAGGATAGCTGCAGTGTCGGCGTCTGCATTGTATACTTCAGGTAGGAGTTCTGAAAAGTAAATGCCAAATAATTTCCTTAATAACATCCAGATCATCCTTAAGACAGTCTCTACACTATGAGTTTATTCAATATTTCAAGCAAATTTAAACATATGACCAAGTTTTACTCTTTGTAGATAGAGTTGAGGAACGCCATTGTCCCTAACTACTACACAGTAGTAAATTGCACCAGTCACTCAGAGGACAGTACAGAATGGAATATTTGTCAAACAGTCAAGGATAAGACAGATACTTCTCACATGGATTGTGAGGAATTCCTGGGTGTAGACACTCCACTGGAAATGAAGGAATCCTTGCAAAGTTCCAGATCTGCCCACATCACTCTCCTGTCCCCTTTGAAGCCAAAGATAATAGAAGGCAGGGATTTGCAAAATATATAGCTCTTGGCCCAAACCAAGTCTGATGTATATTTTTGGGAGGCCTGTGATTTCACAATGGATTTTAAATTTTTCAATCACTGAAACAAGAATAATATTTCATAACACAAAAATTATATGAAATTTCATTTCAGTGTCTTAGAACTCAATCATGCTCATTCATGAAAGTATGATCTATATCTGCTTTTGTACAACAATAGTAGAGTAGTTGCAGCCCAGAGACCATAGAACAGTGTGTCGTTACAACTCAACAGCATTTTGAGTGGCATGCCCATTCAGTCACCACAACATTTTACTTTATATCTCTGTTTAATTACTAAGGAATTCCAATCACTGCAAAATGAGAAGTTAAAGCGAACTTTCAGGGGACTGGCATTGTGGCACAATGGGTTAAGTTGCTGTCTGCAATCCCAGCATCCCACATGGGGGCTAGTTTAAACCTGATTGCTCCACTTCCAATATCGTTACCTACTAATGTGACTGGGAAGGCATCAGAAAATGGTCCAAGTGCTTGGACCCCTGCTGGCCATATCGGAGACCCAGATGGAGTTCCTGATTTCTAGCTTTGACCTGTCTCAGCCCTGGCTGTTTCTGACATTTGGGAATTGAAGCAATTAATAGACAATCTCTTATTTGTTTGTCTCTCACTAAAATATCTTAAGGTATATTGGAGAGTGGATTAATTTATTATTGAATTAAATGTATATATTATACAATGACATTACAGCTAAAAGAGTGAAATATATATTAACATTTCCAGACTAGCACTCTTAACAGTATTTTCAAATTATGGTAAATGAAGTACAAGAAAAATTATAAAAATTTAAATTGAAATATCTCCATAGAATTTCTTCATGTAAATATAAAATAAACATGAGGCTGCAATTAAAGTAAATTTTCAAATGGCTCATTTCTTAAGCAGAAGAAGCCACTGATCCATAGAGAGTTAAATGAAATCATGTTTGGAATAGCCAAAGAAATATGTACTGAGAAAATCAATTTAAGACTTTTAATGTTTTGGTGAGAACATTTATTCTAATAATTGAAAATATTGAGAGACATATCAGTATTCAATTAAGAAATCAAGGCATTACCTAGTTAGTCTTAGACAAGACTGAGTAGACAAGCTTGTCCCTGTTCCTCATAATAATAATAACCTAAAACTCTGAACATTTTGTAGAAAAAAAAAAAAACCTGAGAAGTTGTTGGAAGAAGTTAGATATGCTGAGGACTTTGGTATGCAAGGAATGACACGTGATGATTTCTAAAGTTTTCCTTTTGCCTAATACATCCCCACTGGGTTGTGGAGAAGCCAGCAACCCAGAAATGCCAATGGACAAACATAAAATAATCATCAAGGAAAATCCACATTTTCTAATAGCCTAGTAAAACAGAAACACATCTTAGATAAAATCTCTTCTACTCAAACAGCACCACAGAAAAAAAACTGTAGCTGCATTCTCACTCTTCAGCAACGAGTAAGGGAGGAACCTAGATATTCACCTGTGCATCACTAATAATACACTTGTTTACCTCCTGGGATGGTGACAGTGAGGACAAAATGTAGAGCTGGAACTTCCACTTTAACTTAGCAATAGTGAGGCCAGTCTCTCATCATTACTACAGTTGACCAGAGACCACATGGAAAACACTAATAAGGTGGCTTGCGCTCTATTAGTGTGGTGGGATTAGTAAAGAAGTGATGGAGGTGGATATGGGGTGGAGGGAATCTGAACCATCAGCCCTACCCAGCAGTAGAAAATGTTTCCAGTGGAGAACCTGTAGTTTTATACCCAGTTTAGCATTAACAAGGTGATGTCTTCCTTATCCTATGAAGATTTAAATAAAATCCAGAATCTCATAATAAATACTCAGCTTGTGCAGGATTGAAAATAACACTTCATACTTGGGAGAACCAGGAATACATCAACTTGAATGAAGATAATCAAGAAGTACCGATACCAAAATGACTGAGATGTTTGAGTTATCTGACAAAGACTCTAAAGTGGCCATAATAAAGTTAAGCAATTGGGAGCACACTTGTAAAAGATGAAAAAAATAATAGTCTTAACAAGGAAATAGTAGTTATAAAAGAGAACCAAATAGAAATTTAATAACTGAAAAAAATGCAATATCCATAATAGGGATAGACAATTCGCTTAGCAGTTAAGTTGTAGCTTAGGACGCCTGCATCTCATATTGGAGTGCCTGGTTCAAGTCTGTTTCTTTACTTGAAACCAGATTCCTGGCAAAACACACCCTGTGAGAGAGCAGATGATGGCTCAAGTACTTGGGTCCCTGCCACCCAATAGAAGATCAAATGCATTCAGGCATTTGGGGAGTGAACCAGCGGATGAAGGATCTCTCTCTCTCTCCTCCCTCTCCCTCTCTCCCTCTCTCCCTCACTCACTCTCTCTCTCTCTCTCTGGATACATGTGTGTGTGTGTGTGTGTTTGCATTTCAAATGAAGTAAATATAGATGAACAAAATTTAAAATAAAATATCCGCTGCATAGGCTTAACAGAGACCAGAATTGATAGAAGACCCAATCAGTGAATTTATGATGGAGCAATACTAATAATCCAATTTGGACAACAGAGAGAAAATAGGCTGAAATAAATGGAAACTCAGGGTTCTATGGGCTAAAACAAAGAGCTAATGCTAATGGCATGGAAAGAAGGAGACAAGCAAGAATGTGCAGATGAAGTATTTGAAAAGGCAATGACTGAAAATTTCCCAAATTTGGCAAAATATGTTAACCTACAGATTCAAGAAGCTGAGTAATCCACAACTAGGATAAGGCCAAATAAATTCAAGACATATCCTAATCCAATTTCTGAAAACTAAAAACAAAAGAAAAAATCATAAAAGCTGACAAATAACACTTCTTTTGAATTTTAATAACTGTATTGAAAGGTATGTTACTTAATACCAAATATAATGATGTTTGGTTAGGTTACCTCTGCAATTCAGAATTGACATTAGTGTATCCAAATGTTAAAATACAGCAGCCTGCCGGTGCCACTGCTCAATGGGCTAATCCTCCGCCTGCGGCACTGGCACCCCGGGTTCTAGTCCCAGTTGGGGCGCTGGTTCTGTCCCAGTTGCTCCTCTTCCAGTCCAGCTCTCTACTGTGGCCCAGGAAGGCAGTGGAGAATGGCCCAGGTTTTGGGCCCTACACCCACATGGGAGACCAGGATGAAGCACCTGGCTCCTGGCTTCGGATCAGCGCAGTGCGCCGTCCGCAGCGGCCATTGGAGGGTGAACCAATGGTAAAGGAAGACCTTTCTCTCTGTCTCTCTCTCTCACACTGTCTAACTCTGCCTGTCAAAAATAAAAAATAAAAATAAATAAATACAGCAGCATTTTGGGAAAACTGAAGTTATCTGTAAAACATGGCTTGCAAAATTTAAGGATAATATATGCTGTGATTCTTTGATTTTTACTTTTGCATTATGTATTTATTCACAGCATGATCTCAAAATTGATTATAGCCACTCTGAATGAGCTCAGGCTATGCACTGCTGTTAACCATAAGTGACACTATCACACTGTAGATCTCAATACATTCACTGGCCGACTGCAGAGGGTTTATTGCATACTGACTGAGTAATCTATTTAGGAACTGTCCACTTACTTTCCTTAAGATGCAGGATTGGGGCCAGCGCTGTGGTGTAGCAGGTAAAGCTGCCGCCTGCGGTGCCAACATCCCATATGGGCACTATATGCTCGGGTCCCGGCTGATCCACTTCCGATCCAGCTCTCTGCTATGGCCTGGGAAAGCAGTAGAAGATGGCCCATGTGGGGGACCCGGAGGAAGCTCCTGGCTCCGGTCATTGTTGCCAATTGGGGAGTGAATCAGTAGGTGGAAGACCTCTCTCTCTCTCTCTCTCTCTCTCTCTCTCTCTCTCCGCTTCTCCTTCTCTCTGTGTAACTCTGACTTTCTTTTTTTTTTAACTTTTATTTAATGAATATAAATTTCCAAAGTACAGCTTATGAGTTACAATGGCTTCCCCCCTCCCATAACTTCCCTCCCACCCGCAACATTCCCCCCTCCCGCTCCCTTTCCCCTTCCATTCACATCAAGATTCATTTTCAATTCTCTTTATATACAGAAGATCAGTTTAGTACATATTAGGTAAAGATTTCAACAGTTTGCCCATATAGCAACACAAAGTGAAAAAACTACCATTGAAGTACTAATTATAGCATTAAATAACAATGTACAGCACATTAAAGACAGAGATACTACATAATAGTTTTTTTAAAAAAAATTAATTAATTTTCTATGCCATTTCCAATTTAACACCAGGTTGTTTTTTTCATTTCCAATTCTCTTTATATACAAAAGATCAGTTCAGTATATAATTAGTGAAGACCTCATCAGTTTGTACCCACACAGAAAGACAAAGTATAAAAATACTGTTTCAGTACTAGTTATAGCATCACTTCACATTAGACAACACATTAAGGACAGATCCCACATGGGGTGTAAGTACACAGTGACTCCTGTTGCTGACTTAACAATTTGACACTCCTGTTCATGGCGTCAGTAATCTCCCTAGGCTCTAGTCATGAGTTGCCAGGGCTATGGAAGCCTTTAGAGTTCGCTGACTTTGATCTTATTCCGATAGGGTCATAGTCAAAGTGGAAGTTCTCTCCTCCCTTCGGAGAAAGGTACCTCCTTCTTTGATGGCCCCGTTCTTTCCACTGGGATCTCACTCACAGAGATCTTTCATTTAGGTCTTTTAAATAAATAAATAAATCTTTAAAAAATATATGCAGGATGGGCATTAGTGAAAGTATACTCTTTTTAAATAAAATTCTCATCTAGATTAGAAGCAGTGGCAGTTTTATAAAAACGCTTACTTAGTAAAGACTTCTGGAGTGTTAAATCTAGTTGTTTTTTTCAAAGATTTATTTATTTTATTTGAGAGTCGGAGTTAGAGAGAGGGAGAGAGAGAGAAGAGAGAGGGAGAGAGAGAGAGAGAGAGAATCTTCCATCTGCTGGACCTATCCTGAACCAGGAGCTTCTGGGTCTCCCACACGGTTGCAAGGACTCAAGCACTTGGACCATTCTCCACTGCTTTTCCAGGCTATCAGCAGAGAGTTGGATTGGAACTGAAGCAGCTGCGACTCAAATCCATTTCCATATGGGATGCCGGCACTGCAGGCTAAGGCTTATCCTACTCTGCCATAGAGCCTGCCCCAAGTTAATCTTATGAGTATAAAGTAAACTGAAAGTAGATCACTGTAAAAATTAAGAGATGGAATAAGAGAGGAAGGAAAAAAGGGTGGGATCATGGGTGGGAGGGAGGGTAGAGTGGCAATAATCACTATATTCCTAAATCTGTATATAAGTTATACATGAAATTTGTATACCTTATATAAAATTTCTAAAAAATTAAATTTTTTTTAAAAAAGAGAAAACATGGCCTTGCAGTGACATGCCTTTCATTGAGTTTCTAGTCTTTCAAAATAAAGGCTATTTCTCTTTGTAAATTCTCTTGAATGGTGAATAATAGAGTTGCAGAAACTGGAAGGCCATGGTAGCTTTGACTTTCCAACACACCTTCTCCAGTACATGGTTTTCCATTCTCATCAAGTCTGATACCATGAACCTAACACTGGCTTGTTCCAATCAAGTCAGTCAGTTGCCATGGGCTACTCCTTCCCTCATCTATTGATTTTACAGCGGAATAAAAACAGCCCAGACACGTCCAAGGTGCTTGGGCTGTACCTTCACATTAGACAGGAATCTGGCCAGTAAATTCACAGCTAGGGAAAATGTTTCCATGTCGAAGTAAAACAAGTTGAGTATACTGAAGAGTTTTTACTTCCAATTCCCTCAACCATGCAGGAATTCTGAGGAAATTAGTGTGTGCAGACTCAACCAGTTTCAAGCAGCAGACATCTAGACTCTTGTTCCAACAGAGTATTGAGCTGGTGTCGCAGTTTCTCAGAGTCAGTTGTTGTCCGTACCCCCATCGTCTTGACAGTATCTACAGCTCCTCAGCAGTAACCTCCTTCCCCTCTCACCTCATCCCAAGATATCAGCTCTCACCTCATCACAGGATATAAGGTGAGGTGATGCCATGAGCAGGGAGAGGTCTGGGGAGGGGGTGCCTTCCTGGGTGGAGGTCTCAGCAGAGCCACTGAGAAGACACTGCCCTCCTCAATATCAGCACATAGCCTGATAAATTATACTTTTAAAATCTGAACCACAGAATATTTAAAAATGAGATCTGCTTTCCATTGATTCACTCCCTAAATGCCTGCTACAGCTAAAATTTAGCTAAACTGAAGCTGGAACCCAATCCAGGTCCCCTCACAATGGCAGTGATCCAAACACTTGAACCATCATCTACTACCTCCCAAGCTGCACATTAGCAGGACGCTAGAATCAGGATTGGAGATAGAACTTGGACGAAGGCACTCTGGTATGAAATACAGGTGTCTCGAGCAGTGTCTTAGATGCTATGGCAAATATATTCTCCCAGAATACTTCTAATCAGAATTCATGAAAATCAGGAGATGGTAATACTTTTAAACTTGTGGAACAAAAGTGTTACCTATCAGAATTTTAACTCTCTGAAAATATATTTCAGGAATGAATGGGAAAAGACATTTTAGATCAATATAAACTGAGAGAATTTCTTACTGCAGATCTGTACTAAAAGAATGGCTAATTTTCTTAAAATTGAAACTTATGATAAAATAAGGAATCTTGGAATATCATAAAGAAGACATAACAGAGAAAAAATATAAATATAGGCAAATGTGATAGATTTTTCTTTTTTGAATTTTATTAAATACATTGAATGATTGAACTCTGTAATGTTACATGATGTAAGTATCTATATTTAATACAATTATAAATAAGGTTGAATAAAAATACCTAAAGGAAGGTAATATCCTCACAGTTTATTGAAACTAGTGAAATGTCAACATGAGTAGGCTGTGATGAGGGATTCATGTGTAATTTAGCAGTTAGAGCAACTACTAATAAATATTTTCAAAGAGATACAAAAGGGGCTGGTGTTTCACATAAGACACCACTTGGGATGCCCAAATCTCATATCACAGTGCCTATAGGTTTCAGTCCTGATTCTGTTTCCCATTCCAGCTTCCTTTGGCTTCATCTACATTATACTTCGCATACTTTTTAAAAATTTTAAAACTTATTTCAAAGGTAGAGAAAGAGGGAGAGAGGGAGGGAGGAAGGGAGGGAGGGAGAGGCTAGAGAGAGAACTCTTCTATATGCTAGATCACTCTGCCATCAGGCTGAGTGGCACAGGTTAAACTGCCACTTGTGATGCTGGCATTTCATATCAGAGTGCTGTTTCTAGTCCTGGTTGCTCTGCTTCCAACCCATCCCCCTGGTAATGCACCTGGGAAAACAACAGAAGATAGCCCAAGTACTTGGGAGCCTGAAACCCACTTGGGAGACCTGGTAGAAGTACCTGGTTCCTGGCTTCAGCCTGGCCCAAACCCGTTGGTGCAAACATTTGGGGAATGAACCAATGGATAGAATCTCTCTCTCTCTCTCTCTCTCTGTCTCTGCTCCCTTTCATTCTCTCCCCCCTCTTTGTATCATTCTACCTTTCAGATAAATAAATCTTTAGAAAGATTACCAAACTATATGCCATCTGCAAGAAAGTCACTTCCAAATATGATTATAGGGTAGATTGAAAATGAAATTATGGAAAACTACAATAGGATACAAACATTAAAGAAAAGAAAGGGGGAACACTTTTTTTTAATTTGCAGGAAGAATTTATAGTGTGTGCCACAATGGCAGAAAGTAGACTGTAAGGATGAGACAAGAAAAGAAAAGGAGACAGAGAATCTGAGACTAAACAGAAAAAAATGTAGAGAGCAGTGCAAAAGGTGTGGGATGGATGCAGGAGTTATAAAGTTTGCAGGGCTCAGAAGGAACTTTCAGAATGAGGCCAGATGTAGCAGTGCAGACCTTTTGCCTAGAAAACTGGCTTTGGAGGGTGCACAACAGATACAAAGGACATAGAACAGATGGAGCAACAAGAGCCACAACAACAAAAAGACAGGAGATTCAAGGGAGAGCACAGTGGAAAGATGTTTCATGCAACAGATCAACAGATGTGTGTTAATATAGCCCTTCTTGTTTTAAACAGCATAATTTTACTCATAGAAATACCATAGGAATAAAGACAAAATATTTTACTGTGGTTTTCTCCAGAAGATTTTTAAAGTAAAGAATGAATTAATGTTGTTGTTGTAAATATTTTTCTGACAAAAGTGCAATGGTTAGTAAAAATCTTATTAAACTCAGTTTTTTGATTTTAAATGAAGAAAGATCAACCTTAATATATTAATGCAGATAAACTTGCATATCCTAGTCTAGACTCAATATCATCATCTTCATTAACATTTCCTTCACAAAAATTTTCATTATCTTGTGTTAAGACACAAAGCTGGGTACTTCAAATACTCGGCCTCATTTAATACAGATAAGGTCTTTGGAGCCAGGAGTCATTTCACAGATATTGAATCTAGGAACAGAGAGTTTAAGGGTGTTGTACAGTCTTACAGTAAGAGAACACCAATGATTTTCTAATGGCTGAATCATGTGCACTTTAATGCAAAATTAATGTCTGTGTTCTCTCTGGAGGATTTGCCATAGAAGTATTATGCACCACTTCCTCCACTTCTATTGTCCTCCTGCAGTTAGGTCATTTTTGTTGGAAATCATCATTTGGTCAACAGTTAAAATTGTTATAGAAGAATTACCCAAAAATTTATTTCAAAATAAATGAGATGCAAAATATGTGAAATTTGCCAATGCAATAAAACGTTTTAAAAGAGGATCAAATTTTGCTGACAAATAACAGAAACATTACCTAATATATACTAAACTGATCTTCTGTATATAAAGATAATTGAAAATGAATCGATGTGAATGGAAGGGGAGAGGGAGTGGGAAAGGGGAGGGTTGAGGGTGGGAGGGAAGTTATGGGAGAGGGGAAGCCATTGTAACCCATAAGCTGTACTTTGGAAATTTATATTCATTAAATAAAAGTTTAATAAATGGAAAAAAATGTTAAAAAAAAAAGAAATTACCAATCAACAACAGAAAGAAAAAACTTTTTTACCTGTAAATCTTATCTTTACTTTCAAAGTCTACATAAAAATTTGTATATCCTTAATAAATGCTACACATTTTTAATGATTTTTATCTCTGAAAGCAATAATGTGGTCTTGCATGACATTCAAATTATTTAGTTACTGTTTGTGAAAGAACATTAATTTAAATAGTTGAGATAAAGTCCAAGACTTTAAGCAACTGACAAGTATCTTTCCTTAATCTGGCTGTGATTTTACTCAATTTCTACTTCTTTTGTTCAATTTCATCCTTTTTCTTACTACAGATCAACTGTTTTATATTTATTTTCTAGTCAAATGTCAGATAAGGAAAATTGGACATTTTTCAAGATTTATTTATTTATTTGAAAGGCAGAGTTACAGAGAGGGGTGAAAGACAGAAAGCTCTTCTATCCATTGGATCACTCATCAAATGGCTGCAACATCCAGGGCTGGGCCAGGCCAAAGCCAGGAGCCAGGAGCTTCTTCCAGGTCTCCCACGTGGATGCAGGGGTCCAAGCACTTGGGCCATCTTCTACTGCTTTCCCAGGTGCCCTAGCAGGGAGCTAGATCAGAACTGGAGCAGCGGGTATTCCCTCAAACCAGCACCCACATGGGATGCCGGCCCTACAGGTCATGGCTTTAACCCACTGAACCACAGCACCAGCCCTGAAAATTGCAATTATTTACGTTATTCACTGTTGGTACTATGTAAAGGAAAGTTTGGTTTAATTGTCCTCCTAAGTGCATGGACATCTCACAGATTGGTTCCTTTGTTTGAAGGTTCCATTTATGCTCTGAAGGTTCTAATCACCTTCCTTCAAAAGTCTCCAATCACCTATCCTGGTCTTATTTTTCCTTTATGTTTTATCTTTTTCTTTTTTAAAAAACTTTTTAAGTTTTAATTAATTTTGAACAGATTCAAATGATTTGTAGATACAATTATAAGAACATAATGACATTCCTTTCTTTCCTCCTTTCCTCCTTCTTACTCCCTCCCACCCGATTTCCTTCTCTCTCTCTTTTTTCAGTTTTTTAGGTGAAATATTTTAAAATGACATAACAGTAAAAAGGTTTAACACTTAACCAAATAAGAACTTTAACAAGTTTTGCTTCCTGTTCTAATCGTATTGATGAACTGCAATGGTACACTGTAAATGATCTGGTAAAGTTCTGCTAAACCAGAAGCTTATTTTTCAATGTTCTTAAATTTTCTAAAGCGAATATTGTATTTACCACTCTATTCGTCTTTGACTATAACTTGATTTGTTTTCCTATTACAAAATTGTTTCTGAATTTTCTTCTTACCCATCTGATTCTTATTCTGTTACCTATTTTTGTCCTTATATTTTTCTACTACTGAATATAAACACATAATTTTGACATTAAATATTATGAGATGACTTTTATTAAAAACAATATGCATTGTCATTGAAGAAGATAACATGAAAATTATATTTAGCTTCCTATTATATTCGCATAAATTTATATTTCAAATATATTAATTAAAATAGCTTTTAAGGCTGGCGCCGTGGCTCAACAGGCTAATCCTCTGCTTTGCAGTGCCGGCACACTAGGTTCTAGTCCTGGTCGGGACGCCGGATTCTGTCCCAGTTGCCCCTCTTCCAGGCCAGCTCTCTGCTATGGCCCAGGAGTGCAGTGGAGGATGACCCAAGTGCTTGGGCCCTGCACCCCATGGGAGACCAGGAGAAGCACCTGGCTCCTGGCTTTGGATCAGCGTGGTGCACCGGCCGCAGCAGCCATTGGAAGGTGAACCAATGGCAAAGGAAGACCTTTCTCTCTGTCTCTCTCTCTCACTGTCCACTCTGCCTGTCAAAAATTTAAAAAATAGCTTTTATATGGTCTTCTGTACAAAAGAATAAATTTACCTCTACATTTCAATGATTCTGAGACAAATGAAAAAGAAAATTAATCAGCTTAGAAGGACTTAATTATTACAGCTTAATTTAAACTTGTATCATGTTTTTTATAGACCTACTAAGTAGCCACGTGGTTTCCTGCTTGTGCATCCAGAGTTAGGCAACTTATGCTGCATTATAGAAGTCTCTATTTTATTTTCTGACAGCTGTGATAGTTTAAAAAAATCATTCATTATTTCATCTAAAAATAAATGAGTACACTGGGAGTGATGAGGAAGAAGGAGAAGGAAGAGAAAACAATGTATATTGGAAATGAGGTTAATGAGTTGAGAACTCCTTAAGGGAGCTTTAGGAAAAGAAAGAAATGAGAAGTCAAATTGATCATATTTTAGACCAACTTAGACCTGCACTTTGTAACTGTAACTAAAATATTTCCCTTAGAAGCACTAGCCACACAGACTGTGTGTGTGTGTGTGTGTGTAACGTCAACAATAACAACAGTAACAAAGCAAAACTCACCTTCATGTCTCCCATGCTCCACTGACCGAGTTGCCATCTAGGCATGGAGTCCGTTTCACGAGTAACACTTCTGATCCACAAGAAATTACTAGGTCTCCTCAAATCTGCTTTTGTAGGAGCCCAGAAATTCTTTGCACTAGCTAGACTGGAAAAGAATGTACCACCCCGGTAATATCACCGAGTCAGAGGGAAACTTCAGTCCTATGAACCAAGTTTCTTGATCCTGAGGTCTGCAGCCAGGTGCAGTTTAGAATTAATTCAGAAGCAGGTAAGGAGACTCTGGACCATGAACCCATAGGATCATAAAACAGCATTTCAGTTACAAGTTTTCATCTGAACACTTGCACAGATAATCACAGGTACACACAAAGACCAATTTATATTTGGCAAACCATTTGAGAACTGGGTATTGAGATCCTTCTCCCATTTCTTAACTAGATTGGTTGCCTTTTGTTACTGTTGAGTTTTGCTTTGTTATTGTTGAGTTTTTAGAGTTGCTCATATATTGAGGATACAAGTAAATATCAGCTCATGATCTACTGAGAATGATTTAGGCTTACTCATGAAGTCTTGCAGCCATGATTGACCTAGGATGGCCTCAACTAGAACATCTAGATCAACTTACCTTTGCTACACATTTCTCATCCTCCAGTGGTCCAGTCTGGGTGTGTTTTTTTAATGTCAAAGAAGAGTGAGAGACAAGAGAAACATGCAAGTTCGTTTAATGCACAAGTTGTAACTGCTCACGTGCCTTACATTAGCAAATTTAAAATTAAGGAGAAGGAATTATATACTTCTTAATGGGAAAAGCCACACACAGAGCGAGGATGAATTTGGACTACTAGTGAAATTAATAAATTTCTCAGGTATAGAGCACTGAAGAATAATAAATCAAATAGCATTTTTTAGTGTGCCTTATAGTTTTATTTTTAAGCATTTGCACCGAACAGAGGAGCCAGAGATCTTTGACTTTAAGAGCTAAAATTATTTCGAAATATTTAATGCACACTAGACAACCAAGTTTAATTTGCCCTAGTTCTTTTTTTAAACTTTTATTTAATAAATATAAATTTCCAAAGTACAGCTTTTGGATTACAGTGGCTTTTTTCCCCCACAACCTCCCTCCCACCCACAACCATCTCCTGCTCCCTCTCCCACCCATTCACATCAAGAGTCATTTTCAATTATCTATATATACAGATCAATTTGGTATATGCTAAGTAAAGAATTAAACAGTTTGCACCCACAAAGAAACACAAAGTGTAAAATACTGTTTGAGTACTAGTTATACCGTTAATTCACATAGTACAACACATTAGGGACAGAGATCCTACATGGGGAATAAGTGCACAGTGACACCTGTTGTTGACTTAACAAATTGACATTCTTGTTTATGGCGACAGTAATCACCCGAGGCTCTTGTCATGAGTTGCCAAGGCTATGGAAGCCTTTTCAGCTCTCCAACTCATTTCTTATTTAGACAAGGTCATAATCAAAGTGGACGTTCTCTCCTCCCTTCAGAGAAAGGTACCACCTTCTTTGATGGCCTGTTCTTTCCACTGGGATCTCACTCATAAAGATTTTTCATTTAGGTCTTTTTTTGCCATAGTGTCTTGGCTTTCCATGCCTGAAATACTCTAATGGGTTTTTTAGTATGATCTGAATGCTTAAGGGCTGATTCTGAGGCCAGAGTGCTGTTTAAGACATCTGCCATTCTATGAGTCTGTTGTGTATCCCGCTTCCCATGTTGGATCATTCTCTCCTTTTTAAGTCTATCAGTTAGTATTATCAGTCACTATCTTGTTTATGTGATCCCTTTGACTCTTAATCCTAACATAATGATCAATTATGAACTGAAACTGATCAATAGGAATAGTGAGATGGCATAGATACATGCCACTTTGATGGGATTGAATTGGAATTCCAAGAAACGTTTCTAACTCTACCGTTGGGGGCAAGTCAGATAGAACATGCCCCAAATTGTATATCTCCTCCCTGTCTTATTCCCACTCTTATATTTTTTTGACAGGCAGAGTTAGACAGTGAGAGAGAGAGACAGAGAAAAAGGTTTTAGTTCCATTTGTTCACCCCCCTAATGGCTGCAACATCCAGTACTGTGTCAACCCAAAGCCAGGAGCCGGGTGCTTCATCCTGGTCTCCCATGCGGGTGCAGGGCACAAGCACTTGGGCCATCCTCCACTGCACTCCCAGGCCACAGCAGAGAGCTGGACTGGAAGAGGAGCAACCAGGACAGAATCCGGCGCCCCAACCATGATGAGAACCCAGGATGCCGGTGCCACAAGTGGAGGATTAGCCTAGTGAGCCGTGGTGCCACCCTCCCTACTCTTATATTTAACAGAGATCACTTTTCAAATTTAAACACCTAAGAATAATTGTGTGTTAATTACAGAGTTCAACCAATAGTATTAAGTAGGACAAAAAAATACTAAAAGGGATAAAGTATTAAGTTGTTCATCAACAGTCAGGACAAGGGATGATCAAGTCACCATTTTTCATAGTGTCCATTTCACTTCAACAGGTTTCCTTTTTGGTGCTTGGTCAGTTGTCACCGATCAGGGAGAACATATGATATTTGTCCCCTTGGGACTGGCTTATTTCACTCAGCATCATGTGTTCCAGATTCCTCCATTTTGTTGGAAATGACCGGATTTCATTGTTTTTGACTGCTGTATAGTATTCTATGGAGTACATGTCTCATAATTTCTTTATCGAGTCTACTGTTGTTGGGCATTTGGGTTGATTCCAGGTCTTAGTTATTGTGAATTGAGCTGCAATAAACATTAAGGTGCAAACAACTATTTTGTTTGAAAATTTAATTTCCTTTGGGTAAATTCCAAGGATGGCTGGGTTGTGTGGTAGGGTTATATTCAGGTTTCTGAGAAATCTCCAGACTGACTTCCATAGTGGCTTTACCAGTTTGCTTTCCCACCAACAGTGGGTTAGTGGCCCTTTCTCCGCAAATCCTCGCCAGCATCTGCTGTTGGTAGATTTCTGTATTTGAGCCATTCTAACAGGGGTGAAGTAAAACCTCATTGTGAGGTTTTGATTTGCATTTCCCTGATTACAAGTGTTCCTGAACATTTTTTCATGTGTCTGTTGGTCATTTGCATTTACCCTACACCATCAGATTATTAGAGAACACTGGAGAAATCCTGCAAGATTTTTGAACAGGCAAAGACTTCTTTTACTAGACCCCAAAGGCACATGCAGTCAAAGCCAAAATTAACAACTGGGATTGCATCAAAATGAGAAGTTTATGTACAGTCAGGAAAGTGAAGAGGCAATCGATGCAATGTTGTACCAGTACCATGCTGTTTTGATAACAACTGCCCTGTAGTATGTCCTGAAATCTGGTATTGTGATGCCTCCGGCTTTGTTTTTGTTGTACAAGATTGCTTTGGCTATTCGAGATCTTCTGTGTCTCCATATGAATTTCAGCATCATTTTTTCCAGATCTGAGAGAAGGTATTTGGTTTCTTGATTGGTATTGCATTGAATGTATAAATTGCTTTTGGGAGAATAGACATTTTGATGATATTGATTCTTCCAGTCCATGAGCATGGAAGATTTCTCCATTTTTTGGTATCCTCTTCTATTTCTTTCTGTAAGGTTTTGTAGTTTTCATTGTAGATATCTTTAACGTCCTTGGTTAAGTTTATTCCAAGGTATTTGATTGTTTTTGTAGCTATTGTGAATGGGATTGATCTTAGAAGTTCTTCCTCAGCCGTGGCATTGCCTGTGTATACAAAGGCTGTTGATTTTTGTGCATTGATTTTATATCCTGCTACTTTGCCAAACTCTTCGATGAGTTCCAATAGTCTCTTAGTAGAGTTCTTTGGGTCCCCTAAATAAAGAATCATATCATCTGCAAAGAGGGATAGTTTGACTTCTTCCTTCCCAATTTGTATCCCTTTAATTTCTTTTTATTGCCTAATAGCTCTGGCTAAAACTTCCAGAACTATATTGAATAGCAGTGGTGAGAGTGGGAATCCCTGTCTGGTACCAGATCTCAGCGGAAATGCTTCCAACTTTTCCCCATTCAATAGGATGTTGGCCGTGGGCTTTTCATATATTGCTTTGATTGTATTGAGGAATGTTCCTTCCATACCCAGTTTGCTTAGAGTTTTCATCATGAAAGGGTGTTGTATTTTATCAAATGCTTTATCTGCGTCTATTGAGAGAATCATATGGTTGTTCTTCTGCAGTCTGTTAATGCAGTGTATTACGTTGATTGTTTTGCGGACGTTGAACCATCCTTGCATACCAGGGATAAATCCCACTTGGTCTGGGTGGATGATCTTTCTGATGTGTTGTTGCATTCTATTGGCCAGAATTGTATTGAGTATTTTTGCATCTATGTTCATCAGGGATATTGGTCTGTAATTCTCTTTCAATGCTGCATCTTTCTCCAGCTTAGGAATTAAGGTGATGCTGGCTTCATAGAAAGAATTTGGGAGGATTCCCTCTTTTTCGATTGTTCTGAATAGTTTGAGAAGAATTGGAGTTAGTTCTTCTCTAAATGTCTGATAGAACTCAGCAGTGAATCCATCTGGTCCTGGGCTTTTCTTTGTTGGGAGGGCCTTTATTACTGTTTCAATTTCTGTGTCAGTTATGGGTCTGTTTAGGTTTTCTATGTCTTCCTGGCTCAATTTAGGTAGGTTGTATGTGTCCAAGAATCTGTCCATTTCTGATAGATTTCCCTGTTTGCTGGCATACAAGTCCTTGTAGTAATTTCTGATGATTCTTTTTATTTCTGCGGTGTCTGTTGTTACATTTCCCTTTTCATCTCTGATCCTATTGATTTGAGTCTTTTCTCTTCTTTTTTTAGTGAGTTGGGCCAATGGGGTGTCAATTTTGTTTATTTTTTCAAAAAAAAGCTCCTCGTTTGGCTGATTTTTTGTAATGTTTTTTTGGATTCAATCCTGTTGATTTCTTCTTTGATTTTAATTATTTCCCTTCTTCTACTGGGTTTGGGTTTGGTTTGCTGCCTATTTTCTAGATCCTTGAGATGACTTGAAAGCTCATCTATTTGGTGCCTCTCCAATTTCTTGATGTAGGCACCTATTGATATAAATTTTCCTCTTAACACTGCTTTTGTTGTATCCCATAGGTTTTGGTATGTTGTGCTTTTATCCTCATTTACTTCCAGAAAATTTTTGATTTCTCTTTTAATTTCTTCTATGACCCATTGTTCATTCAGGAGCATGTTGTTCAATCTCCATGTGTTTGCATGTCCTCTGGGGATTCCCAAGTTGCTAATTTCCAATTTCATTCCTTTGTGGTCTGAGAAGCTGCATGGTATGATTCTAATTCTTTTGAATTTGCTGAGACTTGCTTTATGGCCTAGTATGTGGTCAATCCTAGAGAAGGTTCCATGTACTGCTGAGAAGAATGTAAAGTCCTTAGATGTAGGATGAAATGTTCTGTAGATATCTGTTAGATCCATTTGGGCTATAGTGTCATTTAAATCTGCTGTCTCCTTGTTGATCTTCTGTCCTGTTGATCTGTCTATCTCTGATAGTGGAGTATTGAAGTCCCCCAGTACTATTGTATTGGGGTCTAAGTCTCCCTTTAAGTCCCTTAACAAGTCTTTTAAATAAGCTGGTGCCCTGTGATTAGGTGCATATACATTGATAATTGTTATATCTTCATGTTGAATGGATCCCTTAATCATTAAATAGTGCCCCTCTTTGTCTCTCCTGACAGTTTTTGTGGTAAAGTTTATGTTGTCCGATATTAAGATGGCTACGCCCGCTCTTTTTTCATTTCTGTTGGCATGGTATATCTTTTTCCAGCCTTTCACTTTCAGTCTGTATGGATCATTGTTGGAAAGATGAGTTTCTTGTAAGCAGCAAAAAGATGGGTTTTGTTCCTTAACCCAATCAGCCAATCGGTGTCTTTTAATTGGACAGTTCAAGCCGTTAACATTCAATGTGACTATTGAGAAGGAGTAACTGCCCTGCCATTTGCCAAAGATTTTTTCTAATATCTGGTTTGAGATTCCTGTGATCTTTTGCTGTGAGGTTTCCTTCCTTTACCTTCTTTCATATTGGTTACAGTGTTTCTGTGTTTCAGTATGTAATACATCTTTAAGCATCTTTTGCAGGGCTGGACGAGTGGCGACAAATTCTTTCAATTTCTGTTTGCTGTGAAAGGTCTTTATTTCACCTTCATTCACAAATGAGAGCTTTGCAGGATATAATATTCTGGGCTGGCAGTTTTTCTCTCTTAGTACCTGGGCTATATCTCGCCATTCTCTCCTGGCTTGTAGGGTTTCTGATGAGAAGTCAGCTGTAAGTCTAATTGGAGATCCTCTGAGAGTAATCTGGCGTTTCTCTCTTGCACATTTTAGGATCTTTTCTTTGTGTTTCACTGTGGTGAGTTTGATTACAACGTGTCATGGTGAGGATCTCTTTTGGTCATGTTTAGTAGGGGTTCTATGTGCTTCCTGTACTAGGATGTCTCTGTCCTTCTCCAAACCTGGGAAATTTTCTGCTAGTATCTCACTAAAAAAGCCTTCTAATCCTTTCTCCCTCTCCATGCCTTCAGGAACTCCTAGAACCCGAATGTTGGGTTTTTTAAGAGTATCCTGTAGATTCCTGACAGTATTTTTTAGATTTCTGATTTCTTCTTCTTTTCTTTGATTTGACTGTTTCCTTTCCTGTTCTCTGTCTTCTAATTCCGATATTCTCTCTTCTGCTTCACCCATTCTGTTTTTAAGGCTCTCTAATGTGTTTGCCACTTGATCTATTGAGTTCTTCATTTCATTGTGGTTTTTTGTCACTATCTCAGTCTCCTGTTCTACTAGTTGTTTCATTTCATTTTTATTCCTCCTTAATATTTCATTTTCACGGGAGAGATTTTCTATCTTGTCCATTAAGGATTTCTGTAGTTCAAGAATTTGTTTTTGAGAACTTCTTAATGTTCTTATCAATTTTTTGAGATCTGCTTCTTGCATTTCCTCTATCTCTTCATCTTCATAATCTTGCACTGGCGTGTCTTTCTCATTTGGGGCGTCATAGTGTCTTCCTTGCTCTTGTTACCTCGGATTCTACGTTTGTTGTTTGGCATGTTGGAGATAATTTATGGTGTGTGTTTTTTTTTTTTTTTTTGCTGTGGTGTTTTTTTTCTCGTTATACTATGCCTCTAAGTGAGCTGTCTGCTTTGTTGGATCCTTAGGGGCTGTGATGGGTGTGGCCAGAGAGCTGTGCTTGATTCTTCAGGTTTAAGGCTGTGCAAAGAGCGACTCTCCCAGATTGCTCACTCCCTTGCTCCTTGCTGGATCGCTCTCTCTCTCTTTTTTTTTTTTTTTTTGACTCAGTTGGGAGTGGAGTTGAGGGTAGTTGAAATCTGGCCTCTGTGAGTATTCGTTTGATCTACCCCTGGGACCACACAAAGAGTTTATGCAGCCCTCAATGTGTTCTCGAGTTTTGCTAAAGTTACTGAGTTTGGCTGCGCTTTACATATGTAAAATCGCGGTGCTCTTTGTTTTGCTTGGTGAGTGAAGGGAGAGGCCTCTGTTTCCCCCCCCCTCCAATGTCTTGGGTTTCTGAGGTCTTTGTCTTACCCTCCTCCGTTGGTTCCCGCGCTGGCTGGCGAGATTCTGTGGCTCGTCTCCCGCCGCTCGGCTCGTCTCCCGCCACTCGGCTCGTCTCCCGCGGTTGGTTTTCCACGCGGTGGGCTCCCTGTAGGTCCTCTGTGTCACATCCACTGGATCCGGAAGTGTTTCTCTGCAGTTTTTTTTCTTGAGTCTTTTCCTGAGGCTGAAATGGATGCCATTCTGAAATTCAACTGGAAATACAAATTTCTTCCTCCTTCAAGAGCTCCGCCCCTTCATTTCTTATTCTTTCCTTTAATTTTTACAATGACATACTTTCTGTTTCTTTCATAATCATAAGATTGACCCTCCACTAAGTAAATAATTCAATAAATAGTAAGAAGAAAATAGGTTAGATGGATATACCTCTGAGAGAAACTAATACTTGAACCAAGAGTAGGGGAAGCAAGAGAGTTATCTAAATGGATTTATGGGTGAAGAGTTTGCCATGCAGAGGAAAGAATTTCAGCAGAGTCCGTGAGGTGGGAATATGCCTGCTATTTCCAAGGATTGTTAAGGGATCAACATGGCTGATATGAAATGAGCCCAAGAAAACAATAGAAGTTATGAAGGCAGCATATCATGTAATATCTAGTAAGCCATGACATGTGATAGGCCTTTGATTTTAACTTTAGTAAAATAAGGAAACACTGTGGATCTATTATAGAAATTCCATACTCCCCTTATGTCTGAATTAAGACATAAAGCAATCAATATTGCTGCTCTGTTAAAAAGAGAGAGTAATGGAAGGAAAAAATAAAACATGTAAAATATAATTACAATGGCCTAGGCAATAACCAATTGTAATTTTGTCTATTTTATGAACTGCCAAAGTAGTAAGATACGGTTGAAATTTTCATTTTTCCCTTCCTTCGGCTAAGGGGATGACTCCAGGATACTACTAATGCCTGGACCTCAAAGAAAGCATAGTATGGGGGTTGGAATATCAAATATATAAGGGTTGAAAGGATTAAGTATGTATCTAAGAAAATGTCTGGGGGCTGGTGCTATGGCTCAGTGGAGTAAAGCCCCAGCCTACAGTGACAGCATCCCATATGGGCACCGGTTCAAATACCAGCTGCTCAACTTCTGATCCAGCTCTCTGCTATGGCCTGTGAGAGCAGTAGAAGATGGCCCAAGTCCTTGAGGCCCTGCACCCATGTGGGAGACCTGGAAGAAGTTCCTGGCTCCTAGCTTCGAATCAACTCAGCTCTGGCCATTGCAGTCATCTGGAGCGTGAACCAGCTGATGGAAGACCTGTCTCTGTGTGTGTGTGTGTTTCCCTTCCCCCCCCCCAGCTCTACCTTTCTCTGTAACTCTGTCTTTCAAATAAATAAAATAAACCTTTTAAAAAGAAAATGTCTGAAAACAAGAGATAAGAAGAAATGTGACTAGGAATAGAGTATGTAGGAGGAATTCTTAGAAAAGAAATCACAATCAAAGTGTATTTTGTTTATATTTTATGCTATAATTAAACATATTTAGATTCTCAAAGCTTTAGGAAATATAGAAAGAGATACATATTCAAAACCACACATTGTAGCACCATGAATAATACAAGGGCTATGTAGAGTCTAAGGTTGGCATCCGTATTAGGTGGGCATTATTTTTTTCTAAAGATTTATTTTATTTATTTGAAAGACAGAGTTATGGAGAGAGGTAGAGACAGAGAGAGAGGGCTTCCATCCACTGGTTCACTCCCCAGATGGCTGCAACAGCCGGAGCTGTACTGATCTGAAGCTAGGAGCCAGGAGCTTCTTCCAGGTCTCCCACATGGGTCCAGGGGCCCAAGGATTTGAGCCATCTTACACTGCTTTCTAAGGCCATAGTAGAGAGCTGGATCAGAAGTGGAGCAGCCAGGACTCGAACCGGTGCCCATATGGGATGCGGGCCCTGCACCACAGCACCAGCCCCTAGGTAGGCATTATTATCCTCATTTTATAGTTGATAAAACTGGGGCATAAAGAAGTTAAGTAATTTCTCACAATCATGCAAATAGTTATTGGTGCAGCTAGCATCCCATTTCTGTTCTACTAGGTTACAAAGCACCAAGTTCATACCCATTCTGCTGCACGTTCTCCCATGAGTTAAAAAACTCACAAGCGTTCTAGACTTTTCAAAAAATTCTGTGATATTAATAATGATTTTAAATATCAGAAACTTCTCCTTTCTTCATTTTGCTTTCAAATATACCTTCTATGAACTAATTATTATAACATTCTATGAACTAATTATATTCTAGCAAGATTTCCTCATTTGCAACAGCTCTTCCATGTGACCTGAGAAGGTTTGCTCCAGCTTGGTCCATCAGACACCCCCGATCATCAAGCCACTCCTTCAGTTCTGACACCTGTGAAATCTTTGGTTGTGGTAGTCTAGTTTTCCTAATAGTTTTATTAATGTTTTGTGAAACACTGAAATTTTCAGTATGCAATGCATATGATGTTAAATTGTGAATTGGTGAGATGTATGTAACAGCAACATTTGAAGATAATGGTATTTGATATCCTCTTAAGGAAAAGTTGCCTACAAATTTGAAACTAGAAAGTCACTGTACTAACTTTAAAAATTAAAGAATGACAATTCATGGCTTTTTAGATTTTTGAATCAGGCAGTAGTCAGTGTATCTGAGAAAAGCCAGCTCACCAAGTCCTCCCAGGCAGCAGTAGGAGAAAAATGTACCTACAACAGCTCTGATAGCTTTGGAAAGTCCATCCATACTCATTTTCAGTTTAACAGCAGAGGACAACAGAGGTGGTTCTGGAACAAAGCACTGTGTTAAACTGAAAATGAGTATGCAAATGGCGCCCACATAAGATGCTGGCGCTTCAGGCTGGGACTTTAACCTGCTGTGCCACAGCACCAGCCCCAGAAAGGTTCTTGAAATGCCCTCTTGTCTGAAGAAACAGAAACATCAGACAATGGTGATGGAGCTCACGATTCTGTCATTTTGGATCCTGAGATATTGGAGCCTAGGCAGGATTAGGAGGACATGGACTTTGAGGAGGATGGTGAGATTTTTTTTTTTTTTACCGTGAAACTCTCAAGGTGGTGCCCCTTTGGAAATATGTGAACCAATTCAAGATGATGAATAATGAAGTCAAGCCGTTTAGTTGTGGTCCCATCACAGCCCGTGGAACAGTGGGCCAGGGGCAGTCACTGAAGGAATCAGGAGGATTAGGAAGGTGTGAGGGTGCGGGTGGTGTCACAGACCGTGAGCATGCCAAGTCCGAGAGGTGTTTACTGTATTGAGATTATTTATTAACACAGGCTTCTTAGTGTCAGTTATGCAGATAGCAATTTATTAGAAGAGAGTGTATAGTAGATTCCAACCTTAGACACTTCACCCTAGATATTTCTGTTCCCATTGACTTTTAAGATGGAATTTCTATTTATTTAATTATTTGATATTTCTTTTAAAATTTTTTCTTAATATAAACAAAATAGATTTCATGTATTTCATAGATACAATTCTAATAAAATAACCATACTACCCTCCCTCTCTCTCCCCTCCTTCCTTTCTCTCTTTTTTGTTCCTGTAATTTTTGCATTAGCATACTTTCAATTTACTTTATAAGCACAGGATTAAAACCCACACTCCACACTTGCAAGTGTATTTTCTTTTACTTCAGGTTTCAGGATCTCTGTATCGAGCCTATATGGCATAGACATGTTCTAATAAGAAAAAATGTCACTTGGCCAAAGATAGTTGGATCTAAGCAATTGGCAAATCTAGTTTTGATTTTATCTCCTAACTTCTAGAATAATAGGAATATGTTAATCTCAATATTTCAATCACAAACACTAGTAAAAAAAAGATTTAAAAAAAAACATATCACAGCTGAGGACTCACACCAAATACTGGAATAGAAGAAATAAAATTGTCACATACAGATGAATTTTTTGTGCACCTAGAAATTGAATAGTCCTATGGTTTGAAATCTAAGGTTACAATCAAAATGATAGAAAGTGTTTGAAATCTTTTGATAACACTTGAGAGAGAATGGAAATCTTTTTCTCCTTTTTCTTGATGTCTTTGCTAAGGTGAGAAATTCTGGCTCTGCTTTATGCAACAAGTTGATAGCAAGAAACAATTTATCCCAAAAAGAATACCCTTACCAGTGCTGCTCCCCAAGGATGTCCCCCACAGCCTACAGCACAACGTATCTATGCTACTTGTTTCAGTACTCCTTAGGCAATGGCAATAGGAACCTTACTCTCTTCAAATTTGCTATCTTTCTAACTTTAGGTAAGAACAGTTCTACAGTCTCTGTACTTTTCCAACCTTATCTTTAAAAAAGGCAAAGGCTAATCCTAGCAAGATCAGTCCCTACTGATCTTGAATTAGGCCAATTCATTGCATCTCTTACCCACTTTGGGTAAAATAAGTAGGCAGGCAGAGGAAGGGGGTCAGGGAAAGAACTGTAGATTTCTTCTATGACACAATCGTCAAAAAATATAAAATTAACCCCAAGTTCTATGAGGGAGGATATTAGCATCTTCGAAATTTTGACCATCCAACCAGTCATGTACCAACCCTCATTGTTCTTTCTGAGAAATACATATTCAGAGTCATAAGGCACAATGAACTGTGGTGTGAAATTCCTCTTGGCTTAAAATATTAACCTACTTATTGTCCATTCTCATTGTCATCCAACTACTCACCAGAGTCACCCGATAAGCTTTGTAAGTGGTGCTGCCAAGTTTCTACCTGAGACTAAGCACCTAGAGATCAGTGATTTTACAACTGTGCTCAATAGATTATACTGTGCACATAAGAATCACAGGCCTGTGCTGACAGCTCTGTGCCTCCAAACCATATCTATCAGCTCAAGCAAAGTCTTCCAAGGTGGAGTGAATATCAGGAATTCATAGTTCAAAGACTGCCTTATCACAACGCCACAAAGGGAAACGACCAGTGTTTTTTGAACTCTGTTATCATTAAGAGTTTCACTCTAACTGCCTTTACCATACATTCATGCTCCATTTCATTATCTTTTTAGGTATATTGATACTGTGGTGCCTCATCATAAAATGAATCATAAAACATAGTATATGAGTCTAAAATTATTGAGGATAAAGTATAATAGATCTGGACTAAGCTAAGGAAATATCCTTTCATTCCATCTTGTTTTCCTCATTTTTCAATATTCTTTGAAGAATATATAAGACAAGAGTAGTCTGTGAAACGAGATTGCAAGGATAAGAGCTTTCTTGTGAAGAAATAGGTCTCTACTCTGTGATTACAGTTACTATATTTTCAGTCATATTTCAAATAGAGAGAAACCAATATAAAGCTCCTTATATTATTAGAGTTGTTATAATTTTCTGTGCTATTTTCATATAAAGATAGAGAATTGTGTCATTCTTGCTTGTAAGTTTATGAACCAATGCTAGAGGAATCTTTTGGGAGTAGCTTTTTCTCTTTCCTACTACTTCTTTTTTTTTTTTTTTAATTTTTTTTAACAGGCAGAGTGGATAGTGAGAGAGAGAGACAGAAAGAAAGGTCTTCCTTTTTGCCGTTGGTTCACCCTCCAATAGCCGCTGCAGCTGGCGCATCTTGCTGATCCGAAGCCAGGAGCCAGGTGCTTCTCCTAGTCTCCCATGCAGGTGCAGGGCCCAAGGACTTGGGCCATCCTCCACTGCCTTCCCGGGCCATAGCAGAGAGCTGGCCTGGAAGAGGGGCAACCGGGATAGAATCCGGTGCCCCAACCGGGACTAGAACCCGGTGTGCCGGCGCCGCAAGGTGGAGGATCCTACTACTTCTTTTGTTTCTAACTTGAAAACTCCATACATCTAATTTTTAATCTTGCAGTCTTTATGAAAATCTTCACATGGTCTCAGATAAATGGATAACAGTTAAGTCTACCTCTGTATCAAAATTGTGGGCTTGTAAAGATTGAACTATTTCCTTCCTGCTGTTAGACAAGTCTTAGCCAAGTGGAAGTATAAAATAAATCTTAAAAAGTTTGTGAGAAATGCATACCATGAAACAAAATACTAAGATTAAATTTTTGCCAAAACAAGCTTATCTTTTAATTCCATTTTCCATGAGCTTTATGAAATACACCTTTATAATCTGTAGATTGTTTTAATGTCTTTTTGTGTCTGCTGTATGTTCATGGAGATTTTTTATAAAAAAAGATATAATCCCATTTGTCCAAGTTTTGCATCTGATGCCTATGTTTTAGAAGTCTTATCCAGGGAGCCATCACCCACATTAATGTCTTTAAGTAGTTCTCCTACATTTCCTTCTAACAACTTCATAGTCTCAGGTCTTAAATTTAGGTCTCTAATCCATTCTCAGTTGATTTTTGTATAGTGTGAGAGGTAGGAATCTAATTCTGTTCTTCTACATAAATGCATACAGTGTTGCCAGCACATTTATTGAAGAGATTATTCTCTCTCCAATGTATTTTTGGGCACTTTTGTAAGAAATCAGTTGGTCAAATGTATGGATAAATTTCTGGGTTCTTTTCTGTTCCATTGATCTATGTGTCAATTTTTATGCCAGTACCAGGCTGTTGAAATTACAGCTTTCTAGTGTACGTTGAAGTCAGGTATTGTGATTCTTCTAGTTTGATTTTTTTTTTCCTCTCAGGATCACTTTGGGTATTCTGGGTCTTTTGAGATTCCTTATGAATTTTAGGTTTTTTTTTTTATTTGATAAAGAATCCCATTGTGTTTTGACAGAGCTTGTATTGAATCTGTAAATTACTCTAGCTGATATAAACATTTTAATGATTTTAATTCTTCCAACCCATGAGCAAAGGAGTATCTTCCCATTTTTTTGTGTCTTTGATTATTTCCTTCATCAGTGTTTTATAATTTTCTTTGTAGAGATAGTTCATTTCTTTGCTTGAATTTATTCTTAAATATTTGATTTTTGCGGCTATTGTAAATGGGATTTATTGATTTCTCTTTCAGTTAGTTCATCCTTGGTGTATAAAAAATTACTGTTCTTTGTATATTGAAGTGAGAAACTCTCTTGCTTCTGATCAGGCTAGTAATGTCTTATATATGCAAAGCCTATAGTCTTGGCATATAAAATGTAAAAGGACTGTGGGAAGACCATACATACAGAATATGCAACATAGAACTGACTTCAGAGAGCCTAGGTCTATATGACATCTCTGGGAGGGATTTACCATAAGCAGTGGTACAGTCAGCCTCAAAAATTTAAGGCAGAAAGAAAATTCTTATAGTTAGCAAAGTCATTTTCCCAAATGTTAAGTATTCAACAACAGCAGTAATAAAAAATAATAATATGTATGTTAGGAATTTTCTCCTTAAAGGTGATAGATAATCAATTTTTTAAAAAATTGAATTTAAAGCCGGCGCCGTGGCTCGATAGGCTAATCCTTCACCTTGCGGCGCCGGCACACCGGATTCTAGTCCCGGTCGGGGCGCCGGATTCTGTCCCAGTTGCCCCTCTTCCAGGCCAACTCTCTGCTATGGCCCGGAAGTGCAGTGGAGGATGGCCCAAGTGCTTGGACCCTGCACCCCATGGGAGACCAGGAGAAGCACCTGGCTCCTGCCATCGGATCAGCGCGGTGCGCCGGCCACAGCGCGCTGGCCGCGGCAGCCATTGGAGGGTGAACCAACGGCAAAGGAAAACCTTTCTCTCTGTCTCTCTCTCTCACTGTCCACTCTGCCTGTCAAAAAAAAATGAATTTAATATTTTCCCTGAAAGAACAAAAAATATACACCATATGACTTAATGTCAGGGCCACATTTCTATCTGAGGGCCATGTTGTCTTTCACGTTGGCTTTGTATAGACGTACAGAGCCTCTGTATTGTGGTCCACAGTGGTAGCAGGCTCTGTCTTAAGTCCAACAAAAAGCATTGAGCTTTCCCATATTAGTAGTTCTCTCATAAATTCAGATTCCCTCTGAATGGATCAGCTGGAGTAAGATTCTTACTCCTGAAACAATTACTTATGACTAAGAATATTTGGTACATGAACTGACTAGATCTTAGTCAAATATTTCACCAATAGTTCTTACTCAGATTTCATGCACAATGAGGCATGGTCCCTCAAAATATCTAGTACTGAAACAATATTTTTACACTTTGTGTTTCTGCGTGGGTACAAACTGATGAGATCTTTACTAATTATAAACTGAATCGATCTTCTGTATATAAAGATAATTGGAAATGAAAAAAAACCCTGGTGTTAAATTGGAAATGGCATAGAAAATTAATTAATTTTTTTAAAAAAATATTATGTAGGATTTCTGTCTTTAATGTACTGTACACTCTTATTTAATGCTATAACTAGTACTCCAACAGTATTTTTTTTTCACTTTGTGTTGCTATATGGGGGCAAACTGTTGAAATCGTTACCTAATATATACTAAACTGATCTTTTGTATATAAAGAGAATTGAAAATGAATCATGATGTGATTGGAAGGGGAGAGGGAGCGGGAAAGGGGAGGGTTGTGGGTGGGAGGGAAGTTTTGGGAGGGGGAAGCCATTGTAACCCATAAGCTGTACTTTGGAAATTTATATTCATTAAATAAAAGTTTAATAAAAAAAATATGCATCACACATGAGGCTGTCCAGATGTAAACAGAAAATCTTATTACACTTGAAGGGAGAGAGAGACTCCAACACAATCATAGGAGGAAAAAAAAAAGATCTAGAAAATGCTGGGTAGACAAATACAACACATTTTCATTTAAAGGTACAGGAGTGGGAAAATATCAGTTATGGAGCGTTGATGCATTCTTGCTCTACTCTTCTTGAGCATTGACCGTAGTGTATAATAGAGACCTTAGTTCTTTGGCCAGAACAGTACTTTCCAAGTTCTATTGCTTCTCCTTTCCTGTGTGCTCTCATGGAGACTTTACATTGCTGCCACAGAGGGATTCTAATGCCTCTTTCCTCTTATCCTTTTACTCAAATACTGAAGGATTCTCCAGCACTTTTATTTAAAATGCCTGATTTAAAAGTGGCCGTTAATAGCCCTGCTGTTCCCAGATCTCCCATTATTTCAGGAATGTACAGTAATTATTATTGTGGAGGTATTACTCTTAAGTAAGGAACTTACAACTTTAAAAAGATCCAATTGACACAAATTCTTGCTAGTTAAATAAATAAAATATATCAGAAGAGTAGCATAAAAGTCCACCAGGTAATTAACATGTTACAGTTGGATTCTAACTTAATTCTTTAGCAAGCAATCTCTGTCATAAAACTTACTCTTTCCCAAAGAGTAGAATAAGATAATACAGTTCTGTAAAAGAAAATTGGAATATGAAAGTATATTCACTGTGTCATACTTACAGGAAATGTTAAAACATTACTTTTTTTCAGTGGTTCAAACAAATTTCTTCTGCCTCATAACTTCTGCCTCATAACTCTCAAGAATTTATATCAGTTTATTGCATTTTAGTTCCATTTATGAGATTGGAGAGTTGGGCTTCAAGTTCCTTAATATTTTCTCTCTTAAGAATTTATTTTAGTCACGCCATGATGATTTATCTGCCCCATGTTATCAGGAGGAGTCATTTAGACCTGGCAAATCTAGAATCTTGGTATCCTGATATGTTGCAGATCACCAAAAACATTCATAGCCACATTTCTATTCCTTTTATCTATGTATTTTACTTTGGGTACAAACCATCATAGCATATACTCCACCATAGACAGAAGGAATAATGAGAAAACATTGTTTTTAGTCTCCTTTGAATAAAGCCTTTAGCTACATAGAAAAGAGAAAGAAGAGATGATACATAAAAGTGAATGAATGAGAACAATGTAGGTTAGGTTTTCCTTATCATAAATAATTGATATTCATCTTAAAAGAGAAACCAGGAGATAATGCAGATGAGGTAAGAGTGGCTAATACAGAACAGACACTAGGAAAAAAAATTGAAGAAATAAACTATTTTAGGCAAAATATAAAATGTTCAGCCCTTAGGGTAGTTTGTACAGCTGTACAGAACACTAGAGATAGCCAGGCCTAGGGATGTCAATTTTAATGAATAGGATTCAGCAAATTTTTTCAATAAAGGGCAAAATGGGAAGTATTTTAGGCCTTGTGGGACACATTTACTCTCTGCCACAAGTTATTTTCCACTGCTTTTTTTTTTAAGATTTATTTGAGAGTTACAGTTACAGACAGAGAGAGGGAGAGACAGAGAGAAAGGTCTTCCATCTGCTGGTTCACTCCCCAAATGGCTGCAATGGCTAGAGCTAAGCCAATCTGAAGCCAGGAGCCAGGAGCTTCTTCTGGGTCTCCCAGCTGGATGCAGGGGCCCAAGCACTTTGGCCATTTTCCAGTGCTTTCCCAGGCACAGCAGAGAGCTGGGTTGGAAGAGGCAGAGCTGGGACACATTACAGTGCCCTTTGGGGTTGCCAGAGCCAGCTTACCCTGTTACATCACAGAACTGGCCACTCCACTGCTTTTTAAAAAGATTTAAAAAGGCCGGCACCGTGGCTCACTTGATTAATCCTTTGCCTGTGGCACCAGCATCCCATGTGGGCACCGGTTCTAGTCCCGGTTGCCCCTCTTCCAGTCCAGCTCTCTGCTGTGGCCCGGGAGTGCAGTGGAGGATGGCCCAAGTGCTTGAGCCCTGCAACCGCATGGGAGACCAGGAGGAAGCGCCTGGCTCCTGGCTGTGCATCTTCACAGCTCTGGCCATGGCAGCCATTTGAGGAGTGAACCAACGGAAGGAAGACCTTTCTCTCTCTCTCTCTCTCTCTCTCACTCTACCTGTCAAATAAATTTTAAAAAATTAATAAAAAAAGTTTTTAAAAAGTGCAGTTCATCATGCTACTTGCAAATTAAATACAAACATTTCTTAGAATACTAAGTATCTGTGCTTCTTAGCATAGTCAGAAGGATTTCTAACATAAAGGTATAATTAAGTAGAATAGAAAGGATCTCAGGTAGCCTGGAGCATCTTCACTACCTCATCCACCCATGTGATTTGGAGCCTGTAGATAATGTAGACATCAGGAAGCTTCTCACTTCTCACCAGCTGCTCTGCAGTCCTTCCAGGTACATCAGGCACAGCTGATATCTTGTAAATGAGCACTCCTGAATGTATCCAAGTTAAGAAGACACATAGGCAACTTCAAGAAGTTACAGGGGGTGAGAATTCAAGATGGCTAGATAGTGAGAAGCCACACTGACCTGACCATTAGAAATAGAACAGAAAAGCAAAAGATGGATCACATTCCCAGGGGACTGACAGAAATGTTCAGGGAAGAAGTGACAGAACAGACCAGAAACTGCATGGGATACAGAGGAGAGAGCACAAGCTGTCAATGTGGCTGTCCATGCCACCAGTAAACTCTGCATCCATGCAGCTGACTACTGCCTGAGAAACACTGTCTTCCCCAGAAAAGGGAGGAAAAAGTTGCCATGGCACCCCAAAACCAGCAATTTTAATGGAGGGAGAACTCCACAGTCAACTACAGACTTCACGTCCAGCCTGGGGAGCTGGCTGGGGTCTGAGCGGTTACAAAATACCACATGGCCTTCTTCATGTGTGAAGCCTTTACTCTTTCTTGAGGTAGGCTTTTGTTCTGGGCAGTGGAATGCATGCCTGAAGTCCCCCCAAAGCATAGACTAGGAACTTCCCAGACTGAACTTGAGATGGGGCTGGTTAGGATTCAAAAAATTCAGCATATTCTCCAGAGTGATGTGACCACAGCAGGGCCAGTTCTCTGTAACTGTTTTCAGAAATTGTTTTTATAGGCTCAGCTTTATCTCTGAAGCTTGTTTGCAGTACAGTCTAAAAAATATTGGAGAGTAGCATCCAATAGAAACCATATCAGGTTTTTGATTTTTAATTTTTATTTTGTTTTTAATTGATACATAATAATTGTGCAAATTTGTGGTAAGTGGTATGATGTTTTGATGAAAGTATACATTGAATAATAATCAGATCACTTTAGACATTTACCATTTATTTGTGATGAGGCCATTCACAACCATCTATTTTGAAATTTATAAGCCACTATTCTTAATATATACTTATTTATTTTCATTTGAAAGGCAGACAGAGGGTGAGAGGGAGAGAGAGAGAGAGAGAAAGAGAGAGAGATTTACTGGTTTATTCCCCAAATGCCTGCAACAGCTAGGGCTGAGCCATGACAAAACCAGGAGCCTGAAACTCAGTCACAGCTTCCTCAATGTTTAACTCTCTCTGTAAATCTCCTGATCTTTATTGCATGGACATTCTTTCCACTATTCATCTGGATCAAATCCATTTTCCTGGTTTGAGCTCTAATTTGGAGTATTATATTAAAGATTTTCCTAAAACGATGTGTAAGAGGGTTCTTCAAAAAGTCTGTGGAAAGTAGAACTGTGACAGTTTCTCAGACTTTGCTTATCTTTGATGAGTTTGACAGATTTGAGGACCTCTGCTAAGGGGTTTAGTAAAATGTCCTTCAATTTGCCTTTGTCTCAGTTACCTTTAGTGGCTAAACAAGAGTCACATGTTTTTGACTAGAAGTCAAAAAGTTTGCTCCATACCCCCTTTCATCTTGCACTCTTTGGGAAGAAATCATTAAGTATAACCATTATATAAGAGGTGAGGGAGGGGAGATGGTGCTTATCCTAGCAGTTACAATGCCCCTGAGCCTCATTTGAGTGCCTGGGTTGAATTCTCGGCTCCTGACTCCAGCTTCCTACTAATGCAGACCCTAGGAGGCAGCAGTGACAGCTAAAGTAATTAGGGTGTAGGGTCCTCCCACCAACATGGGAGACCTGGATTGAGTACCCAACTGCAGGCTTCCTTGCGGATATTTGGGAAGTGAACCAATGGAAGGGAGCCCTCTTTCTCTCTCAAATAAATTTTTAAAATATAATAAATAAATAAGTAGGTATAGTATCTACACAAACCACTTGTAATTCTTCTACATAGGAGATTTATTTAGCCTTCCAATTTGTTAATGATCATTGGTTTATATAAGTATGAATTCATGGCACTTATTTTATGGTTTGAGTTATCATCAAATACTGACATTTATTCCTTTGCTCAAATAGTTACAGTTTTGAACATAAAAGTTCTTCAGGGGTCCCTGTGTCCCCCTGGCATCTCAGCATGGTTCTGTGTTTTGTCCCTTTGATTGCTTTGTCCTTGTTGTTTTGAGCACTTCCCATGGCAATGACATGATGCTCCAGGCCTGTCTTGTAAATTTCTTTTCCAGGTCTAGAATCAGTCATTTCTCCATGGAGTCCTGGATCCTTTACTGGAAAATGGTGTTAGAAAATGAGATTTGGTTCTAAGAGTGCCTTCTACTATTTGGGTATTATTCCGCCTAGGTTGTCAGGGGAAGGTGGAGCACTGGAACCTATTCCTTCTAACTGTGCCCCTTAGCCAGCCTTCTATCCCCTCCCCCACCTGCTGGCTTTCTCATCCTCCAGTAAGCATTTATTAAACATTCATATAAATGTTTTTAAAGCTACTATCTGTGGGAGAGAACATGTGATATTTGTCGTTTCATGCCTGACTTAATCACTTAAATTAAGGGCCTCCTGTCCCATCCATTTTTCTGCAAATGACAGGATACCATTCTTTAGGGCTGAGTAACAGTTCATTAAGCAGACACACCACATTTTTTAATCTATCATTCTATCAACAGGTACATGGATTGCATTCATACATTGGCTATTGTGAACAATGCCACAATAAGCAAGACAATACAGAGGTGTCTCTGGATAAATATGAATAAGTGTGATAGCAAGATCATGTGGTGGATCTACTTTTGGCTTTTTGAGGAACTGCCATACTGCTTTCCATAAGAGCTGCATTCGTTTACCTTTTCATCAACAGTGCATTATGCTGAATGAATGTTTTCAAATACCCACTGTATCCCATAAATGGGCACAATTATTCCATGTTAACAAAAATGTAGAGAGGCCAGCGCTGTGTTGTAGTGGGTAAAGCCACTGCCTTCAGTGCCAGCATCCCATATGGCCACTGTTTCAAGTCCTGGCTGCTCCACTTCTGATCCAGCTCTCCACTATGGCCTGGGAAAACAGTAGAAGCTGGTCCAAGTCCTTGGGCCCCTGCACCCACATGGGAGACCCAGGAGGGGCTCCTGGCTCCTGATGGGCCCAGCTCCAGCCATTACATTCATCATTCATCTGGGAAGCGAACCAGCAGAGGGAAGACTCTCTCTCTCTCTCTCTCTGTCTCTCTCTCTCTCTTTCTCTCTATTTCTCTCTCTTTCTGCACCCCTATAGCTCTGACTTTCAAATATATAAATAAAAATCTTTAAAAAAATAAAAATGTGGAAAACCTTTATGGAATGGAAAACAATTAAAATTATTTAAATGTATTTGAGACTAACCTAGTTGATGAAAAGTAGCACTTTTTTATGTTCTAGAGATAACTTTTTGATTATTGCTACTATTTATCTATCATGTGAACAACCTCAAAATTTAATGGCTTTAAATGACAACAAACATACGTTAGCCCAGTCATAAATAAACACAAAAATCCAGGACTGCACACAAAAACAGAAAATTAGAAAGATAAAGCAAGCTACTGCTGCCCTCAGGACTTTCTAACTCAGAGACACTCTGCCCTACAGCTGAGCAATAGCATTTGGGCCCATAAGCCCCTTTTCCCACCTGTTCCGTGAGTTCCCCTGTCTTCCTCTCTTTCTGGATGCTGGTCACTCTGCACTGTCTCATGAAGTTAGGGACAACCTCCATATACAAACCTGCCAAAGTATTTCCCAAATAAAGCTCATGTGTGCACTTCAAGACAGATCTTTTCCTTGGTCAACTCCAAAATCCTTGAACTCATTCCCTGTAGGTCAGCACCATCTCCTCTTTAGCACAATTGTTCTGTACATCCTTTTGAGATACTACTGCATTTGCAAAATACACATCTGACAAAACACTGGTACCCACAATATATACAAGTTCTCAAAATTCAGCTAATCCTCTGCCTGCGGCACCGGCACAGCGGGTCCTAGTCCCGGTCAGGGCGCCGTATTCTGTCCCAGTTGCTCCTCTTCCAGGCCTGCTCTCTGCTGTGGCCTGGGAAGGCAGTGGAGAATGGCCCAAGTGCTTGGGCCCTGCACCCGCGTGGGAGACCAGTAGGAAGCACCTGGCCCTTGGCTTCGTATCGGCACAGTGCGCTGGCCGTGGCGGCCACTTGGGGGATGAACCAATGGAAGGAAGACCTTTCTCTCTCTCTCTCTCTCTCTCTCTGTCTAACTCTGTAAAAAAAAAATTTCAAAACTCAAAAACAAAAAATAAGCAAAAAAATGGTAAAATATTTAACAAACACTTTATCAAAGGAGACATACACAGATACTTTATTTTTCATCTTATGAAAACCTAAATTTTATTGTTACCCTTCAGTCGTCCCCTTCACTTTTTTTTATTTAATTTAAGGCATACAAATTTCATGCATTTCACATATACAGATTTAGGAACATAGCAATTCTTCCTATCCTAACTTCCCTCCCATCCACGGTCCCACCCTCTTCCTCCTCCCTCTCCTATTCTCACTCTTAATTTTTACAAAGATCTATTTTCAGTTTCCTTTACACTCATAAGATTAACCCTACATTAAGTAAAGAGTTCAACAAATAGTAAGAGGGAAAATAAAACACTGTTCCTCAACAGTAGATACAAGGGCTGTAAACAATCATTGAATCTCAAAATGTCAATTTCCCTGATCTGTGGTAACTAATAGAGTATCTAAAATGTAATATGTAGGTGTGAAATTGAAGTTTTGTACACTTGTGGTGCAGTTAGAGTCAATAAACACAGTCCTCATTCCATTTGAGGATCTCCTAGCTTCCTAAGTTATTTTTTAAATGTGCATATATAAAGGGTCACTTTTTGGGCTGTAATGTAAATTAAATCGCACTGGTTGCTAATGCTGCTCAGGTCATCATGTCCTCACTGATATTCTGCTGCTTGAGGAGTAGGCAGACAGAATAGTGACTCCCCAGAGAAGTCCACATCCTACTCTCTGGAATCTGTAAGTACGTTACATGGAAAATGGTGATCAAGGTAGAGATAAAAGTAAGATGCTGATAAGTTGACTTCAAGATGGGAGATGCACTGGAATTTCCTGGGCGGCCCAGCACAATGACCAGGGTCCTTGAAAGTAGAACAGGAATGCAATGGAAGAGTTGGAGGAACGCAGTGCAAGAAGGCTCAACCCGCCAGTCCTAGCTTAAAGATGGAGGAAGGGGACCATGAGCCAAAAAAGGTGAGCAGCCTCCAAAAGTTGAAAAATCAACAGATTCTACCCAGGGACACATTCTTCCAAACCTTGATTTTAACCCACCAAGACTTCTGACATCCAAAACTCTAATGGAACAGTTTGTGAGGTTGTAACCCACAAATTTATGGTGAACTTTAACAGTAACAATATAAAACTAATACAAGGAGTGCTTAAAATACCAACTAAGATGATTTGCCTATTTATCCTTTTAATTTTACAGTTTTTATTTCATTTTCTAACACCCTGTTGTTAAGTGCAAACAGATTTAGGACTGTAAGATCTTAGCAAATTAACTCCTTTACCATATAAGTTGCCCAATTTTATCATAGATTATCTTCTTATTCTGAATTCTGCTTGTCTTAAATTAGCATCATTACTTCAACTTTCATTTGATTAGTGTTAGTATGGCACATCTTTGTCCATTTTTTTCACTTTGAACTATCTGAGACCTTTAATTTAAAGTGAATTTCTTACAAATAATGTATAATTAGGTAGTGTCTTTTTTATCCATGCCAGAAACCTTTGTCTATTGATTGGGTCATTTGCACCATTAACATTTAAAGTGACTTTTTACATAACCAAGCTAATTTTTATAACTATTGTCTATTTGTTGCATTTGTCTTTTGTCCCTCCACATAATTTTTCACCTTTTCTTGTTTTAATATTATACTTTATAGGATTCAAATTATCATATTATTTTGCATATAATTTACATTTTTAAAGCTTTATGATTTACTTGGAGTTTATCATAAACATTTTAAAATAATCTAAGCTGATTTTCACAAGTCTGGAACTCAATGAAGGTCTCCCATGTGGATGGTAGGGATGCAAGGACTATAGCCCTCCCAGGGTGCATATTTTCAGGGAGCTAGAATCTGAAGTGAAAGTGGGACTTGAAGTCACACACTCAGATACAGGATGCAGGCATCCCGAGTTTTATCTTAACTACTATGCCAAATGCTCACCCATGATTTTAGCATTTCTTATAACAAATCTTGTACTGCTAAATTCTTTCTGCTTTTCTACGAATGGAATGAAAATGCCTTTCCTCCAGTTTTTGCTCTTTTAATATGTATTTATTTGAAAGAGTGACAGGGGAAGGACACAGATACATGCAGAGAGAGAGAGAGAGAGACAGAGAGAGAGAATCTCCCATCTATTGGCTTACACCCCAAATGCCCACAACCGGGGCAGGGCCAAGCATAATCAGAAGCCATAAACTCCTTCCAGATCTCCCACATTGGTGGCAGAAACCCAAATACTTGGGCCATCATCTGGTGCCTTCCCAGATGCATTAACAGGAAGCTAACTCAGAAGTGGAGGAGCCAGGACTCAAACTGGGACTGCATATGGAATGCAGGCATCTCAGGTAGAAGCATAACCCACTGCACAGCATTACCTTCCCCCATCATTTTTCTGAAAAACATTTTTACTAGATAATAAATTATATTTTCACAATATATTCTTTTCAGTACTTTAAAAATGTTCATTTACAGTTCTCTTACTTGCATTACTTGCAATATGTATGCTGTCATTCTTACCTTTGTCCTGTATTTAACGTGTGTATGTGTGTTCATGTGTGTGGCTTCCTTAAAGTTCTGATTTTGAAATTTTTTATTTTTATGTGCTATGATATATTTAGATGTGTACATTTTGTGTTCTTTTAGTTTGGTATTTCATAATGCCCAAACATTTGGCTTTTCCAAGGAGATTCCAAAAATTCATGGAAAGTTCAGATTATCTTTTAATTTCATTTTCCATAAACTTTTTGAAGCCCCTTCATATTTCCCATCCTCATTCCCCTGCGGAATACCTCAGTTCCTATCTATGAGGCCTTTGGATGCTTTTCTGTGTCTCAGTGATGTCTTTTCAGTTTTTCCAAGTAAAAAAAGAAGCATGTGTTTCAGTTGGAATAATTTCTATTTATCTACCTTCAAGTCCATTAATCTTTTTTCTGCAATGAATAAACTGATTTTAATCCCAATTAGATATTGTGAAATATGTATTTTTTATCCCTTCCATTTTTTGGCATGTAAATTCTAAAAACCCTGGAATTGTGTCACACTAACATGGGAGTGTGGATTTCTCTTAGAGTAATTTCATTCTCCTTGGATATATAGCAAAATCATATGGTACTTTTATTTTTAGTTTTTTGAGAGACCTCCCTACTGTTTTTCACCACCACTAACAGTGTGCAAGGGTTCCCTTCCCTCCGCATTCTCACCAGCATTTGGCACTATTCATAGTATCCAATAAATGAAAGCAACCTAAGTGTCAATCCTCTGAGGAGTGGATAAAGAAAATGTGGTACATACGTACAATGGAATATTACTCAGCCATAAAAAGTGGAATCTTGTCATTTGCAACATAAATAGAACTGAAGGTCACTATGTTAAGTGATACAAGAAAATCACAGAAAGACAATTACTGCACTACCTCACTCATATGAGGAGTCTAAAGAAAAGGTGATATCATAGAAGTTAAGAGTATAGTGGGGGCCAGCACCGTGGCTCACTTGGCTAATCCTCCGCCTGCAGTGCCGGTATCTCATATGGTTATCCCTCATATGGTAGTCCCGGTTGTTCCTCTTTCAGTCCAGCTCCCTGCTGTGGCCCGGGAGGGCAGTCATTATAGGTTATGTTAGTGTACTATGTATTTCGCTATTTAAAAAAACTTAGAAGACATATTTTGAATACTTTCACTATAAAGAAATGTTACATATTTGAGAATATATATTTGCTATGATTGGTTATTATTCAGTGTGTACATGTATGATGTCATATGAATATGTAAAACGTTTCTGTGTCTTAAAAATGTAAGAAAAATTTTAAAATAAGATTAATAAAGCAGTTTTTAAAAATATTAAAAATAAAATCTTTGGACTCTTTCAAGTCCTAAGTTGTATTTTTGTATGCTAATGAATTAGGGCAGTAGATTCTGGGCAGGGTGAGGGGTAGAGGAGGGGGCCTTGTGCTGGTCACCAGAAAGAACAAGGTGGGATTTGAGAATTAAGATTTTCAGTCCCAGGGGCCAGTCCCAGGGTGGGTGGAGTCAATGCCTATGATGCTGGGGTCCCTTATGGGTGCCATTTCAAGTCCTGACTTCTCTAATTCTAGTCCGGCTCTCTACTGGTGCACCTAGGAGGGTGGCAGGGGATGGCCCAAGTGCTTGGGCCCCTGCACCCACGTGGGAGACCAGGAAGAAGCTCCTGGCTCCTGACTTAGGCCTGGCCCAACCCTGGCCATTGCAGCCACTTGGGAAGTGAACCAGCAAACCAGGGGTGGAGGCTCTCTCCCTCTCTCTATCTCTCTGTTTCTCCCTCTCTCTGTGACCCTTCAAAAACAAAACAAAACTTTCAGTTCCAGAATCCAAGTTCCTAGGAGGAGAGCAGGGATGAAGCACTATGGCCAATGATTTAATCAACTGTGCCCCTGAAATGAACATTCCATAAAATCCCAAAAGGACTAGAGCAGAGAGCTTCCATGTAGTGAACAGGTGGAGGGGCCCAGAGTGTGGCACAGCCAGAAAGGGCATACAGCTCCATGTTACACTCAAAATACTTCACCCTGTGCATCTTTTTAGCATCCTTCATAATGAAAGTTTATCTTATTTCTGTGAGTTACTCTAGCAAGTTAGTGGAGTCCAAAAAGAAGGTTGTGGAAACACTAAGAGAGCTGGTGAGTCAGAAATACAGATAAAAACAACCTGTGTTTTCAAGTATCATCTAAAGTGGTTGCAGTCTTGTGAGAGCTAGCCCTCAGTTGGTGATTGATGCTGTCTCCAGCTAGATAGTGTCAGAATTAAACTGAATTAAGACATCCAGCTGGTGTTTCTTGCAGGATTGACTGCTTGCTGCTGTGTGAGGAATCCACCCCTCTCCCCTTTCCGGTGTCAGGAGCAGTCTTCATAATGATTGTCAACTTAGCAAACAGGAAAAGTCCTTGAGTTTGTTTATCCCTGAATCCTCAGACTGATCCAGTTTCATCTTCATCTCACATGTTATAGTTTTCATTTCTAGAAACTCAATTTGAATCTTATAAATTCATATCTCTATCATTTTGAACATTTGGAGATAGTTGTAACTTCTACTTTAATGTTCTTGTCTGTTAATTCTAATAGCTATTTCAGTTTTGTGTCATTTTAATCTATTCATTTTCTCTTTGTTGTTAATTATATTTTTTTTATTTCTTTTCATGCCTGGTCATCATTGATTGGATATCAGACATTATGCATTTTACCTCATTGAACTTTCTTCTAGGATGAAGTTAAGACATTGCTAAACAACTTAGGACTTTTGGATCTTGTTTTTAATATTTAATCATCAGAACTGTGGCTGTTTTGAGTCTAATGACAATTATTTCCTACTACTAAGACAAGAATCTTAAGTTCCTCATGTCCTAGTGTCAGTACCCAACGCCCACTGAATTTGCAAAGTTTTCCAGCCATGCTGATAGGAACATATACTATTGCCATCCCTGTTTGAATACTGGATACTGTTTCCTGTAATTGCTTGTTACAATGTAATTAATGATTTTGATTGGAAGGGGAAAAAGAAGAATCTTCCCCCTACTTAGAATTCCCCAAAATATAATTATTTCCTTTATTAATATCTTAGGCAAAGCAATGCAATTTTCCTCTCTTCCTCCTCCAGTATGTGCTCACTTCATTATGGTAGCCCCAGAACCACATCATGTTAACATCATCACATTTGTGAGAACTGGATTGTAATTGACATTTTTTTCTTTCGTAAAATTATCTTTGAATTTAAAATCTGATCTTGTCTGGCTATCAAATTAAAATTTAAGTTTTCTCCTTAAACATTTGTAAATAGCACTGTTTTGTAGTTTTATTCAGTGTTGCTGTTTTGCTCTTGAGAAATATGATGTTCATTTAATTTTTATTTATTTGAACATTGCTTTAGCCATTCTAGTTTATGTGTAGTCTGAAGAACTGTGCTGTATAGAATTTATTCTTTACTAAACAAACACAGAAAGAGTGCAAACAAAGCTTACAGAGCCAATTGACAGAATAATTTTACTTATATTGAATCTTTTATACAATTTTTTTATTTGTTTATTTGAGAGAGAGAAATTACAGACACAGAGAGGGAGAGACAGAGTGGAAGGTTCTCCATCTGCTGGTCACTTCCCAAATGGCCACAATGACTGAAGCTGAGCACAGCTGAGCTGAGCTGAGCCAATTTGAAGCCAGGAATCAGGAGTCTCCCTTGTCCTGGGCCTCCCACACAAGTACAGGGGCCCAAGCACCCAGGCCACTGCCCTCCTGGGCCACAGCAAAGATTTGGATTGGAAGAGGAGCAGCTGGGACCCAAACTGGCATACTCACATGGGATCCCAGCCCACCATGCCACAGCACCGGCCCCTTATGCGGAATCGAATACTAAAATAATTGCCACATCTTTCTAATTGCACATATTTGTTTTTATTCATGCCATTCTTTTAGTAGTTCATTTTAGGAAATTATCAATCTGGAAAATATTGAATATAAAGTTAGAAGTTACATTTACAAAAATAATGAAAGAAACCTGATTCTTCTCTGCAGACTGTTCAAAGAACACCACTTTTTAATGTAACAATCTCTAGCCATGAGTACCCGTGGAGACCCCATGCTCAGTGGTGCCTGGGGTCACTGATCAGGACTGGAGTCCTGGGCTGCAGCATTTGTGTGAGATCTGCCTCTAAGTCAATCAGCGGGCTGTGCACGTACGGAGAGCTCCACAGGTTTACGACTGAAGTAAGGATAGAGTGATCCAGAGAAGCTGGATTTGGTGAAGGAAAAGATGTGGTCACCACTCACTATGTCATAGAAAGAAACGTCACTATCCCCATAATCTAAGAAAATCACAATCTTTTGTGGATCCTTTTCTATACGGAGAGACTCATCTATAAAAATCTCTTGTAAACAATAGCCAAGAGCCCTGTATGCACCTCTCTTCTTCTCTAAGACTCTGAATTTTTTCCTTGATGGTTCGCTGGATGGTGCATTCTTAACCGTATTTTCTTCAAAAATGCCTAGCGTCCACTCATCAGCATCCTTAATGTCCACTTCCCAGAAATATCTCCCTGACGTAAAATCTCTTTGTTCCACTGTGATGAGATTCTGTGACTCCTCCCCGTGGTTCTCTTTTCCTTCTGTTCCAGAATTGTTCTCAGAAAGCCTTTCATTATGTATGGTCACCTTGGCTAGAAGAACAAAAAAGAACCACCACGGAATGTTTCAGAAAGTCGTTGCACAGATAAAACTCTAAAGAAACAAAGAAAATGAGGAGCTAGTGGTACAACAACACCTCTCGAGGTGTGTATGTTCAACTTGAATGTCCTCTCAAGGTGCATTTGAAGGGACTCTTCTTGTTTTATATCATCTTTGTTACAATTAGCATCTGGGCAGAGTGCCAGAGTGAGCCAGGACTTGCAATATTTACTTGAGAATATTTCTTTTCCATGTTCTTTATAAATTAGGACCATGGTTTAATTTATAGAAGAATAAATGTCTACATACTTATTCATTTAATAGGTCTCATGTAAACTAATCTCTAAAAATAGCAGCTGACTCTGCATTTCCAGCACCTATTACTTTGGGGTCTCCTCAGCTGAAAGGTTACGTTAATTCCTGTTTTCAAAACTAAGTGGACCCCACAGACAAGAAAGGAGGCCAATATGTGGAGATGGAAACACAATCAGTTAATAGTTCAGGCTAGCATTTGATGAGCTTCATGGTCTTCCATCTCTTTACCAGAATAATGGTACCTTGTCTTTTCCACTAGAAAATGGTGTTAATAAGGGAAAATGAGGTATGGAAGGTACATTGGAAAGGGGCCAAAAATCACTCACCAGGCTGGAACTTTTCCTTTCTCCAGTCTGAAAAAGAGCAATACAAATTAAAGGGCATACACCCAGGGAATGAAAAACAGAAAATGCTTCCTACCCTGGATGGCTACTTTCTCCTCCCAACTTTCCTCACTTCCTCCCAAAACCCCTCAGTCTCCAGTAGATCCAGGAACTACAGGGCAAGTGAGATGCTGTCTGTGCTCTGTCTCAGCCTAGGTAGTTTTCTAAACTGTTTAAATCTATGCTCTTCTTGGTTTGTCTTGAATGGGTAAAATTCTATCTTAATATATATTTCTGAATACAAAATATACTATCTATTTTTATGTTTTAAGAATTATTTGAAAGGCAGAACTACAGACAGATGGAGGAGAGAAAGAGAGAGAGAATCTTTCATCTGCTGGTTTACTCCCCAACTGGCCATAACAACAGAAGTTGGGCCAGGCCAAATCCAGGAGCCTGGAACACCATCCAAGTCTCCCACATGGGTGGCAGGAGTCCACGTACTCGGGTCATCTTCACTGCCTCCCCAGGCAAATTGACAGGGAGCTGGATTAGAAGTGGAGCAGCTGGGACTAATACCAGTTCTCATATGGGATGCCAGTGTTGCTGGCAGCAGGTTGGTCTACTGCACCACAAAACCAGCCCCTATATTATTATTCTTTTATACCTTATCTGTTTATTTGTGGTATAAAAATACTGATACAATAGATTCATTGTTTGACCAAAATCACTCTGAATTCTCCATCCCCCTTCTCAGCATGAACAGACTAACAAATCATGATGAGGCCTACACCAGCCTGTTGTGAAATTCACCAGGTAGTAACTACTTCCCCTTTCACTTTACCTCTAATTACCACATTGATAACAAATACATTTCCACAAGTTGCAAGTGGGCAGGGGTATGCGCACGTATGTGTGTGTATTTGTGGGTCCCTGTTTAGTGTCTATTATTGAGCTCATAACACTAGAGATATAGGCAAGATTTAGGAGCATTATTTACCAGGATACAGCAGGGCCTTCTTCCAATCTGAAACAGAACAAACCCAGGTAAGCCAAGGTGAGGTAGTAATCTGTGATCTCCCATTCCTTCCTCTCCTCCTCTTTTTCTTCCATTATTTCATCTTTTGTCTTTTCCTCTAAGGAGAGGAGCTAAGAAAGGGTCAGACACTGGGCGTCAGGTAAGGGAAAGGCCAAGTCTCTTACCTTCGAGGTACAGTTTCTTCCGCTGTTCTGAAAGAAACAACATCCCATGAGAGTCCCAGACAGGCATGAAAGGGGAAACAAACTACAGGGGCATGAGAGGCAGCAGGACTCACTGAGCTCGTTTTCGAGGCTTTCTGAAAGAGAAGGAGAGATAAAACCCGTCAGCTGAGATTTTAGCTGCCCCTGAGTTTGGCGAGTAGCCGGATGAATTAGATTTGGCCTTCTCTTAAGGATCTCATATTCTGGGTGAGAAGGGGCGGCAAACATGGATGCCCAGTCTAAAACAGGAAGTGCTAAGAAAAGTAGGGGATGCCTTGGGGTCACAGGGGAAGAAATAGCCATGCTTCATGAGACTTTAGAATTTATTGGGTTTGTCAGAAGCATATTCTTGAAGTATGAGTAGGGAGAGAATTCTGGGGAAAACATGCACAGAAGGAGAGAGAAACAGCTCTGGGTGTGATGCAGCCACGGTGTGGTTTGAGGAGCCACACTTTAGAGGCCTCCTGACCACGGTGCCCTCATCCAGCTTCCCACAGGGTTTTCTCCCCTGCACAGGACTCCTCGCTCTGTAGAGTGCCTGGTCCCCTGTGTTTCCTGTGAAATCTTTGATTTCCCTATCTACCCAGTCCTCCCCAGCTTTTGCATGAACCTCTAATTTGCCCTGGTAACCCCAATTTACCTTTGCTCTTAAATGCCGCTTCTTTTCCCTTCTTCATCTCCTCTCTTTCTTTAGCTTCTCTTTCACTTTTCTTTATCTCCCTCTCTTTGGCTTGACGTTCTCTCCAGCCAATGTAGCTGATCCCAGCGATGAGGAGACTCAGCACAGGGACGGTCCAAGCCAGGGCAGCTTTCCACGGAGACACCTTGGGGAAGAAGGGCTCTGCACAGGGGCGTACAGAGGCACTGTCAGCGACCAGCCTGGAGGAGGCGCTGCTGTTTCCCCACGACTCCCTTCCGGCCTCCTCCCCACTTCCTGCCCTTACTCCTCCCTGGTGAGGCCTGGGCCCCAGTCACCTGGGAGGAAGATGGCTGATGCGAGCTCCTGGCCGGAGAGGGGATTCTGGATGGAGCAGGTCACGTTGCCCAAGGAGCTGTCCTTGACTACGAGAGAAGCCTCCACCTGGAAGAGCCCATCGCCGTCCTGGGTCTGAGACGCGGCCGGCGATGGCAGCTTCCCTCCCGCGCTGTCTCTCCACTGCACCGTTGGCTTTGGGAACCAGCCTCCTGAGGAGCACAGCACTCGGATCCCACCGTCCTCAGGCCCCGTCATGTGAACACGAGGGATCGTGCCCAGGCCTGGGGAGAGAAAGCAGTTACCTGAGGCCTCAGGATCTCAGAGCGCAGGGCCTCTGAGGCACTGGACTGGGGAGGAGACTGGAGCTCGGATGTGAGCCTCAGGCTGACTTGTGGCTCTGTTTGGAAATCAACTTACTGCCTTGGCAATGTGTTTGTACTGAGAGAGCTTCGGGGTCATTTAGTGAAGAGGAAATAACGCGGACAGTTAAAACCAGAAAAATAATCTAATTCTGTTACTTAGTTTTCTCTCCTGATTAGGTTAAAAATAATGCTTGAGGATGTCAGTACTTATCTTAATACTACTGCTGAATAAATTTTCTGAGAACTTTTCTATGTCAAAACATCTTTAGATGTATTTTAGAATGAGCAGCATGGACAGTCTTATCCTTATGTACAACCTAGGAAGCAGACGTTTTACAAGGCAAAATAGTGTGTCAGCACCTCCCAGATGACAAGCCGTGCAGCTGAGGGATCCAGAGCTCCTACCTTGTTCCTGGCTCTGCAGCATGCCCCACACTCTGCCAAGCTCACATACCTTCAACATTCAACTCCACAGTGGCCTCTTGCAAGATGTCACCATCTCTAAAATGACACCAGTACTGGCCATCGTCGGAGGCCCGGACATTCTGTATCAGCAGGGTCACACTCCCGGTGTCAATGGAGTCGGTCACCAACTGGGTCCTGCCACGGTACTCCAGCATCTGCTCCTCACTGTGCTCCTGTCCGTCCTGGAATACCAGCACCGCCGGGGAGAGCTGCGCTCGGTACCACCGGATGTGCATGTCGGCGGCACTCTGCTCGGGGGACAGCTGGCAGGGTAGAGTGGCGTCTGCCCCAAGTGAGACCACAATAGGCTCAGCAGGACCCTTCACAGAAAACTGGGACCCTGGGGGGAATGAGTGACAGAGGTGAGATTATAAGCCCATTGATATTTCTTGATTTGGGAACTCAAACATATTTCTTATTTGTATAATTTATCCAGAAAAATAGTATGTGTTTTAAAATTTAAAAATTTATCTCTATAAAAAATCTGTGCATATATATAAATATACATATACATGTATATATAATGTTTTCTCCAACTATATTCCTCTTACTCTCTTCCAACAGATTCCACTCATTTCTTCAGAAGTAACAACTGTTTATAGTTTGGCATTTGAAAGGGCATTCCAAATAGTATTTATATGTAATTATGTAGAAGAGATTTATTGATAATTTTTTTTAAATATGGCAAAGTAACCCACTAAGCAATTATCTTTTCTGAATGGGAGGCGAGTGCAGGTTATGACTCTCCTCACTCACACCTTTCTGTCCTAGGTGGGTAAGTAGACACTAGACATTTCTAACCTTGACTTTGCCCTTGGGTTGGGGGAGGGAGAAATGACAAGATTTTATCCTAAAGATAAAAGTAGACTTTTAGAGGCCGATGCCATTGCACAGTAGGTTAATCTTTCACCTGCAGTGCCGGCATATCATATGGGCGCTGGTTCTAGTCCCAGCTGCTCCTCTTCTGATCCAGCTCTCTGCTGTGCCTGGGAAAGCAGTAGAACATGGCCCAAGTGCTTGGGCCCCTGCACCCACATGGAAAACCCGGAAGAAGCTCCTGGCTCCTAGCTTCGGATTGGTGAAGCTCCGGCCATTGTGGCCATCTGGGGAGTGAACCAATGGAAGGAAGACCTTTCCCTCTGTCTCTTCCTCTCACTTTCTATAACTCTACCTCTCAAATAAAATCTTAAAAAAAAAAGTAGACTTTTAAGAGAAGATAGGCCTTTTTATTTGTTTTCAAATAACTATGAAGGCTTGAAACCTTAAAGAATTTTTTCCTATGAAAATTACTTTCATGAAAGAGGTGCAGGATAGGAAGGCTTGTGTGTCTGAGGTGTTGAGAGGCAGGCAGCCCTTAGTAAAGATGAAGGAGGTGCCGCAGAGAAAATGGAGATTTTGTCTGAGTTGTAAAATATGCTCCTTCAAAGCCAAGATACCATGGAAAAGAAAAAAAAAAGAAGACCTAAATGAAAGATCTCTGTGAGTGAGATCCCAGTGGAAAGAACGGGGCCATCAAAGAAGGAGGTACCTTTCTCTGAAAGGAGGAGAGGTCTTCCACTTTGACTATGACCCTATCGGAATAAGATCAAAGTCAGCGAACTCTAAAGGCTTCCATAGCCCTGACAACTCATGACTAGAGCCTAGGGAGATTACTGACGCCATGAACAGGAGTGTCAAATTATTAAGTCAGCAACAGGAGTCACTGTGTACTTACATCCCATGTGGGATCTGTCCTTAATGTGTTGTCTAATGTGCAGTGATGCTATAACTAGTACTGAAACAGTATTTTTACACTTTGTGTTTCTGTGTGGGTACAAACTGATGAGATCTTTACTAATTATATACTGAATCGATCTTCTGTATATAAAGATAATTGGAAATGAAAAAAAAAAAAAAACCCTGGTGTTAAACTGGAAATGGCATAGAAAATTAATTAATTTTTAAAAAAATATTATGTAGGATCTCTGCCTTTAATGTGCTGTACACTCTTATTTAATGCTATAACTAGTACTCCAACAGTATTTTTTTTCACTTTGTGTTGCTATATGGGGGCAAACTGTTGAAATCGTTACCTAATTTATACTAAACTGATCTTTTGTATATAAAGAGAATTGAAAATGAATCATGATGTGATTGGAAGGGGAGAGGGAGCAGAAAAGGGGAGGGTTGTGGGTGGGAGGGAAGTTTTGGGAGGGGGAAGCCATTGTAACCCATAAGCTGTACTTTGGAAATTTATATTCATTAAATAAAAGTTTAATAAAAAAAAGAAAATTAATTAATTTTTTTAAAAAAATATTATGTAAGATCTCTGTCTTTAATGTGCTGTACACTCTTATTTAATGCTATAACTAGTATTCCAACAGTATTTTTTTTCACTTTGTGTTGCTATATGGGGGCAAACTGTTGAAATCGTTACCTAATATATACTAAACTGATCTTCTGTATATAAAGAGAATTGAAAATGAATCTTGATGTGATTGGAAGGGGAGAGGGAGCGGGAAAGGGGAGGGTTGTGAGTAGGAGGGAAGTTTTGGGAGGGAGGAAGCCATTGTAATCCATAAGCTGTACTTTGGAAATTTATATTCATTAAATAAAAGTTTAATAATAAAAAAATGAAAAAAATGCTCCTTCATCAAGTTACCTGAGCCATCCAATTAAAATTTTTAGTTAAAAAAAATTTAGTTGTATATTTTCATTGCATTTGAAAGAGACATAAAGAGGAGTGAGGTCCTCAATCTACTGCTTTACTCCTCAACAGATGGTGCTGGGCCAGGCAGAAACCAGGAGCCCAAAACTTAATCCCAGTCTCCCATGTGGTTTGAACCATTACCTACGGCCAGGGCATGCATTTGCAGCAAGAAAACATTTTACTGTAGAAACCCACAGTCACAAAGTGACTGGTAAAACTTGCATTGGCAGAGGCACAGGACATTGTGGTGCCCAGGTCCCACAAGTGTGTTGATTCTGGGGTGGGAAGAATTCAGAACAGAATGGCTGTGTGGGTGCCCAGGAGGACTGAGTACAAAAGGCACGGGTATGTGAACTTAGAGAAAGTGGCGCCGACCAGCAGAGGATGTGGACCAAACAGTCTAGGCAAGGAGAATGACAGTAGCCATTGTGCTGGATTGAGGCAGTGGTCCCCATTCTATTCTATCCCTGCATAGAATACTGGATTCTGTTGAAAATCAGGAGATATATGTTTTAGCTACTTGATATTAGGACGTTGGCAATACACAGTATGCGAGGAATTTAATTTATAAAAAGGTATTTGGCATTACATGTAGCGAACGCATAGTGTAAAACACCATTGTGAATTCTTCATGTGAGATCCTTACATAGCGACTTCTGCAACAACAGACATCTTATTACTTGTAGTTGGCTCTGCTTGTTTTTTCACTGCCTGCACCATCATTTTCAAGCTTTTCCTAAATCAGTGAATATTTACACTGCTTCCAACAATTGCTACAGACAGCATATCACACACATGGGAAATCATTTCTGTAGAACAAAATTTTTATAGAATTTTTTAGTTAACATGTATGCACATTGAAGTTCTTGGTACTCACCATCTAACTGACGTCAAATTAAGATGATAAGAAAAAAATCATTCTTGTGATCTTGTATTTGGTTTATCTCCAAACCTGGCATCTGAAGCACCATCCTACGGAGCCTATTTATTTTATGAAGGGAAGATTCATGTCCCATAAAGAATAGTAGTTTGTCCAAGATCTTAACCAATTAGAACTCAGGAGCTCTGAGTCTAAATTTGTGTACCCTACACTTTCCTTGGCAGGGTGAAAATTACAAAGATTATTTTCATTAACAGATAAATCAAAGGGCAATAGGCTAAAGTCACCTATAATCAGTGACATTGTAGATAAATATTGCAATTATGATTTTACAAGATCTACCCAAAGGAGCAAGGGGGGATGATGTGAGAGAGTTTTCTTGGCTGACACATGATCCACTGTTTCCATTTATGTAAGAGGAGACATTGAAAAGAAACCAATAAATAAATAGTATGAGGCAGAACACTGACCTGCTGAATACCAGGTGAACATCTGGAGAAGGAGCAAAGGGAGAAGAAAACCAGATGGAGACAGCCTGGGAAAACGCAGCATCTTCGTCAGAGCAGAGGGAGATGTTCACTCTGACAGTGAATTATGTTGAATTATTCTGTAAGAGAAGGGGATGAGACAGCCAGAAGTTTAAGAGTTCTTTAAAACAAAGGAATTTTCTGTTCAAAGACTTAACTTTATATTTTATTTGGGCTAATTCCCCCTTACAGACCTTAAGACAAGCAGCATCAACTCCCCCTCCTCCCTACTCAGTGGATTTTCCTTCTCTTCCTCTTTTTTTTTCCTGAAAACCAATTACTGCTACATTAAGTGTAGAATGCTGTAAACTATTCTCTTGTGCTCTGCTTCTGTCTTGCTTTTCTGCAGAGTCACCTCACCAGGGCTCTCTTGGAATTGAAAACCCCAAGTCAATGCTGAACAATTGAAGTCAGACAGAACCAGACCATTCGCCTCAGCCAATCTATCTTCAGTTTTTTTGCATTTGTTTATTTATTTACCACAAACAGCTCTTGTGGCTTAACTCCTTTTCTCCCCCTATGCCCCAGAATTCAAGCCCCTGTTTGCCAGTAACCTCACCTACCACAGACCCCTCTGCACATCACCACATATTTCTCTCTCACCATCTAGATGGAGCTGATGGATTTCTGAAAGCTTCGGGTCTCCTCAGCGCACCAATAAGCCCAGCTCCGTAGGCAGCTTGCACCTGGTTGTTCTCGTAGTCAGCATCCAAGGGTGTGGCTTCAGGGTCTGGAGCTGGCAGGTTTCTAACTTCACTAAATTGGGAAAATAGTCTTGAGAAGAGGGGCACACCTCGCTGCCAACAGCAAGGTTTGTGAATGTCGCTCCCAGAAGGAATCTAAGGAAAAAAACGCAGCCTGACTTTGCTGAAGTCTCAGTAATTTTAAAAGAGAAAGTAATAAAGTTCACCGCAGGGTACTTTGAACTGGGTTGGGCTACAGAGTAAGACCTGGAATACGTGCCCTTGTTGAAAATGTAGGTCCCTTCTCTCACTAGCAGAGGGCTGAAACCACATTATTCAGAGTGAACGAAGCATTTTCCTGTGTGATGTTCAGATCTGTGGGTCTTTGCAATGTTCAAATTACTAAATCTATTTATTAGAGAGTAAAAGCAAAAGAAGCGTAATTTCTTCTTACTATACTCTAACTAACATTAGAAGGCACTTGTAGAGTGGTGCAGGGGAAAGATCAGAGTTCAGAAACGGAGGGCTCTTTGTTCCACAAACTTAGGGCCCCCAATGGGAGAATAGAAAGAGTAACACGATTGTCCCAGACTACAATGTGTTCAGAGGAGCTTGCTTTCCATTTCAAGTTCTTCCTGAGCTCAGTGTTTCTTCTTGTCAACAAGGTTTATGGATAATCAGGGACCTAAGCAATTGTCTAAACAGTAGGATTGATCTGCTAACAGTTTGGCTGAAGGCACCAACTCCTAAATGAATATTCTTTAGTCTCCATTAGCGGCATGCAGCTTTTTAGAAATCAAGTCAATTAACATATAATCCACATACAGAATACGTGGCTTTTGAAATGTACACTTCAAAGAAGTTTCACAAATGCTTATGCTAATGTAACCACTACCTTGATCAAAATATAAAACAGTTCTGACTCTTGAATATTTCCCTCACATTCATTTTCAGCCACACCAGTCATATCAACAGTATTCTAATACATATTATGATGGTTTAAGCCTGCCTACTCTAAAACTTCAAAAACAACACAAAAGGAATCATACACTGTACGAAATGTATGCTTTATGATTTGGACCCTTTGGCTAAACAAAATGATTTTTGAGATTTAGCGATGTTGTGATATCAGCATCTTGTATATTTACTGCTGTTTAATATTATATTGTGTGGGCCGGTGCCATGGCTCGATAGGCTAATCCTCTGCCTGCGGCGCCGGCATCCCGGGTTCTAGTCCCTGTCAGGGGCACCGGATTCTGTCCCGGTTGCCCCTCTTCCAGTCCAGCTCTCTGCTGTGGCCCGGGAGTGCAGTGGAAGATGGCCCAGGTCCTTGGGCCCTGCACCCGCATGGGAGACCAGGAGAAAGCACCTGGCTCCTGGCTTCGGATCAGCGCAGCGCGCTGGCCACAGCACACCAGCATAGTAGCCACTTGGGGGGTGAACCAACAGAAAAAGAAAGACCTTTCTCTCTGTCTCTCTCTCTCTCTTACTGTCTAACTCTGCCTGTCAAAAAAAAAGATATTACATTGTATGAATACCATGAGATGCTTTGATACATGTATATATTGTACAATGTTCAAATCAAGATATGCATATCTATCTCTTAAAAATATTTATCATTTATTCATGGTAAAAAGCATTCAGAATTCTTTCTTCTAGTTTTTTTAAATATACCATATGTTATCTTTATCTATAGTCATGCTACTGTGAAATAGGATACCAGTACTTATGTATTTCTCCTAACCATAACTTAATACCCATTGATCAATCTTTATCCACCCCGCCATACTCTTTTAAACTCTGGTAATGATTATTCTGTCAGCTTCTGTGAGATCAATATTTTCAGATTCCACATATGAATGAGATCATGCAGTACTGTCTTTCTATACTTCACTTAACATAATATTCTTAGCTCACTTAACATAATGGCCTCTAATTCCTTATATTGCAAATAACTGGACTGCCTTCTATGACTGAATAGCATTCCATTGTGTGTATACAACACATTTTCTTCATCCATTCACCCACTGATGGACACCCTCTTTTACAGGACTGTTGGGAATGTGAATTAGTGCAGTTGTTATGGAGAATTGTAGGGAGATTCCCCAGAAAACTAAAAATAGATCTACTATAAGACCCAGCTATCTTATTTTGGGATATACATCCAAAGGAGGTTAAATCAGCATATCAAAGAAATACAGCTTCATGTTCATCACATCACTATTCACAATGGCTAATTAATGGAATCAACCTAGATGTCTGTCAGTGGACAGGTGGATAAAGAAAATGTGGTATAAATACATAATGAAAAATATCCAGCCATAAATAAAAATGAAATCCTGACATTTGCAGCAAAATGAGTGAAATCAGAGGTTATTATATTAAGTACAATAAATGAATCATATGAAGACAATTATTGTATGTCCTCACTATAGAGGCTTTAAAAATTGATCTGAATTTAGTGTGTTTACTAGAAACTAGGAAGGGTGACTAGAGGAGAAATAGGGGCAATTTTGGTAACTGCTACCAAGGCATAGTCAGAATTAAAAAAAAAAAAAAGGAAGAAAGGAAAGGGGCAAATTGAGGGAGGGATGGAGTTTAAGAAGTAAGGTTATCTTCTTAGAATTGTCTCCATGGAGTACATGAAATCTGTTCTCTTTATATTAATAAATTTTCAAAAGAACTATGAAGATAGAATTAGTGAGTTCTATGTTCACAGCACAGTGAGGCAATTATACTCCTCAATACTGGATTATGTACTGTGTGAAGAGGAGCTCATAACCTCCATACACAAAGAAAAGAGAAAGAAAGATAAATGTTAACTACTTTGGTCAGTTTACATTTTAAACATGTGTGTAATAGCATCATACTCCATAAACCTGTACAAGTATCACATATTAATCTAAAAGTAGATATATGTTGCTGCCTCTAAGTGCTTTGTGCATTACTTCACCTAATAATCACACAAAAGTTTCAGGGCATGTAGTATTATGAAACTCATTGTCAGATGACAAAACTGAGGTGCAAAGAGGTTGTATAACTTGCTCAAAATCACAAGCTCATACATCCCCTCAGCAGGGTTAACGCGGGAAGTCAAGTTCTAACACCTGCGCTACTAACTTGGCTCACACAGTATTTCTCCGGAAGAAAGAAATCAGTTGTTTCTGATCCTTTCTATCTCTTCTAAGCAAGTAATTATAAGATAAATTTATTATCTTGCCAGGTCAAAGTCCTTTTTTCTTGTTTTATTTTACTTTCAGTTTTGAATATGTTAGGGTGGCCAAGGAGAAGCCCGTTGCTGAAGGTATTCTGTGTAGGAGGCTTCTTGCTTCCAACTTCTGAATTCCTTTTAAAAGCTACCTAAGGCTACTCCTACGGCCCACGTTCTCAAAGCAGCTTAGACCAAGATGCATAGGAGAGCCCTTTGAGCACCAAAGAAGGGGAGTGGAAGGAGTGGTAGGGAGGAGTTCCCGCTGGTGCTGGTGTGGTGAAGGGCCTGAGAAGTTCAGGATGCCTCCATCTCTCTAAGAGGAACCTAAAAGCTGTGAGTGTTGCGCGAGCAGTTTCTGGGTGATGGGCAAGAGCGAGAGGAGAGAGGATTTGGGTCAGGATTGTGTGGGGTGCTGCTCCTTCTCCATGCAGGGATGAGTGGGGAGGCATTTCATGGAGCCCAGAGTGACGCTTGTGCTAAAGCCGTTTCTCTCCAAGGCTGCTTATGCCTCCCCTCCACCTCCCTACCCAAAGGACAGAATGTTCTCCTTGAATAAAAGAAGAGTTTAGACAGGGTGCACCCTTATGGCGGGTGGCTACTGACTGTTTCCCTGGAGAAGAGAAACACAAAATATACATTGTGCGTCAAAGGCTTCCTCTGTTTCCTGGCGGCTGTCTGAGGGACACAGGGGACTGCTTCTTAGAAGCCACAGTCTTCTGGCCCCGTGAGTCCCACTCTTGTTATCACTGCAGTGATTTGCAGGACCCACCTCCACATCATCCCGCCCCCACACTGGGAAACATGGCGAGTCCCCTGCACGTCTCCACGCCAACAGAGCTCCTCTCTATCCTGCTTCTCCAGGCGGCCATATGGGGCTCAGGTGAGGCTATTTTATGTTTTTATAACGAAGTTCTCTTGTTTTCTGAATAGAAGAATTGAATCACTTCTCATGTAAATCTACGCTAATTCTAAAATCCTCTATTTTGCCAGAATGATTGATCCGCTTGTGCATCAGGACAAATAAGCCACGATACAATTATTTTAGGGGAAAGCACCAGGTAGAATTACTTCACCTATGCGGTCTAATTCGTTCAGTTCTCAGCTTCTTGATGAATGCATTTTCTGAATGCTGCCAAAGATCTGGGTAAAAGCTCTAGCTTTGTGATTTTCCACCTGCTTCACAGAATTTACTACTCTTGCAATTTAAAAATCACTGGCTTCATGTGAAACTAACCTGGTGTTTGTAAGCTCCTCAGAAGCGGAAGCCCTTGTTGCCTTGTTCCCTACCAGACCTTCAGGCTGACTATGTGCCATCAATACCTGGGTGAATGAGGGGATGTTGGTGGGCCTCCACTGGGACTGCGTTCTAAAATGCCGGGTCATTCTGACACTCTACATTTGGCTCTGTTGATTCCACAGATTCCTTCACAGTGAGCGGCCCCTCGGAGCCCATTGTGGCTATGCTGGGCACAGAAACCGTGCTGCCCTGTCACGTGGTCCCACCCATGAATGTGGAGACCATGGAGCTGCGGTGGTTCCGCTCGCAGTACTCGGAGGTTGTGTATGCCTATCGGGACGGAATGGAGCAGGTGGCGGAACAGCTCGTAGATTTCAAAGGGCGGGCAGAACTGGTGAAGGACTACATCTCCGAGGGAAAAGTAGCCGTGAGAATCCGCAGTCTGCGGGTCTCAGACAACGGGATGTACAAGTGTTTCTTTAAACGAGATAAAGACTTTGAAGAAGCCACGTTGGAGCTCAAGATCATAAGTAAGTAATTCTCTGCAAATACGGGTAACTCAGGGAAATGTGAGTGACCCATATCTGATTTGATAAGATGATGTGAAATAGGGCACAAACCAGAATCAGAGGTGCTTGAAGCTGTTCAACGTTCTAGACGCTAGATTTTACCCCGGATGCTGTTGATCTGGGTGCACATGTATTAGGCTGTACCTTAAAGATGAGCCACTGCAGGGGTCGGCCTTATGCTCAATGGATTAAGCTTCTGTGCCTGGAACCAAGTCCTACCTCTGCTTCTAGTTCAGCTTCCTGCTAATGCTGGGAGGTGGCAGCAGATGATGACTCAGTTATTTGGGTCTCTGCCAGCCACTTGAGAGACCCGGATAGAATTCCTGACTCTTGGTGTCAGCTTGGCTCAGCCGTCTGTTGCAGGCATTTGGAGAATGAACCAGAGGATGAAAATCTCTCTCTCTCTCTCTCTCTCTCTCTCTCTCTCTCTTTCTCCTCTCTCTCTATCCACTCTGGCTTTCAGATAAATAAACTTTAAAAATTGAATTATTTCTATAAATATCTACTATGAAAATAAATAATTTATTTCCCACCCATGTCTCTCCCTGTGCATTTTGAAGGAAAGCATCACAATTTTCAAAATGTACCATTATTTCAAGGACCAGGTCCCTGCTTGGTTCCTGTGATGAGCGGGGGCTGAGCTGAGAGCGTTAGTGATCAGCCCTTGATTGCAGTATTCAGGGGTTGCAGTATGAGGGTTGTGTCAGGGCAGGTTGAGTCGAGGTTGCAGAAGACAGTTATCAACAGAGGGTTGAGGTCAGAAAGAAATAACCAGATTTCAGTAGCCAAGTGAAGCAGAAGTAGAGAAAACTATTAGCTGAGTGATTTGGGGGTGAAATGAAAGGATCCTTAAGAGAGAGACCAGTGAAGAAAGCTGGAATATCCAGAACAGAGTTGACCACAATGGATTTTGTCACCATCAGTGCTGTTCCATTTGTAATTACAACAAAACCATATTCTTGCTGTCTCGAACTCAAACTCAAACTCAGAAAGGTCCAAAATTCAAACTGACAAACCTCCCCCACCACTCCCATATTCCCTTTTATCTTCCATTTCTACTCTAAGATTATTCTATGCCCTTCTGGATATCTTGTTCTCTATATAGCAGTACAATTATACGGTTGATCTATAATTTAAAAAAAAAAACTGTCTTCAAAAATGTTTATGCTAATTTACTTCAAAAGAAAATTAAATCTATCTTTGATTCCTCAGCCATCAGGCTGGAGTGAAGATATGTCATAGTTATTACTGGAGCTTCCTACACCTCCTTCCCTTGAGTAAGGATTGTGCAAAAATGCTTGGAGCCAAGGCAGCCAGCATTACTGGGTAGCACAAGGATGCTCATCCTCTGAGGCTTTGTGGTGTCACTTCACCATACACTCCAGAAAGATTAAGTCATGAATACTATTAAAGTCTTGATACAAGGTCAGTGTTGTGGCACAGTGGGTTAAGCCACCACCTGCAACCCCAACTGTCCCTGTGGGTACTGGTTCATGTCCTGGCTGCTCTATGTCTGATCCAGTTCCCTGATAATGTGTCTGGGAAAGCTGTGGAGGATTTCCCAAGTGCTTGGACTCCTGCATTCATGTGGGAGACCTGGAAGAAGCTCCTGGTTTCTGGCTTCACCCCTTCCCAGCCCTAGTCATTGTGGGCATTTGGAGAGTGAACCAGTGGAAGGAAGACCTCTCTCTGTGTGTCTCTCCCTCTCTTTCTGTAACTCTGCCTTTCAAATAAATAAATAAATCTTAAAAAATAAATAAATCTTGATACAACTCTTCAAAAGGAGCCTGAAGTTTGCTGTTCCTTCTATGAAAGCTTATTTCTATTTCTTTTGAGGACTTTAGACCACTGATGCTTTTTTCCTACCCATATTATGCAATTGCTTTAATTAACTAATGTATCCTATGATATAGAAAGAGAGAAAAGTCTTCTTCATGCAGTTCTTACTCTAAACCAAATAGTGAAGCCTAAAGCTGAAAAAGAAATAGTTGGAATCAAGAGAGGGAGGGGTAATGCTAGAGTAAAGCTCAGGTAATGGCTGTAAAAGCAAAGTTAACACCACTATTAAGAAATCAAGTCATTTTCTTCTCTGTAACAATACAAGTATTTGTCACTTAAAATATCTTGCAATATGTTCTCTCTGCAACTTCCCTTGTCTTCCTTAACAGTGTATAGTAGATAATTTACAAAATGTTATCTTTGTATTTGAAAATGTTCCCTTTACATAAAATCCCATAGTTTACATGAATATTTACCTAACATTAACTCTTCAATGTTATATCATGACAAGATCATGTATTATATATTTTTTCACAAAAATATCTGTGCAACGATTTACACTGGTTGTCATATGATAAATTTCCCAAATTATTATGTTTACATCTCATAGCTTAACAATTCAAGTTTCAAATAGATCATAAAATTTGTTTGAGCATATCCATAGTTCAACAATTGCTCCAATTTATACTCCTAATAGCACAGTATGACAATAAACATTTCTTCACACCCTTTTTTTAAAAGACTTATTTATTTATTTGAGAGGCAGAATCATAAGGAGGGGCCTGGGAAGGGGGAGGGGAGAGAGAGAGAATGAATCTGCCATCTGCTGATTCACTCCACTAATGTCTGCACAAATGGTCAGAGCTAGTTGAGGCCAAAGCCAGGAACCTGAAACTCCATCCAGGTCTCCCACATGGGTTCAGGGGCCCAAGCACCTGGGACATCCTCTGCTGCTTTCCCAGGCACAATATCAGGGAGCTGGATCAGAAATTAAGCAGCCAGGACTTTAACACAATGCTGACTCCTCTTCACTCTTAATGACACTGAATATTATATTTTTATTACATTTTTACTTGTCAGGTAAAAAGTGATATCCTATTGTTTTTATTTAACCTTATGACAAATATGAATATCTTTTCATGTATGTCTTACTTGTGTTTTCTTCTTTCACTTTCCTGTTTATATGCTTTAATTAACTGTGTGTGCCTTCGTGGAGGGACTGTTTTCTGAATTTTTTTGTCAATTTATAGTCGCTCTTTTAGTCATATAAATATTGGAAACACCCTTTCATCTCTATTCATCTTATAATTTTATGCTGTCTTTAGTTAGAAGAGTTTTTAAACATAAATATAGAACTATCAACATTATCTTTCATTTTGGTTTTTATGGAAGCTTTTATATCAATGTCACCAAAAATATTCCACCTTCCTGTGTCCTCATACTTTTTCTGAAAATACACTGGAATTTTAATACTGGCTTTATATGTGTCACTATATAAATTTTCAAAAAATAAACTTGAAAAACTAGTTCCCAAATCAGGAAACTGAACATAATTAGAACCCAAGGGGCCAGCGCTGTCGTGTAGCAGATAAAGCCATCGTCTGCCATGCTGGCATCCCATATGAGCACCCATTCCAGTCCCAGCTTCTTGACTTCCAATCTAGATCTCTGTGATGGCCTAGGAAAGCAGCAGAAGATGTCACAGGAGCTTAGGCCACTGCACTCGTGTGGTAGACCCAGAAGAAGCCCCTGGCTCCTGGCTTTAGATTGGCTTAGCTCCAATTGTTGTGGCCATTTGGGGAGTGAACCAGCAAATTGAAGACTGCTCTGTCTCTCTGCCTCTGCCTCTCTCTAGCTCTGCCCTTCAAATAAATAAATAAATCTTTAAAGAAAAAAAAAGCCAGGAAAATCCGCTTCTCCCCTTTCAGCCTCATGGGAAATGACTAGCCTGATTTCTAACCTCAAAAATTAATTTTTATTTTTTTTTAATAAAAATTTATTTGAAAGACAGAGTTACAAAGAAAGAGAGGAAGAGACAGACATTGTCCATCCACTGGTTCACTCCCCAAATGGGGGCAATAGCTGGGACTGGGCATGGCTGAAGCCAGGAACCTGGAACTCCATCCGAGTCTTCCAGGTGAGTGGCAGGGGCCCAGGTACTTGGGCCATCTTCTGTTGTCCTCCTAGGCACATTTGCAGGGAGATGGATCAGAAGTGGATCAGCTGAGACTCGAACCAGAGCTCATATGTAATGATGGCGTCACAGGTGGCAGTTTAACCTGCTGCACCACATGCATTTTTGAATTTCACAAACTCTTTAATGTTTGTGTTTTATTGCTCAACATAATGTTTGTAAGTTTTCCCATGTAGTCACTTGTGTCTAAGTGTAATTCATTTCTGCTTTTTTAAAGTTGTCTTGCTTTCAACATGAAAACTTCAGCCTACAGAAATATTATTTTGGTGTAAAGTTTCATGGAATGTCCAAAATATTTTCTAGTGTATGTTTATGCCATTTGTAATTATTTTGGGAAATTTCAACCAATTTACACATACATTATTTTCCATTAATTTCTAGTGGAGTTATCAGAGTGAAGTCTAAATTCTCTATGAGATTATGGTAATTTATCTGCCCCCTTTTTTACAGCATCATGCTCTCAACTTTTTAAATTTTGTATTTTCAAATTTTATTTTTTATTTATATAAGGTAACAAATTTCATGTCTTTCATATACACAGTTTTATGAGCATAATGATAATTCCTCCCTTCCTTCCATCACACCTGCCCTCCCTCTTCTTTCTTTTCTTATTTTTCTTCTAATTTTTGCAATGAAATACTTTCAATTTACTTTATAACCACATACTTAACCCTCCACTAAATAAAGAATTCAACAAGTAGTAAGTAGAAAATCATTGTTCCTCAAGAGTATAGATAAGGGCTATAACAATGATCAAATCTCAACATTTCAATTTTGTTCATAAACATTACATTTTTGGACTCTATTAATTACTATAAATAAAGGAAAACATGATATTTGTCTTTTCAAGACTGGCTTATTTCACTAAGCAAAAGTGTCCAATTGCATCCATTTTGTTGTAAAAGATAGGATTTCATTTTTTTTACAGCTGAGTAGTATTCCTTATATACCACAATTAGCCTCTGCTAAGAGAAACTTTTTTTCAACTGTGATGTCTTTCTTTTATTTGTATGACCTATCTTAAAGTAATAATTCTCGATACTGTCTAGAATGGTATCTACAGTAGGCTCATGTTACCCATCTTTTGTATGTGTAATTTGCATAAGAAGCCAAATCCACTAGTTCTTGAAAGAAATAGTGACAAAATCTGTTCAGTCACATTACTGTGATTCTGCTTTAGCATCCTCTCAGTGAGAAGTAAAAGATTTTCACAGACTCAGAACTCCCTCTTGGGAGTCATGTCATTTTTCAGTATCTTCCCCCATCAGTCCACTGATTAATGGGGTATAAGTCTGACCTTTAGAAGCATATCCGTGCTTATCTTCCATTCTGTTAACCTTTGATATAGCCACTTCTGTGCTGAGGAATGGATATCCCTTCTTTCTCAACACAGGTAGAGCCTTTGTCTTCTTAGTTGGACTTGGAACTTCAACGGTTAAATTCTCCCAGGAGGTTCAAGGTCTATGTGGTCTCTGTTCTCTCACTTCCCAGTGTGACTCTGCTCCATTTTACTCAAGAACAGTTTCACTCAAACATTCACTTCCTTTGTTTAGGAGAGTTGGCAGCTCCCTTGAGTAATTCTGAGACGGATTATTTTCCAGATTTCTTTGCTTCCCTAAAGGGTATCCTCCCTAGGTCAGGGTCTGCTAATAAAAATTAGCTCTGCTGTAATTTTTAGCACCAGAAAGATAGTGTAGTTAAAGTTCTTGATGCATGTCCTACATCTGAGATATTGGAGTAAGACTGAGCTAGACATACCATATGGTATGAGGTACACTAATATATAATCTTAGAAGTCAGGGTACTCACTGTCTGAGAGACACAGTGGGTTATTCTAGAATCTGCTACTGTTATGTTGACTCTATTTGTAAATTCAACTTGACATGAACTGAAGAAAAATAAATGGGCTGGCCAGACAAAAGAAGGAGTAAGGTTTCAAAATAACTAGAAACAACTTTAATTCTTCAGAGACTCACATCATCTGGCTTCCTTCTTTTTATCTGTACTCGGGCAAAGAGAGAAAAGTTGGAAAAAATTGCCAAGGGAGATTGTTGAAGGAACTATCAGAAATCTCATTCTAAGCTCAAATAGTTTTCCTTGAGACTCCAGGAAATGCAATAGAAATTTATAAATAAAGATACAGAAATGTGGGTGTTTTTCTGAAACAATTCAACATAAACAAATTTTTCTGTTATCCTTCTGTGACCTAATTGTTTGGGTAGAGTGCATGTGACAGGCCTCAATGGAAGTGTTAATAACAGCTTCAAGTCTTCTATGGTTTTTGAACCACAGATACTGATATCTGTCATGGGAGAATAGAAGCCCCTTCCTCCCACGCAGACCTTGGTCCTTCATCCATCTCCTGCAGACCCTGGTCTTTTCATCCATCTCCCCACATGGGTGCTACTGTGTCACATTAGAGATTTCTGGACAAGCAGCAACAAGGTTTCACATGAATGGCTTCTCCACAGGTCTTGGTTCTGGCCCTCACATCCTCATGGTGGGTCCAGAAGATGAAGGAATAAGGCTGATGTGCACTGGCAAAGGATGGTTTCCCCAGCCTGAAATACAATGGAAAGGTGAAGGGGGAGAGAAGCTCCCATCTCTCTCTGAGGACGAGACCCAAGATGATGATGGATTGTTCCAGATAGAGGCATCCATCATCATAAGAGACAGATCAAAGAGAGACGTGTCCTGCTCCATGAAGAACCCCTTCTTTCTACAAGAACAGGTGGAAACAATTTCTATCCCAGGTAAAGTGTTGCTTATTATGTGGATGGGGTGAGAGTCAGGAGGGAGTACTTGGGGTATGAGATGGGGTAGGTTTGCCTGGTGTGTTTGTTTTTAACCACATGTGCGGGCTCTGTGTCAGAGCCCTTTTTCCCCAGGACCTCGCCTTGGAGGGCAGCATTTGCTGTGACTTTCTTCATGCTTGTGATTTGCCTGGGTGCTGTGGTGTTTTTGGCTTGGAAAGAAAAACAAGCAAAGAAGAGAGTGCAGAATGCCGAGGATGAAAGAAAGACAGACAGACAAGCCAAAGGTACACTGTGACTCATACATGGTGGGGTTTATAAATTTGTGGGTCTGTTAGACTGGCTTGATATAGGGGTGGCATCTGTTGGAGCATACAGAGATATACAGGTCTGCATTAGAATCCCAAGACCCTCAACAAGCCATGGAGTCCAGGACCAGTGTAGGAAAAACAATTAGAATCTAGTACTTGCTGATATAAACATGAAGTTAGAAAAAACTGAGCTTTGTAATTCTCAGCAAAGATATGAATTTTTTTACTCAGTTAAAATGTAGAAGTATTTAGGATCTGGGCTTAGCATTATAAACTAAAAAGCAGACTTTGGGTTTCTCTTATGTTTTTTCCATTTTAGGATTGAAGAAAGAGCTTGATAAGGTCTCCCTTTTCTTAGCCTTGTAGAGAAATGGAGTCCTTACTCCATGCTTGGTGTCTCATAGTTCATTATTTCTTTTCAGCCACACACAGCTCCTTATTTATCTTGTGCTAGAATGACTCAGACATTGGAATTATCTGCTCTTCCAAAGCATCAAGGCCTTTTATCCCCTTCCATAGATGTGTATATAGACCACACACAGTCTTGGATATCTATCGTCTCCAGTAACTAAGGTCACTGCTTCACAATAGAATAATGCATCCAGTGATCTAGGAAGGGAAGGGAAGCCCCACAGTTTGAGCACCATTGTCTTATATTTGCTGAGGGAGGCCATCAGTTCAGAGGCACTTACAGACCTGGGTCCATCAGTGTTAGAAAATGTGCTGTGTGTGCCCTAGGCCTGGTTGTGGGTCTGGGGGACATCATTGTTGGGAGCATCTTCATCTTTCTGTTATATAAAATCTATTCTGGTTTTTTTTTCCATTTTAGAAAAATTAGAGAAAGAGCTTGGTAAGTTCTTTTTCTTTGCTTTGTAGAGAAATTAGAGTCCTTACTCCATGTTTGGCATCTCACAGGTCGTTATTTCTTTTCAGCCACAAGGAAGGAACTGTATCAGCATGGTGAGTCCCGCTGGTGTTATGGTTAAGCCATTCATCTCATCTGTCCCTTTGTCCTTTTAAAAAATATTTATTTATTTATTTATTTATTTGAAAGGCAGAAGTATAAAAAGAGAAATACACACAGAGAGAAAAATATTCCATCCCTTGATCCACTCGCCAATGGACACATCAACTAGGGTTGGGTCAGGCCAAAGCCAGGTGCCCAGAACTCCATCCAGGTCTCCCATGTGGATGGCAGGGGCCCAAGTACTTCAGACATCTTCCACTACTTTCCCAGGAGGATTAGCAGGGAGTGCATCAGAACTGGAGCAGCTAGGGCTCAACCAGTCCTCTGATACAGGATTCTGGTGTTGCAAGTGATGGCTTAATCCACTGAGCCACACTATGGGCCCCTGTCCCTCTGTTCTGATCACCTTCTATTCACCATTTTTGGTGAAAGGGATCGTCCACCCTAAATTGCCTAAGATGGTCAAACACATGACATCTACACAGGACAGATGGAACTGAGAGCAGTGTATCAGTTATATGTACTCATGGCCTGGGGGAAGGGGACACTGTACAGTACACAGGACCACAGAGGAGTTGCCCAAGGGAGTAAAGTGAACCATCAAGGGAGGTAAGAGGCAAACTGTAGCAACAAGAAAAGGAGGTGCTCACTATTTTCTGAGGAAGTAATGTGGCTTAGCTTACTTAAATAAATTTGCATGCTGGCATGGAAATGATGCCCATTAGGTTGAGAACCAGGAGGGGCTCAGCTGGGTTGAGTATAGGGCTATGAGTGGGGGAGGGAGCTGTCCTATCTGGTGGGGAGCAGGAGAACATTTGTCATTTGAAATAATGTGATCCCAAAGATGTCAGAGCAACACATAATATTTTAGGCTTCAACATACAGCCACACCTTCACACCTGCACCCTCTTCTCAAAGGACCAGACCCTTAGATTGGTGGAATGCTGAAAATGTCAGTAGACCAGAATATGTAAAAGAACTCAAATACACTAGAATTATCATTGAGAGACAGACCACAGAAACAACACTTTCAGAAACCTCAGATTTCATATAGTCACAGTACATTTCATCCTCTGCAGTGAGGGTACCATGAATGAAAGCATCTAATTCTTTTCTTTTATTTCAGACTGGACAAAAGCAAATTTATATGCTGGTGAGTAAATCTGATGCTGTCTGTGGCTTCAGCTGACCCGGGATCTCATGAGACATCAGCAGACCATTGTCCAGAGACACGGCATCTTCTAGAGATTTTATTTTGAAACTGGTGTGGGGTGGGTGGCAAAGGAGTATCCCATTAGCTCACAAAATATGTTCTTGGCATGTTTTACCATAGAGTTTATTTTCTTTTTAGACTGGAGAAAGGAATATTTCAAAGCAGGTGAGTGATCTTATTACCTTGTTCCACTCAACCTCTTCTATACAAATGAGAAGCACTCCTGAGAAGTCCTCTCCTGGCTTCCTTTCTGTCCTGAGACCATGCATTCAAACAGCATACATGTTCAGACAGTCTCTGGCTTACAGCCTTTCAACTTTAAAATGGTAAAACAGTAATTTGGGTTTAGTAGAAACTGTACTTCGAATTTGAATTTTGATCCTTCCTTGTCAATATATATCATGATGCTATTTTTAAATATTTTTCTATTTGTTTATTTTTCTTTTATTTGAAAGTCAGATAGACATTGACAGAAAGAGACAGAGCCATAGAGGCAGAGAGAGAGAAAGACAGAAGGAGAATCTTTAAGTTGCTGGCTCATTTGCCAAATTTCCACACAACTGCTGGGCTTGGGCCAGGCAAAAGCCAAGAGCCCATAACTTCACCCAGATCTCCCACATAGGTGGCAAGGACTCAAGCACTTGGTTCATTAACGGCTGCCTCTCAGGTTGCACATTAGCTGGAAGCTGGATCAGAAACAGCATAGTTGGGACTAGAATCAGGCATTCTAAAATGCAATGTGGGCATCCAAGTGTTTGCTTAATTGCTTTGCCAAACATCCATCTCAACACAGTACTGTTTCATATCGCTGGGCAGTAGCAGCAAGTTGCAGCTCCTGATCATCCAGGCAAACACTAGGATAAACCACTGGATGCTCTGCAGGGTGCTGTGTTGATAGCATTTTTTGATATTGTGTTTTTATTTTGCCTCCCGTTATATCATCAATAAATTGCATGATATTTTCAATACATTGTTGTAAAATAGGCTTTATGTTAGATGATTCTGCCCAACTATAAGTGAATCTAAGGGATCTAGGTACATTTCAGATGGTACCAGATAATCTTTTTTTCCAGGTAATCTTTTCTAGGATGTTAGGTAGAATAGGTGTATGAAGGACATTTTCATCTTGATATTGTCAATTTACAACAGGCTTATTAGACCCACTGTAAGTCAAGGAGCATCTTTATATAACTATTCAGTGCCAAGTAAATAAATATATCTGATCTCTGGCCTAATAGGAAAATATTCATATAACTTGTGATACATATTTTGAAGGAATAAGAGATTATCAAGAATGAAAAAAGTGGATTAAAGGATTTCCTCCAAGGAATTACTATTTAAGCTGACACTTCAGCAGATTCATGGATTTCTTCACATGAACAACATTGGAAAAATGCTTCAGTCAGAAGGAAGTTTATTGTATAACCAGCCTGAGTCAGGGAAGAGCTTGTTGAATCACAATTAGAAAAATATAATAGGAGTACATGAGAAATAAATGATTTGGTCACTATATAAACCCATAGAAAAATGATACTGAATAGGCTTAAATGTAGGCAAGCACACAGTGACTGAGAAGATGACAAGACTTAACTCTTAAGAGAAAGAAAAAAAAATAACAGGCTACTTACAGAAGGGTGGAAGACCTCATCCTAAAATACACGATGCTGAGGATTGTCAAAAAAACAGTCATCCTGATTAGATTCTGGAACAGATGGCTACCTGAGGCCCTGTCCAACTCTGGACTTCGACTTCCTCACGCGTCTCCTAGAATAGAACACAGGTTGTTTTGCCTACCCTTCGGTTGTCTTTGTCCTGTTTCCTTCCTTTGTCCTTACACAGCGTTTCCATCTTAGGGCCAACAAGCCTCCCTGACTGACTGATCTTTCCTTCCTTGTTTTCCCCACCCCTGCAGTGGATGTTTCTCTGGATAAGAATACAGCTCATCGTGGCCTCACCATATCTGGGGATGGAAAACGTGTTTCTTTGAAAAAGAATGTTGTTCAGAACTCTGATGCTCCACCACCACAGGGGCCAGGGGGGTCTGGAACCATCTTCAGTGCTGTGGGTCAGAATTGCTTTGCCACAGGGAGATGCTATTGGGAAGTAAAAGTACTTGGGGAGAAAGAAATGGGACAAGGAGCTCAATGGACTCTGGGTATTTGCCCTGAAACAGTGAATAGAGAACGGTGGTTTGTGGAAAATACAGAGAATAATTTATGGTTGGTGGCCTACAAGGAAGGGAAGGTCATGACCCTCACCTCCAAGCCAGAGTCTCTGAAACTAAGAAGTTACCCTGAGAGGATAGGAGTTTTCCTGGACTGGGAGGCTGGGGATTTGTCCTTTTACAACATGGTGGATGGGTCCCACATCTGTTCCTACACTGGCATCAACTTCTGTGGGAAATTCCAGCCTTATTTTAGCCTGCAAGGTGCTGGCACATCTATGACCATCTGCTCAGCTTCAGGTCAGACTGAAAATGTTCCCAGTTCTTCTGCAGAGACATCAGTAACTCACGTAAGGAATTGTGATACAGATGTCCCTCAGGAAACTAACACTCTATTATCTCCATAAGAAATAAAGTGTCAGCCCACAGGTACCCCGACTGCTTCTACTCAAGCTTCTTATAAGTGTGTTTTCCAAAAAGCTGTTCTGGGTGGAGTAGGTCCATTTCAACCCCTTTCAAAGAGGAAGAGGCAGGAAGAGAAACAGGGAAACTGGGAAAAATCCAGGGGGGATTTCCTGTACAGTTCTCAATGGGGAACAGCAGTGTCTTTGTGGACAGCAAGGTTTGTTACACATAATGCCAGACAAGTATATGGGTCTTAAACCGTTGCTTAGTATGTGTTTATGCAAATACACTTAATTACATTTAAAGAAAAAATACCATGTATATGAGCAAAATTGACATTTTGAGATTTGATTATTTCTAGCCCTTGTCTATACTCTTGAGGAACAGTGGTTTTTCTACTGACCACTTGTTGAGTTCTTTATTTAGTGAAGGGTTAAGCTTGTGATTATAAACTGCATTAAAACTATGTCATTGTGAAATTTAAAAGAAAACCAGAGGGAGGGAGGATAGGGTGGAAAGTATCATTATGCTATTAAAACTGTACATATAATAATATCTAAAATCTGTTCCTTTTATATAAATAAATAGTTATAAAATGAAAATATATATCTTCTTCCTTTTTTGCTGTTAGATGTGGAGGAGGTTGATGTTGTAATGGAAAGGTCACATTTCAATGACTTCTCAATACATGTTACCACCATTGGAAATAAACAGAAATCTGCTAAACTCCATTGAAATGTAATAGCTCTGCTTGTGTGTTCTTCAGTTGCCAGTGCTCCATGGCCTTCTAATGTTAGAATCTGCCAAGGGGCAAAGTCCAATACAAAACCATAAATCAAGTCTTCTGAGTGGAGTGAGCCATTTTCTTTAGCAAATTCTCGCTGTTTAATAAATCCAAAATTGCATCCTTTGTGAGAATGTGAATGGCAAAGGAATTTGTATTGCAGTTTATATTTTCAGAGAGAAAACAGCTAAGTAGGAATGAAGAAACAACCATATCCTTATGGATAAAGAGTCACTGCAAATATTACAACTTTTCTTTTTGACCATATTCTTCCCACTGTATGGATTTCTATTGGTCTTTACTGTATCCAAGCCTTCACCAGCTACTTAGCACCAAGGTTATGCCTTCAATGATATGATATATGAGCTTCTGTTGTTAAATGAATGCTGCTTTGTGGATAATAGAAAATATACACTTAGATTTTTCTACACTACTGACAGATCTTTAAGCTAAATTCACTTTAACAATCTTTCTGAGAAGGTGTAGCCTCTTGTTGAAATTTCTTTATGCATAGTCACTAAGTGGTATTGAATGCAGTATTTGTACCGGGAAGAATCAATACAGAGCCCTGAGTCCTAACTTCCACTTAAAGTAAAGATAGGGCCTACACAGAGGTGATAAAGGCAGAAGAGGGGTTAATGAATGGTGGGGAAAATTAATAGGTTAATCCAATTAATGTGATAAGGAGGGATTTCTGGACAGCAGACTCTTGTACACAGGTGTCACAACAACAGATGGGAATGAAACTATAATATAGAACAGAGACAATAATGGGTTCATTTAAGATATTTTACTTTTTAAAAATAAAATTATTTATCTATCATTATTTAAGAGGCAGGGGAAAGAGAGAGAGAGAAAAAGAGAGACCTCTGGTGGATCACTCCCCCAAAGACCTGAAATAGCCAAGGCTAGTCCAGGCTTGAAGTGGGAACCAGAAACACAACCTAGATCTCTTGAGTGGCTGGCAGGAGCGGAATTACCTAATCCATTACCCCTGCCTTCCAGGGTCTGCATTAGTGGCAAGTTGTAGCCAGGAATGAGAGCTGAGAATTGAACCCCTCTCTTTTGTGAGAGATGAGCATCTTAACTGCTAAGCTAAATGCCTGGACCCTGGATATTTTACTCTTGTTGTACTCTCTGGAAATTCAGCATGAGATTTCCAAACGCATTTTTTTAAAACTTTTATTTAGCAAATATAAATTTCCAAGGTACAGTTTATGGATTACAATGGCTTCCCCTACCCCATAACTTCCCTCCCACTCACACTCCTCCCATCTCCCGCTCCCTCTCCCATTCCATTCACATCAAGATCCATTTTCAATTCTCTTTATATACAGAAGATCGATTTAGTATATATTAAGTAAAGATTTCATCACAAACGCATTTTTAGAATCTCTTCTGCAGGGACCTAAATTCATGTTTTATTCTACAAGATTCTTCTACCCATCACATCTCCACTCATTTTAATGGGATTCTGCCTTTCTGGAAGTGGACAATGAAAGACATTGTGAAGGTAGATGTCTTGTTTGATTCAGAGTTGTAGCAATGTCAGAGATACCAGTGTCTGCATTAGCCTCATCTGTAGCTGTGGGTAAGTTAACAAGCAGGGAGGGGTCTCCAAATAGCTTGTGGTTTCTGGAAAAGTAATGACCATAAATTCATCATCTGGCTTACTCCATTAATTCTTCATTGGTGGACAACTCTGGAAATCTTATTTTAATCAAGTTTATTACAATATGACAAGACATTTAAAAATTGAGTGGCTACTAGAATGGTCAAATGCCTAAAACAAGAATTGTGTCTTATGTAGGATTATCTCTCTATAGGTTGTATCTAACCCCAGGAGGCAGTGAGCCTAAAGGTATGGACTCCTGCTTCTAGAGGTTGGTGCAATGATGATATTTGCCATTTTCCAAGCAGTGGGAGTCCTTTCTTAGGATTGGCAATAAGCAAACCTGTTACACATTTGTTATTCCATTTACGTGAAATAACCAGAATAGAAAATTTCCTGAAGACAAAGGGTAAATTGGTAGTTGCCAGATGCTGGTGGGAAGAACAACTGAGGACCAACTGCTTAGTGGGTGTGGAGTTTCCTTTAGGGGATGATGAAGATATTCTCCAACAAAATAACGATGGTGGCAGTACAACATTGTGAACATATGGAATAGTACTAAATTGCATGCTTTAAAATGATCCAAATGATGAATTGTACTTATTTTACTGAATTGAAATTTTTTAAATAAAATAAATATGTAAACACTTGTGGAAGAATAATACATATACTCCATATTCTCACACCCATTGCAATATGGCTACTGTCTAGGTTCACCATGCACTGGTTACCTGCTTATCTGTGCCCAGTGAGATGGGGCACACACACACACAAGAGAGTATGCAAAGTGGGTCTGTTATTTACAGACAGGCAAGGAGGGACAGAAGGAGTCATGGATCCATTGTGAGCCAGTCTCACATATAAGTTTATAAGGGACGCAATATCATTAACCTATTGCTAGATATGGAAACTGAGGCAAAGAGAGGTTGTGCAGCTAATCAGATGTCAGATTGTGATCAGTAGGTGGGTATCACAGAGCGTGAACTAGGATACATCCCTGGCAGGATCAGCCTCGGATCATGTTGGAGGCTGGAGTGAGGGTACAGCACTCTCAGTTCCTTGATGATCATGCAAGCCCCTTTCAAGCAGAAGGTAACAGGAGAAATACATCTGGGAATCAGAATGCTACCCTGGTTTCCAGATTCCAAGGTTGCTGAAGAGGCTCTCCTCAGTCTATGAAACACTCTGCAGAACCTCCATCGGCATACCAGGGAATGCAGAGCCCCGGAGCAGGAAGATTCGGGGCAGGTGCAGATGTGGTGTATGTTGCCCATGTTGTGCAAGGAGAGGTGTTTGAGACCTGGTCAAGGAGATTCTGACCCATGGACATTCTCATCGATGAACCCCTTTCACACGGAGGAGATTTGGAGAATGGATGATGGCTCAGTATGCACTTCCTTTTTAAAAAATATATTTATTTACTTATTTGGAAAGGAGAGAGGGAGGATATATGTATACATGTGTGTGTGTGCATGTATGAAGAGAAAAAAAGAGACAGATC